>NC_134866.1:46072443-46386276 GCF_049852395.1 Peromyscus maniculatus bairdii | reverse complement strand
GGATGTTTTTGTTTGGGGGCTTTGTTCTTATTTTTGAGACGGGGGTGGGGTAGAGAGAGAGAATAGGAAATTGGGTGAATAGGGAGGAGTTGGGGACAGAGCAAGAGTATGGCCAAAGCAATAGTGTATGAAAACTTTTTTATAAATAAATAAAGGCCTCTAAATGCCTCGCTGATAACTTTGTATTTGTTCTCACCAGAACAATTCTGCTAACCATTGTTTGATGTAGTCTTCCAAAAACAGTTGTATGCATATTTAATTAAATATAAGAATATTGGTACAGTGAGAATGAAATGCATTAAGGACAAGGCTAGATATTTTTAGCTATGATTTCATTTAATTCTCACTACAAATGTAATAATTTTCCAGTAAAACATGCTTCGAGGGGTGAATCATTGTTCCAAAGTTTTATTCATTTGAAATACCAAAAGGCTTCAGAAATGAGCCTGTAAAGTCATCTTACCACTTTTCCCACCCAGGAACAGTACACCTGAAAACCTCTCTTCCCATATCCACTCTACCACCACAGTGTCTGAGAGAATTTCATTTTCCTTCCTATTGTCAGTAAATGATAATAAATACATTTACTGTTTCACATTTTATATGGGTGAAATTGAAAATCTGTCAGTGATTCTCATTCTTTGCCCACTGCCTCATTAGTACATTTTCCATTTTCGGGATTATAATCATATATTATAACCATATGTAACTGATTTGAAATACTAGTACCTTTAATAATTATCTCTGGCATAAATGTTTACAGTCATTTTCTGCTTTTCCTTCTATTTGATTTATATTTTTACTTTTTTTTATTTTTTTATTTTTTTTTTGGTTTTTTCGAGACAGGGTTTCTCTGCGTAGCTTTGCGCCTTTCCTGGGACTCACTTGGTAGCCCAGGCTGGCCTCGAACTCACAGAGATCCTCCTGGCTCTGCCTCCCGAGTGCTGGGATTAAAGGCGTGCGCCACCACCGCCCGGCTTGATTTATATTTTTAAAAAATTATTTTACTTATGTTTGTAATGTGTGTGTGTGTGTGTGTGTGTGTGTGTGTGTGTGTGTGTATGTGTAAAAGTGGTGCCCAAGGAGGCCTGAAGAAGGCATCAGACCAGATCCCCTGAAGCTGGAGCTACAAGCAGTTTTGAGGCTTTCGAGCTGGGTATTGGGAACTAAACTCTGGTCATCTAAAGGAGCAGTATGTTCTCTTAACTGATAAGCTCTCTTTCTCCAGCACCTTGTTTATGGTCATATATCATTATGTCACCGTTTCCTAACCATATCGCAGAACAGAACATAAATTTTACTGCTTTAACTTTCTTAAGCATGTAGTTCAGGAGTGCTAAGTGTATTCTCTTTGCTTTGAGATAGATTGGCAGAAATTTTTCTTCAGGTAAAACTGAAACTGGGCCCGTTAAAGTATACCCACCCTTCTCTGTTCCTATTCAGCCACTGGTAACATCATTCTACTTCCTGATTTTAATTCTGAAATTAAGTATTTTAAAGACTTTACGTAGTGGAATGACAGGTGTTGATTTTATGTCACTGGCCTAACATTGTCTCATAGTTAATACCTACTATAGCATGTGCCTGGATTTTCTTTTTTAAGCCGAATAGTGTCCCCCTGGATGTCTGCCCCACGTTTTGCAGGTCTATCCTGTGGTGAGGAGAGGGTTGTGTGGCTTCTGCCTCCTGGCTGTGGTGAGGAGTGAAAAGGAAAACATGATGCACACACATCCATTTCTCTGAGGGCTTTGCTTTCAACTGTTTGGAGCCATGCCTCCAAGTAGGGTTTCTGTCTGATAGTATGGCAGTGTTGTTAATTGTCAGGAACCTCCATAACTTGCCCACAGTGGTCTCACTATTTTGTAACTCTCCTAACAGTGCAGAAGGTTTCAATTTTTCCATGTCCTCATTAACACTTTTTCCTTCTTCCCTTCCTCCCTCTCCGACCCCTTTCTGTCTCTCTCCTACAGCAATTATCCTAATGGGTGTGTGAAGAAATGTCTCATTGTGGTTGTGACTGTATTTCTTTGATGAATGATACTGAGCGTATTTTATTTTGTTTAAAAAGTGTTTATTTTAAAAGTTTTTTTTTTACAAGCATATATAATATATTGAGGACATTCCTCCCCAGCCCTCTGACCCTCCCTTTTCTTTCCCCTTCCATCAGTTCTGCTTGTCATCCTCGGCCATTACAGTTCCCCTTTCATACTGTATACACCTTCATGAACTTACATATCTGTGGAAAATCTAAGACCCATCAATGACAGAAAATATAATATTATATTTCAAGACTGGCTTAATCACTTAATATGATTACCTCCAGGTATACCTGTAGCATGAATCTTAAATGGTCTTATTAATAAAAACAAACCCAGGGCCAGGTACTGCGGTGAACACTGGAAGATCAGAGAGACAGAACAAGCCACAGCCACCTCACCTTGCCAGTTCCTCAGCTGATTCTGTTTCCTCAGACTGGAAGCCTTTGAGTCCTTATCCAAAAGGATCTCAGCTGAACTGCTTCTTGAAAGCCTAAAAGCTTAACCAGTACTAGTTCCTGGTTTTCATGCCTTATATACCTTTCTTCTTTCTGCCATCACTTCCTGGGATTAAAGGTGTGAGTCACCATGCCTGGCTGTTTCCAGTGTGGCTTTGAACTCACAGAGATCTGGATGGGTCTCTGCGGCTGGAATGTTGGGATTAAAGGCATGTGTGTCACCATTTTCTGCCCTCTATGTGTAGTGGCTGCTCCGTTCTCTGACCCCAGATAAGTTTATTAGGGTGCACAATATTTTGGGGAACACAATACCACCACATGTACCTATTCTCCTTTGACCAGTTTCCCACTTGCATGTTGGCTATAGAAATTCTATGCAAATATTTGCACAGTTTTGCTTGTCTGTGTTATAAAATATTCTGAATATTGTAAGGTTTTTGCAACATTTTCTCTAGCAATACCTGAATGAAGGTCTTGTACTAAATTCAGAACCCTGGATAGTCTTTGCACTGACACAGTGATGTAGAACCTTATCCTATCATGAGATGATGCTTGCTGTCTAGTGATACAGATGGAATGATGGTAACTCAGGAACTGGAGCTGTCTGATGGCTAGATAACAATGCTTTTGAATATTGCTTTTCTCATAAATAGATGGACGTAAACCACAAGGAAGTTTAAAAAGGTTTCCTTGGTGATAATGTTTGATCATTCTTAGGAGATACAATTTATTATATTTGAGCGCGTACTGTACTGTGGACTGAAATATGGTGGGCAGTCTTATCAATAACAAGACAAGGTGATAAGAATATTAGTAATACTTACTGAGAAGTTAGTATGGACTAAGGCATACATTAATGGTGAGTGTAGTTGTGGCTGGGGCTAAGCATGTGTTTTCTGTGTATTCCTGAGATGGTTGGGCCAGATTCCCAATCCTTACGCTTCAAAAAAGAAACAACTGCTAAGATTATGAATTCATTTTTATCCTTTAAAATTAAATGGCTTCTAGAATACGTTACGCTTAGATGACACACTGCTACAAAATATTTCCCTCACCTGCCCCCATCCCTCTTATTTATTTCATGAACTGTGAAAATCTGAACAACGTAATTTCAGGTTGCTTACATGAAAAGAAACTGATTATATAAAGATGGCTCTTTGGAGGCTAATTAGCAAGCTTCATGTTACTAATTTAAAATTTTTACTCTTCGATGGCTAGAAAGGGGGAAAGCAGCAAGTTCTCTGAAAGAAAATACCTGAAATTTAAAACCAATACCCAACCGAGGTTCCCTAGATCAACTCCTTGGCAGGGTTATGTGATCCTTTTCTGTGAATACATTATAACAAAGCACCTAACTGTTCATATCCAATCACAGTCACAGCAAGCGTGCTCGCTATTAGGCACATCCATTTAACTTAATTCTGCTTTTAGGTAGCAGATTGCAGGGATTTCTGTAATATGAGTGCAATGCCGGGACAAACAGCTAAAACTAGAACAGGAGAGGAAAGCAATAATGAAGAGAATGAGAAAGAAGAGGAAAACATGTCACCTACTCAGTGACACAGAGACAAAGGGGCCTTGTGAAGATCATAATGAGTTTTGATTAGATGACAAAATTGAGGCCCAGATCGATCATTGAAATACCCAAGGTCATGCATTTTGGGCAAAGTTGGACCTAACACCAGCTGTGTGATACGTAGCGGCGGTCCCTTTCTTACAACCCTGATGTCTATGGATGGACTGGAAGGAGACGGGAAACCTCGTCTTTCATTCAATACTTCTGCTCAGCACACATTTTTTCCCCCTCTTGTTTGAACTCCCAGGTTTGGAATACAAAGCGACCATTCCAAATTCCACATCAAACAGCCAGCTTGGATGTAGACCAGGTTCCCAGAGTGCAAGAAGCAGTTATAGAGGAACAGAGAACTGTAAATCTAGAATTCTGTCACTGTTCCTTCTCTGCCACTAACTAGCTGCGTGACCTCAGGCGAATGGTCTACTTGTGAGTTCAACTTCCTTAAATCTCAAGCAGGTTGTTGACTTCTGAAGTCCTTTCTAGTGTTCCTACAATCTGAGTAACCTCAAGAGGATGTCGCACAGCAGTGTCATCTGGCTGTTAGCAATGACATGTCCCCTTCAAACTGGAAAGCAATAAAAAAGTTCATTTAGTCCCAATGTTGTTTCTATGTTCATCTGGTTAACTGCCTTACCAACTGCATAGTCTTATATGACATCCATTCCATGTACTGAGTCATGGGTAAATGCAGGACAGTTGTTAATACCTAAATCCCAAATTAGGCTACTGTTCCACGCTACAAAGGGGTTAACATTTAAAAGTTTGTGAGAATATCCTTACTGTTGAAAAACGTAATGAAAGTAATGTTCATAAAGTGATCTGTCTTCTTTCCCCGAACATTTCCTGTTTCAGAATGAAATACCAATAGAAAGAAATTGATGGCTGTTCCAGTAAACACATGAAAATGGACTATTTTATCATTATTGAACATAAATAATGGGCTTTATAAGACAAAGAAAGAATGTTAGGAGGTTATGTATTCAGAAAGCCCACAGAGCTAATAACTTTCTATACTTAGCACGGAAATATGGGCCAATAGATATTGAGGCAGTAAATCATTTATGGTTGAATTCGTTATTCAGTTCCAGAACAACAACAGTAATATAACATTTCCTCCCTTTATAAATTACTCATGTAGAGTCTTCCCTAATAATCCACTAATTCTTATTCAAGAGAGTGTATAAAGAAGAAATCTTGTAATGCAGTTCTGCAGTGTCAAAATAATTAGGACTTGAATCTTCGACTTCCAGTAAAACATTTTAACTTGATTAAATTAATAGTTTAAAATAGTAAAGTGAGAATCATATTTCTTTTGTTTTAGCCTACCCTACATTGCTCCATAAACTTCAGTAATGTAATTCATTGCCTGCCTCCTTTTTTCAAGCATCCTCTTTCATATTGGATGTTTGACTTGTGCTTTTAATGGTCCTAAAGTAAGTATCCTTGAAGATCGGTCCTAGACTGTTGGTTCAGGATCGATTCTTAGAAATATGAATCAGAGTTAAAGAACACTCTAAGAGTCATTGTGCTCTGTTCTTTGGAAACTGTTAACAATAGCTGTGATGTTTTACTGTCACGGGCCCCAATCTGCCAAGTATCAAGGTTTTCATGGCTAACAAAGTTTGCCAAAATAATTCATGGAATAATAAGGTCTACTCCAGCTGATTAACACTGAGGCCACACATTTTTTTTTTCTCCTGCTCATAGGAGATTTTTATTTCTTCTTCTGTGAACTGTGTGTTATTATTCTACTTTCCTATGAGGACATTAGCCTTTCCTTCCTCTCTCTCATTTTTGGCAAAAGTAGTTTTCTGAGTTTGGCATATGCCATTTAATATTTTACATGGGTTTTTGATGTAAACTAGATTATAGATACCTTCACTTATTGATTCATATGAAAGCTTTTCTAAAGTAAAAATTAGTCTAAACTTAATCTTTAGTTTGTTTTAGCTTTGGTAAAATTTTAGTTTTAGTCACTGAAAATTTGAAAATACTTCAAAGCTGCACTTGGTTTAGAATTCATTTAATTTTTATTACATTTATTTGTTTCTTTGTCTTGTGAGCATATTTGTACACATGTGGGTGTACCTACCATGGTATGGATGTGATGGTCAGATGGCAGTTTTCAAGGACTGGTTTTTCCTTTACCATGTATGTCTTGGGGATCAAACTTGGTCATTAGTCTGGTGGCAGATGCCCTGACTCTCTGAGCTGCCTTTCCAGTCTAGAATTCATTTAAGGTTATGTACTATTGAGTATACAGATTGAGAAGTACTGAAGAGTTAGCATAGGGTTTGGAATAAACATAAATGACAAAAAATATTACTTTCATATTATAGAATATTTGATAGATGTGTTAAATGTAGCCATGTACAAAATCCGTTCTTATACTTTAAAATTTGATTATGTCAGTTATATGGAAAATATAGATGATAGTATAACTACTGAGCTCAGTCTCAAAGAAAATTATTAAGGCTGAAACTAGAATCATTTGTATTCCTCTCTCCAATTCTTTGTATGTATTTTTGTGTATGCAAGTGTGCATGCACATGCTAGTGTGTGTATGGGTGTGTGATGGTATTGTGTTCTCCAAAATATTGTGCACTCTAATAAACTTATCTGGGGTCAGAAAACAGAACAGCCACAATATTAAACATAGAGGTTAGGCAGTGGTAGCACACACCTTTAATCCTAGCATTCCAGAGGCAGAGATCTGTCTGGATTTCTGTGAGTTCAAGGCCACACTGGAAATAGCCAAGCATGGTGACTCAAGCCTTTAATCCCAAGAAGTAATGGCAGGAGACAGAAAGGTATTTAAGACGTGAGGACCAGGAACTAGAGCTGGTTAAGCTTTTAGGCTTTTGAGCAGCACAGTTCAGCTGAGAGGCATCCAGTCTGAGGAAACAAGATTACCTGAGGAATTGGAGAGGTGAGGAAGCTGTGGCTTGTTCTGCTTCTCTGACCTTCCAGTTTTAACCCAATACCTGGCCCTGGGTTTGGTTTGTTTTTATTAATAAGACCTGTTAAGATTCATGCTACATGGGTGTGGTGTGTGTGTGTGTGTGTGTGTGTGTGTGTGTGTGTGTGTGTGTGTGTCTGCACATGGGGAAGCCAGAAGTCAATTTCAGGGGTCATTTCTGAGGAGCTGTCCACCTTGTTTTTGAGACAGGACCTTCACTGGGACTTGGGACTCAATGATAAACTAGACTAGCTAACCAGTGAGAATGAGGGATCTTCCTCAGTCTGCTTCCCAAGTGCTGGGGTTACAAGTCTGCACAATTGCACCATGCTACAGTTTGAATTCAGGTCCTTGTGTTTGTACTACAAGCACTGTATATCAACTCCATTATCTTCCCAGGACCATCCCCCACCCCCCAATTCTGGTACTTTATCTTCTTGTTTAAAGGTAATCACTATGATAAGAACTTTACTTCTTATTTATTTCTTTCCAATTCAGAAGTTAATAATCATGTCTGATGTCTTGATTGCACTGAGTACAACTTACTATTTAATTATAGGAAACAAATGGTCTTGTATCATATTTCTCTATTTGCAGAGAATGAAATTATTGTTAAGTTCCAAATTCATCATTCTTGTATTTTATTTTCCTTGTACAAAAAAAATATAGAATAGGACAAATGTTCTACCTCTGAAATGCCAGCATATGTCCCACATATGGCACAGCATGTCTGTATAACATTGAGATATTTAGTTTACATCCCTACAGCATATGCATACACACACACATACAAACACACAAAGTGAGAGAGACAGTTGGAATAAAACATTACATAAAAATGTTATCTCTTGCAGCCTGGCTCTTAAAGTGCCCTAGCTTTAGCAAAGCACGATGTGTCTTCATTTATAATATGAGCCACAGAAAAATAAGACACTGTGTATTTTCTATTTAAAATTAATGTTTGACAGTTATAGTTATGTTTAATTCTACCTTTGGAAATGAATAGGGCTAAGAGACAAAGAAATTGATTCTATGTAATATATATGTGTAGATGTAATTCTGAATGGTTTTATTAAATAGGAAACACAGAACTAAATGCAGAATTAAAAGCCCAAGAGGTCAGAGCAGCAGCCAAGAGCTAAGACCAAGACTGCTTTCTTACCACTCGCTGTTGCTGTCGTTCTTTCCCTCCGAAAGAGACCTACTTCCTGTGTGTCTGTCTTTTTATTGACTTTCTGTTCTGCCTTCTCATTGGTTGTAAACCCAACCACATGACCTCCTTGTTACTGCCTGTCTATACAGACCACCAGGTCTCTATGGTTGGTATTGAGATTAAAGGCATGTGTCTCCATGCTGGTGGTGTCCTTGAATACACAGAGATCTGCCTGTCATGTGATCAGGATTAAGGGCATGTGCTACCACTGCCAGACTTCTGCTAAGTGGCTTGTTATTAACTCTGATTCCCAGGTACTTTTATTTATTAACATACAAATAAAATCACATTTCAGCACAAATAAAATATCACCATATTTTCCCTTTCTATTCTAATAAAAAGAAAAAAGGAAAAAATTATAACTAATATAAGAAAAACTATATACAAAATGTACAATAACTATATACAATATATACATCCAATAAATACCTAAACAATGTCTAGTCCATTTGCATTTGACAAATTCAGAGAAAAGAATTCCATTATCTATCCTATTTTGGGAAGTCTAAAATGTACCTGATTTACTTTCTATACTAACTTATATTACTAACAGAACTATCTTATAATGTATTTCAAATTTATTACTTAAACTTACACCTCTTTAGTGAGTTTCTTTTCTGAAATTCTTAACAAGGAAAACTATAACTATTTAATCTTCAACTATAACTATAACTATCTAATCTTCAACTATAACTATTTAATCTTCAACTCCCTCAGAGACCCAAGAAGGAAATAATATGACCTAACAAAAATAAAAACAGGAAGTGCATGCAAGCTGCTTCCAAAAAAATGCGAGCTGACAGAAACAGCCAGCTGCCTGGACAGTCACCCAAGGTTTCTCCGTACTGTTGGGGCATCATCTTCAGCCTATAGGCTTAGCATCTGACAGACTCATTTGTGAAGTAGGATATGCACAAGGCCAACAGTTCTACCTCACATTTGGTGAGAGCAGTCCATGTACCCGAAATACCTGAATTCTACTAGTGTCATGTCATGATTCAGGATTTTAAATTCTGGAAATTGTTGATTTTTTTTTTTTAATTCAGCTGTCCATTCTTCTTGGCTTGTGTGTGTCTGGCATCATCTTGGCATCCCATTCTTCTCCGCACTCCTTTCTTCTCAGCTTGTGGATTGCTTCAACTCTTTTATTAAATGCCAGTCTACCATTGAGAGGTTAGACTCCATCAGCTTAGTTACTCTTTCAAGAATAACTGTTTCAGCTACTGTTCCACTGCACACCAGAAGCCATAGGCCACTGCCTGTTAGCTGCCTTAGAAGAAAAGGGCACTGTACCTTTTCCAGATTGCAAAGGCCACTTCAGGGATGGTGCCATATGGTCCTGGCCTCAGAGGATGCCTGTTGTTAAAGCCACAACCACACTTGTCTTGGCAAGAATCGGCAGTCCTTTGTTTTGTGTCCTGTCTGTTAATTTTGTCCTGTTTGTCAGCAGTCGATTCGAGGACACTTTGTTTTCCAGTGGCTAACTTTTGCCACAATGAAAGTTAATTCCATATGCAGTTTCTTCAATGCCCATATTTCCTCTGAAGTAGATTGGTACTGCCAGGAGCTGACATGTCTCATAGTCATAAAAAAGAAAAAAAATTCCAAGTTATTAAAACATTTTAAATGCCATATACTTTAGATCTCTAAAGGATTTGAAGATGACCTGTCTATCTAAAATATACCTGCTTGATCTTGAAAACATACCTAATATGACTACTACAAGTTCGATTGTAATGTCTAACTACTAACAGAGATTCATATATTCATATGTGGTATATTTATTTATATTCGCTATAAAAATGGCAATATGCTCCTGTCTGAGTTAAGCACTGGCTCAACAGTGAAATGCTAGATATTTTTGGTTATGACTTAGTTGAGCATATATTATGTAAATTTAATTGTTATTTTATCAGTTTTTTGCATCTAAAATTGTTTTTTTACAATAATGTGGTCTGCTTGAGTACCCCAGAATTCTGTCTGTTGACTCTGTTATCCCCTGGATGGTAATAGTACTGAGAGTTTAGGGAGCTTGCTTAGTCATGATTTTTTTTTTTTTTCGAGCTGGTTCTAAGCCAGAATTTCAGGTATTCTATCTTAATTATTCATTATCATCTTACTAGGAAAACTGAAGGACTTCAGTGTAATATAAAAGCAAGAATCTTCACGAAAGAGCATTTTAACATTTTTAAAGGGAGATTCCCTAAATGCCCTGTCCTCCCTGAAGGCCATCTTAAAAGCTTCTGTTAGCCGTCACCAGGTGCATCACCAAACAGAGCTGCAGTGACCAGCTGCTATTGCAGACCTACTTCTAAGAATGTAACAAGTTTAAAATAATCTCAATTATTTCTATTTGTGAAAAGTCCACAAGCTAATACATCTTTATTAACTTTTTCACATCATTTTATGCACGCATCGCATTAAAAATTGTGTAGATATGGATGTTTCTGGTGGCCAAAGTAACACTCTTATATTAAGTGTTTGAAGATTGTTAAAAATGCAAATAAGAGACATTCAAAACAATTACAATTCTAACTTTTTAATAAGTATTGTCCAAATATTAGATGTGAGAGATTTTTTTTCTGGTATGGTTATTACTGTGAACATGGTGGAGTTTTTTCCCATTTTAAAATATTTTATTTATGCTTTGCTGAATTTAATCTCCTTTACCTTTCTTATCCTTCCACTCCCTCCCAGCTCCTTTTCCCAACACCCCCATCATATATATATATAGATATATTACTAATGCCTATTAACTAATACCCATCCATCAGGCCGATACATTTGTACCTGTAGCTTAAGCTAAGAATCATGTAATGGGGGAAGGTGACATTCTATCTGTACAAAATTGTTTTTGTTTTTGTTTTTTTTTTGTTGTTGTTTTGTTTTTGGCTTCCAAAGCAACTTAGTACATGAACAATTTGAAAACAGGACAGGGTCCCATCCATCTTGAATCCTCCATTGTGGAATTTCTAGTGCACATTCTTACAGAGAACTTTCCTCATCATACTGAGGGGCCACATAAATTTTTTAAATGAATACCAACACTCTGTCCATGGAATGAATTTCCTTAACTCAAATCCATATAAAAGGCACTTAATAAATATTAAATGCTTTCCATTTTCAATTATTCATGGGTGTATTATTCACCTTATAGCTGTGATATGAGTTTAAAGGTCATATTTACATAATGAACTGTTCTGCTTAGTGACTTGAACAGGTCCTTGTTTTACATCCATCCATAAAGAATCAATAGTAAACCTTCTTTAAGCCAATTTGATTAATTATCACCAACTTTTGGTCAAAAGGCAAGATTCTATTAGCTGCTTTGCCTCACTCTGCAAGCGATACTAAATATTGCCAACATCTAAGGAGTGTGTGGAGAAGTAATGGAAAAGCAAAGCTGGAAATTAGAATCCAAAAGGTCAGGAGTTTTCCATGCCTCTTTCAATCAGCTCTTTATGGTGAGGCTTTGTCAATTTGCGAATTAAGTTGTTCAATGAATCAAAAAAGCCTAATGAAAACAAAACCCTTTTGATAGGAAGGCAATATTCTCTCTCTCTCTCTCTCTCTCTCTCTCTCTCTCTCTCTCTCTCTCTCTCTCTCTCTCTCCTGTCTCTCTCTCTCTCTCCTGTCTCTCTCTCTCTCTCCTGTCTCTCTCTCTCCTGTCTCTCTCTCTCTCTCTCTCTCTCTCTCTCTCTCTCTCTCTCTCTCTCTCTCTCTCTCTTCTATCTCTCTCTGTCTCTCTGTCTCTGTCTCTCTGTCTCTGTCTCTGTCTCTGTCTCTCTCTCTCTCTCTCTCTCTCTCTCTCTCTCTGTGCACATGTCCTTTGACTTTTTAAAATCACACTGCAGTTTGATAAGCAGTAAAACTGTAAAAGCTTTTGCTAAAACTATTAGCATAGATGAAGACACAGGTTCCCAAGGCTGGGCCAGTCATACAGCTTATTTTCATCCTGGAATAAAATCAAATATACGAAGAGGTGGTGAATTTTGTTAAAACTAACATTGTATGGTGACTTACCAGAGGAGGATGGCGCATGCATAGATATGACTAAATAACACATATTTATTGTTACTTGGAAATCAAGGAGGCAGCTTGCCCAGCAGACCCCTCAGTGATGTTTTCCCAGCAGTGATCTCGCTGGACAGGTTTTGGAAATTGTCAGCAAGTTTATTGAGTGTGAGCATTTGCTGTGTCAAGGATTGGGATTTTCCTGATGCATCCATGCTGGATAAAAACATTTGCGCACATGAGAATGTCAACTACTGTGAAAAAAAACAAAAACAAAAAACAAAACAAAAACCAAGTCCAGCATTCAATTATAGCATATTTTATGCCAAATGAATTAACAGTTTAGGAAAGGGAAGCAAATGTAAATTCGATACACAAATATTTCTGTTCCACCCTCCTCCACACACACACCCATTTCTAAGGTAGGTAATTTGTGTTTCTTTTCAAATACTTCCTAAGGAAAGAAATAACAAGAGGAAACTTTCATTCTAATAAAAAGTAAATCAATGCATCTCCATATGAGGAACAGTAGGAAGAAAAGCATCATTGAGTTACTGTGACCTCCTTAAAAAGGAAGGCAGGTGTCGCCAGGAAGTCTTGACTGTGAGAATATTGAAAGGTCATTCTTATCAGATAGAATCATACCCTGCTGTAAGGATTTGACCCATTGTGTATAGAAAGGTGTTTGAAGATAATGACCCAATCTTCCCTGCTTGTCACCCTCAGTACATGGCCTGAGTTCTTCACCTCATAGCCATGGGTACTGTGGCTGCTCTTTTCCTCCTGCTACTATATTCAAAGCTGGGTAGGCAAGGAAAAGACATGAAAGGAGGCAGGCCATTGCTTATATCTTTTTGTGACATATATACCCTTAGCTTCATAAGAAGCTTGCATTTGTAACTAAGCATGTTACTGAGGATCAATAATAGGATTGAAAGATAATGTAGAGACTGGACACAGCTAAATTTAATGAAACTGGAAAGGAGTTATGTAATGAAAATGACTAGTAATATAATGGAGTTTAACAGTGACATCAGGCTTCTAATACCAAGAATAATAAATTAAGATTAGTATGTTGATCATTTTCTGTGATATCGAGACTTCTGCATATTTTTGTGATGTCTACATATTTCACACACCATCTACTAGGCACATGACTGGAATAATTGAAGTGCACCCACTGATTTTTAACTCATAATAATCTGTCTTTATCAAGCAGAGTATAAATTAAATACCAAAAGCAGCAGAAAATATCCAATGGCTGTATTTGAAGGCTATTTATACTTATGTCAAAACTGAATGGGGGGAATGAGGGGGCTCTCAGATGGACAGTAGCCAGCTATTGGTGAAATTATTAAGTCCACTCCATGTAGTTAAAAGGAGATTTATTTAATGGCATAACTTACAAATAAAGGAATAGGTAGGTTGAGGGTTCTGGGAAAGACGCAGCAGTAGTCCTGTGATGTTCTCTGGAGAACTCTCCTCTGTCCACCTCTAGGGCTCCCAACAGCAAGAGAGCAGCTGCATGTCCTGATCTCTGGTCTTCAGGCCCTCCCTTGGCCCCACCTTGTGGGCATGATAGTTACCAAAACCTCAATGGGGGTTGGAACTTCCAGACCAAAGCTGAAATGGCTACCCACTACAGCCAGCAAGCTCGTTTTCATCTCAAATAACTTGTTAAATGAATCTTGAAGATGGCATTAGGTTAAAGGACAAAGTTCTTACATTATTCCATAAGTATAGTCTGAGATGAAAGTTTATAACGAAGCAATTGTGTAAACTTAATCAGTGTGTCTTTCTCAACTAATAACTGGCATTACAGAAAACATATTATTCCAATTGGAAAATTTCTCTTATTTTGAGGCAGTAACAGATGTTGTAGGCAGGCACAAAGCATTACTTTGCTGCAGTTTTAAGTTCATTGTCTATCTGCCATTGCTTCATGCCTGCTTGGTCCCTTTCCCTCTTCTCAATGAGGCAGAATTTGGATATTCTACTTCTCTCCTCCAGTTCTGTCATTTCTGAAGTTTTCTGGCTGAGAGTGGATTGTGTTGAGAATGGATTATGCTACTAGGTCATTACTATCATTGGGTTTGGATGTACTATTCCGGAGCAAGGCTTACTCTCATGTTGCCCATCTTAAAGTCTGTCTGTTCTGCAGCCTGCTGAGTGTCTCTTGCCTGTCACTTACAGTTGTCCTGCGTACCAGGGCTGTCAAGATGGTTTCCTGGTGCTGTGTAGGGGCTCATGATTATGTTTTGAGAGGGGGCTTTCCCCGGAATTATGTGCAAAAAATGTAGCTTAGGGATTTGTGTTCTTCTAACCTTTGAGTTAGTCTTTGATGACATAATAAGTTGATCTGATGAAGAAGACCACATACCTGTTTATAGAGGGCAGAAAGCTTACTGTTTTCTCTCTCTTGTCTGAACAGGGAAATCTCATCATTCATTTCACTTCTGATTCATGTGAGAGGAGGCTCCCAGTTTCTCTGCCAAGTATTTAGCTGCCCTAGTCTGCCACAAATGACAGAATGCAGAGACACTTGCCCTTACCATAGACTGTTTACTTTTAGACATGGTAGACCATATCTGGGAGTCCAGACAGGCCCTGCAAAGCACCCGCTATTCCTCAAGATGCCTTTTTACACCATACAGTATCCACCTTTTATTGTTTACTCCTAGCTTACTTTTCAACCTGTTGTTATAAGAATAGAAAAACCTAGTGCACAGTCTCTTTTCTAATGCTGCTAGTTTATGCTATAAAAAACAGTGTCTTGCTTTTGCTAAAATGTCTTCTCTCTCTAGCAGGGGTTGGGGAGGGGTATGATATAAAGAAGCTCCAAATAAACAAACACGGAACTGTCAGATGATCTGGTGTCATGTATACCACTGAAAACCTGATTTTGGACACAAATCCCTGTTCTATTGGACACAAAGAACTGACAATTTTATTTTGCAGTCCTCCAAATGTTACCAGTATATGGGATTTGGGATGAGACAATGTTTGCAACAAAAGTACCTAATGGTGCTAACACAAGACCGTATCCACTTAATGTTCAGGGATTCTGGGTAGTGAAAACCTTGACATCTTGAACTTGGGCACGTGTCTACTTGAGATAGCTAAATTGGAGAGCGTTTCTAGGAGACAGAGTACCCATCATGTGGCCATGTCCAACTTCAAAGGAGGCTGGGAGGTGCACTTTAAGTATGTGCCTTAAGAAGAAAAGGGTTTCCTGAGCAATCATCAGTACAGTTATTTTCAGAGTGATCAGGAAGCTCGAAATCAGGTTTTCAGTGGTATACATGACACCAGATCATCTGACAGTTCCATGGTTTTTTTTTCCCAAACATATAGACAGCCTAAGAATTAGGTGAAATCTCCCTGAACTTTAAATCTTCACAAAATGACACGAGAAATAAAAAGTATAAGCTGAAGTCTTGGTCCAAGATCAAATCATTCAGGATGATACAGGTTGTTCTCATGTGACATTAGAGTCTACAAATTAATTTCCAGCATTAGTGATGGCGTTTTTTTCCTGAAGGGCAATGTTACGTGAAATAACGCCCCCTTCCCAGGGTCTGGCAGGTGATTTGCTTTCAGACACAGCACATTAGAAATTCTCAGACCTGCTCTAAATCTCATCCTGATCTAATTTTCATCCTCGTTTAGTTAAAAAAAAAAATTAGCAGCCTTTTAGGTTTAGGAAAAAAAACAACAACTCATGCTGCGATTGTATTAGAGGCAGCTGGATCGTTGCCTTCTGGCAGCAAATTTATTTATGGTAGGGATTCCTTTTTCTTGTTATTCTGTATTGTAACAGAACACACGTGCAGGAAGCTTTACACAGTGTACACATACCATTCCTTATGCTCACGTGGCCACATCCAAGGCCAAGGAGAAACATAAGAGCTCCCTTGCCCACCCAACACCCTGACTTCTTCTCTTCCAGATACCTTCCCATCCTCCTTTCAAGGATTTCCAAGGCCCTCACTCATTTCAGTGTAAGGAGAACTTGGCCTCCTGCCGTCTTCTCTGTGGGTGAAATCAAGAGATGTTACTTAGTAACAATTTTCTTCCTTTGTTCAGTATTAACTTGTGCCATCATTCATATCCCATCGTGGGAGTAGACCAAAGTTTATTTATTCATTCTGTTGTGCAAACCCACCTAAAGTGTTTATGGGTCTGGGGTTATTACAAATGACCCTCTATTCTAGCATGCCTTTTTATTTGCAAGACATACACATTTATGTTGAGTATGCACCTAGGAGAAGAATTTGTGGTTTGCACAGTATGAATAAATTTAGCTTTATCAGAAATGTAGGTTTTCCAAGGGGGTTATATTCATACACCAAGGCAATAATTCTTAACTTAAAGAGAGAGGAAAAAAAACAGGATGATAAATTTTTGCAGAAAAATAAGACTCTCTAGGCACTTAAGGTTTTCAGATTCTAACCTCTTTTCTTCTGCAGGAAAATCTCCCAAAGACATGCATTAGGAACTTGCGAGAAACACAATACTAATTAATGTTCCTTGCTTGCTTTCTGCTTGCTAAGTAATCTATTGCATACATAAATTTAAAATAAAGGTGGTAATTTTGTGTCAGTGAGTTTACTAGCTATAAACTATACTGCAATACCTTCCCAAATGGTCTGGACTGGGCTATTCTTTTTTTCCTTTTCTTCTGTCAGCTTGGTGATGAGGATCTGGAAATGTATTAATTTAAAACAATTTTCTCTTTCCCAGGTCTTTCGTTATGTTTTTTGCTTTGCTCAGATTTATCATTTTCCCCTCGATGGCCTTTGCAAGATGCTAAATTATTAAATCATGAATCTTTTATCTTGAAACATGTCTATGTTTTTGTCCCTTTCGTATTAAAAGTGTAACTATGAAGTGTGGTGTACATATAAATACTTAAACATCTAAATGTCTTTCATTTCACTTTGGTTATATACTTAAAAATCAGTCCAGAAGACATCATATAGAAAACAAGATTTTCGTATGTGTATCTGTTTATCTAAACAAATGTAAGATAAATGTTGGTGGCTTAATATTGAGTTTCTAGATTCATCTGGTTTTTAAAAAATACTTATTTTTATTTTAAGCATGTGGTTGTTTGGGCTGCATGTGTGTCCTCTTGCTACAGGAATGCAGTGCCCACAGAGGCCATACAAGGGAGCTAGACCTCATGAAACTGGAGTTACAGGTAGTTGTTAGCCAACATATGAGTACTGCGACTGAACCTAGTTCTCTAGAAGAGCAGCCAGTGTGCTCTTAACTGCTGAACCATCTCTCCAGTCCCTCTATATTCATCACAGTGTCAGATCTGAGGGTGGTTAAAATATACCCAGAAGAAAAAGTATGTCACTGTATTAGGGATTCCATTAAGAAATGTATTCGGTATTGACCATGTACACTCTTGGGTTCCACTTTTTAAACTATTGATTTTTTTTAAATGTGACTTATTAGGTTACATACTGTAACCTAATAATAGTATGTCAAGTGAAGTAATTTTTGAAAAGAAATACTGCCATCTTGTTTCATGAAATCATGGATTCAACATTTTTTAAGCAGTAAATGTCACAAAAGATAGTTCATTAAATCAAGTCAATGGAGCTGAATGAGAGCTATGTGCAACTTTCTCTTCCCTATTTGGACTACAACGACCTTTCTCAGGGAGAAGTAATGGAACTGTATTATAACCTTGGTGCTTGTAGGTTTTATATTTGGAAGGCCAAGTGCAGGCAACAGTGAAGGGAATGGATCAGAAAGTCCCACGGGTCAAATCCATGCAGTCTAGTGTGTATCAGGCCAAGCTGCTTCTGGATTAATGCTATCCTAATTGTTTCTCCATGACTCCCCCACTCCTGTCTCTGTCTCTGTATCTCACACTTACGAAAATGAAACTGTTAACAACTTCTTGGGCCCATTTATATTATAAACACAAGATGTGGAGATCTCATTTGATCTCAAAATCAAATGGAGATTTTGATAATTTTTACTTTCTAATAGTAAAGTATTTTATGTATGTACTCATAGTACCTGTGATTACACAATTTAACACTCATAATAACTACAGCTGTTCATTTTAAACCTTGCACCACTAAAATAAGTCTGAGGAAACAAACTAACTGCCAATCATTTTAGTTAGTCACTTCTCACTAATGACAGAGATTCAGCAGAAGGCTTCAAACACAACCTTATGTGGTACATTGGAGTGCACTAGATAGCCATAGCGTGTTTCCCGCTAAATATTAACTTACAACCATAAACAATTGTTTATGGAAGACATCGATGGCCAAACCATCACTGTGAGCCAGAGTGAGACCAAGAGAAAGCCATGGAATTGACCCACCACACAGACGAAGAGCGTCCAGTTATGCCCCTGTACATTCCGTGTAAAACTTCCGATGATTGTGTATTTGAGTTCTTGGAAAGAGGAGAAATGGAAGAAAGTTCAGGCTTCACCTCAACAGCCTTTGATTGGGGCCCTTCAGCCTCCGTTACAAGCACAGTGTAGGGACCTATATAAGTTCTGCTCTTTGCCTTACGTCCTCTTATGTTCTATTTGTGTTCCTGTGAGCTTCAGAGAGTGAGAATAGAACTTGTATTTGAGTTCAGATTTCATCACTTCCAAGCTGTGTGACTCAGAAAAAAAGGTACTTAGCATGTCTACACCTCAAATTCTTCATCTGTCAACTAAGAATAATGACTTGATTGACTGGAAAAAGTGGAAACAAAACAAAACAAACCCCAAACACCTGCAACATCCCCGCAGCACCCAGGACACATTGCAGGTGCCAGTAGCTCTATTCATTCACCGACATAGAGAAAATGAAAGGAGGACTCTTCGTCCAAGGAAGCAATGGTACCCTTGCAAATTGCTGGACCTTTGGTATATCCTTCCCATTAGTTACTATTATTGTTAGCTACAGATATAAAGAGCCCACCCTAAGTTACACACATGGCATGCATTACCCCCGCAATCTCATAAGCAGTTCTCTGAATGGGGCTCAGTTGTTTGAGTGCAGCTGCGGAGTAATTTCAGCCCCTCGAGGAAAACCTTCTCACTAACACACATCTAGTGGGCATCCGAGCCCCGACTTCAACCAGCCCCCAGGACTCGAGATCCCAGTACCTGCCTGCTCCGAAAAAGTTGCTATTAGAACCTCATTCTCACTTCTTTCCTTTTATATTGATTTTTTAAAATGTTTATTTATGTTCTAACTTCTAATTTGAATCAGGTCCTCAGACTGGGGAGCCTTGCACCTGGGGAAAAAGCAATTGTGATTTCTTTGTTACAACCTCTTTCTCACCCCCACTTCAGGAGTATAACCCAACCTCAGCTAGAAGCTCCCTTCTCATACAGTGAATCAGCCTGCCTACACATTTTATTTTCCCTGAGGCATATTGCTGGGGAAAGTCTATTTCCGATTTTTGCAGAATCAACATATGTTGAACCAACTGGCTGTTTTTATTTAAATTGACAGGAGCTGAAACTTGGAAATTATGTTTTAGTTTTTTTTTTTTACTTTTAATGTTGTCAGTGTATTTGAGGTAGAAACCTACGCTCTACATTTTTTTCATTTGTGTGTGTGTGTGTGTGTGTGTGTGTGTGTGTGTGTGTATGCATGTGTGTTTGTAATTGTGAGTGCATGTGACTTCCTGGGTGTGTGGGTGCCTGGAGGCCAGAGGCCAATGACAGTTGCCTTTTTCAATCACTTCCCCACACTACATTGTGACAGAGCATTTGGTTTCTTTGGTCTTCTATTTGTTTTGAGACAGGATTTCACTGTCACTATAGCCATGGCTGGTTTGGGACTTGCTGTGCAGACCAGGCTGGCCTTGAACTCACAGATAAGAATTAAGGTTGAGATAGTTTTATGGAAAGGCAATTCTAAAGTATAAAGACAGATTTAATATTATGTTGCTGGTCTGGGACTTGCTATGCAGACCAGGCTGGCCTTGAACTCACAGATAAGAATTAAGGTTGAGATAGTTTTATGGAAAGGCAATTCTAAAGTATAAAGACAGATTTAATATTATGTTAGTTATAATCTTCAGCAACTATCACATGTATTACTTTCTTCATGGTTTTCTCTCTTTTCTTTTGGGCTGTGGGCTCAATAAAAAGAATATATGTTGTTCATCTTTGTACACTAGTTCTTACTGTGCTACTTAGCACACATCAGGCACTCAACCTAAGGAACAAAATTGATTTGTGATAATATAATTGATTTCCTTAATTAAGCATGTTTTCCTTACATGTATGCAAAGTATTTGTATGTTTTGAAGTAGGAAACCTGTATTACTAGACTGGTTAATACATATATTACATCTCTGGAATATCTCACTCCTTTAGTTCATTTTACATAGACATTGGACTTTTACTAAAATTGTGTTATGTGGTACATGGATGTTTCAATCAGCTCAGCTGCACTACTGAAATACTAAAAGCTGGGTGGTTTACCCAGCAGAAATGTATTTATCCACAGTTCTGGAGGCTGCGAGTCTGGCATCAGGGTGCCAACATGGTCAGAATAGAGTCAGGTCCCTTCCTGGCTTGCCAGCATCTGCCTTCTCTCATGACTGAGAGGTAGCAAGCATTCTGGAATCTCCTTCCCTGAGAGACCAATCCCATCTGTAAGCCCCACCCACACCATTTCATTAAGACCTAATTGCCTCCCAAAGGCCTTCACCCCCAAATACTACCATAGCAAATGAATTAAGCAGGACACAATTTATTCCATAATAATGAGTATCTTCTATGCTTATGACAATATAGCTCAAAGCTGTTATTCATGTAACACTTGGATAAAGTATTTTGCATAATTAATGTTTTAAGGAGCCAATTCCTAAAGCTTGTGTTTAAAAAAGAAATCATACTGTTGGGAAGATATTACTTTCCCAAGATGCATCTAACATTTGGTAGCACTTAATAGACATAATATTTACAACAGAGAAAGACACTGACCACAGAAAATGCGTGTGTTGAGGGACCAGTGTATGTGGGAAGAGCTCAGAGTGTGGGTCTGAGCCAAACTGAGTGCTGCTTGCTCTGTCACACACTTTCCTATCACATCCTCATCGTGGTCCCTGGGGTGACCTCATCAGTCATTTCACAGACAGATGGAGGTTCAGGGAAGGACAGTTATGTTCTCCAGAGTCACATAGTAGATTAAAGATTGATTCAAATCAAGGTCTTCCTTATTCCATATACAATAATGCTTTGGGACCTGTTCTATTACTGATGTAAAAAAGTTAACTACCTTCACATTTATGGAAATTATTTATTTTAACAAGACCTCAGGATTCATAATTCTTTAAGTCCAGATATTTCAATAAAAAGCAGCCCTGTAATCCTCAATGACTTGAAATAAACACTTACAGATCAGATTAAGACTTTTTTTTAAAAATTAGATCTCTGTTAATATTTACAGAGATTCAAGACTGTAAATCAATTTTACATGCAATGTATTCTGCTGACCAAGATCATCATATTTGTACACTGACTAGAGAATCTTGCTCTCTGCCTTTCTAGTGACAGATCTCCATTTTTGGGCAAAGAATGAATTTTTCCAGAAAATCCTTACTGTTTTGTTGATTTTTTTTTTTTTAACATTTCAGGGTCATCTGCTGTTTGTTCAAAATATTCCACAAGTATTCACTAAGCATCTTCAGTGTGTAGATGTGCTGGGCTCAGTATCAGTTAAGAACACACATAGTATGGATCTGATCCTCCCTGTTCAATAGGGAAAGCCAAAGAAATACACGTGATTCTAGTTTAATGGTAGAATAGCAAGACAAAGGGCTGTGTGAAATCTGGCTTGAGTACATAGGAACAGGCCAAGCAGCTCCTCCCCCCCCCCCAGGAAAGCCAAACAGCCATGCATGTAATGAAAAGAAGCAGGAAGCAGGGCAGGTTAAGAAGAGTGGTAGAGTAATAAGAGTCTCAAGATGTCACTGGAACATCCTATGACGGTGACAATTTTCCCTGTTCTTGTGGATAAGGAAGTGAGGCTTAAAGACATTCTATCACCTACACAATGGACCAGATTAATGAAAAAGGAGAACTGGAGTCAGATGAAATTATGTTTGGTGTTCTCCTTCAGAAGAGATGTTTTTCTGTTATGTAGTTATACTTTTTATTTTTATTGGACTTCAGCAAAAACAGAAGCAGAGGCCTCCATGTAAATCCATAGAATGGATCCATTTCATACAGTGTTTAGCATTCAGACACTTCTCTCAGCAGTCCAACTTCTCTCCAATGTGACAGGAGCTATATGACTGACTCACTGTGTCACCCCCAGCTGGTCTACTTACCAGAAGAAGAGTGAATGGAGAACAATTGTGGGCATCTGAGAAAAATACACTAGCATCATGACTTCTAATTCAAAGTATTTAAGTTATGCATATTTAAACATAACAGCCTTTGCTTTCTAATCAACCCCTGTTCCATTCCTAGTCCTTTTTAAATAATTTTTTTCCTCCATCACAAGGATATTAAATCTTAATATAGTGTTCTTGGGATTTACGTAGTTTAGGATTTTGATGTCCAACTCTTTTGTAGGAGCCAGTAATGTTTTGATCATCCTGGATCTAGAACCTTCATGTTTGGGGTGTTAGATACCCCCAATCTGCTCTCTCTAGGCTCACATTGGCTACTGGATATGAACCTTGGAGAAGCCTTCAGAGGGATCTGGGAGGCTCAAGGAAAATCAGCCACTAAGGTCATCTGTGATCCTCATGAAAGACTGGGGTCAAAGATAACATAGCAAGGTTAGCTTTATTTTAAGATGACGTTTTTCTGCTAAATGAGGGAGGGAAGAAGAAGAAGAAGAACAACAACAACAACAACAAAAAGAACTCCAACAGGATGCTTCATGACCTGGATCGTATCTTCTTGCTCCCTTCTCTTCTGATAAAATTATTTAATGTAACCCACTTCAAGGAGAAAAGATAATCAGTATTCTGCTTTTGCTAAAAAGCACCTTTGCAAACACAGCTGTCATGTCAAATTCACACAATATTATTTTGAACAGCTACTTAGGTGACTCTCAATGCATTCATAAATGAGGTGCTCTCAGCTGTGAAAGCCCACATATCCTGGGTACAGGACCTTGCCAGAGAATCAGATGCAAAAGTCATTGCAGTAATGGGTCCAGGTCTTGTCTTCCGGGGTCAATGCATACATACCTATTGGTTTGTAAGCCCATTTATAGGCAAGTAATAGAACCTTACACACCACAACTTCTGTGAGCCTCTTTGTGGGATTTCTACTTGTCAAACATGGTAAGATTACATACCATGAGCCTAATGACAGTCCATCTGTATTTCTTGTGCTTTGCGTCTGCCATCTCTGTATGAAATGCTTCAAATGTAATACCTTATTGATTCTTCACCGTACTCTATAAGGTATTTACTCTCCTCTTACATGCATTAGAAAATGCATTTAGCTTTTCTAAATAATAAGCCAGATTCACACACTGGCTAAGAAAAACCCAGTCTCGGAGAGAAACTCATCTGTCATCATTTCCTAGCTTAAACTCTGACGTCCATCAGTCCAGGGGATCTCCTCATATAGTTTGCATTTAAGGT
Organism: Peromyscus maniculatus bairdii; assembly: GCF_049852395.1. NCBI lineage: Eukaryota > Metazoa > Chordata > Mammalia > Rodentia > Cricetidae > Peromyscus > Peromyscus maniculatus. Next base: position 46,362,425 of record NC_134866.1, on the reverse strand, counting down.
AAAGTCTCCCTTCCTGATGAGCTTTGGAAGCTGTACACAGTCCCCCTCCTTTCATGCTGTTTGTCAACTAGACTTTGATCTTGGTAACAAAAGGTGGCATTGGCTGTGACATGACCTCAGTGCCCTCTGCATTTGACACATTGCTGGGTCATAACCTGATCATCTTTGCAATTGTAAAGATTATTCATTTTTAAAAGAGTCTGAAGTCTAACTATAAAAATGAAGCAGCAGTAGTGAAAGCTATAAAAAGCACTCACACACATTTTTTCAATTTCCAAGAACATGAGCAATAAAAATGGAGCTACCACATCCAACGTACAAGTAGATACTCTCCTCATACAATGGGTTTTTACAAGCAATATTTCTAAATATGTAAGAATGTTTTGAATTCAAACAGACCGAGGTCAAATGCCTAGAAATGCCCTAGCCAATAAGGAACTTTCATATTCAGTATGTAAAATTATCTTTCAAAATGTATCTCTCCTGTGAACATTTGAATCTAGCTGATAACATAAATGATAATCACCCTTGATAAGGTTTGTTTAATACAGTGATCTGAGATAGATTCTTCTGTCCTCTGATTTATAAAAGGTCAAAACTAGTGTCTCAACCTGAGCTTTAGAGAAGCAGAAAGTATAGGATAAATAATATGATCATAGAAATATGTAGGGAGAAGAGTTAGAAAAATTATTTTAAAAGGGGAAATGTATAAAAATGAATATTTCAAAGGTTCTAGAATATTTTAAATTCAGTTCAGAAAGATTAGATTTTTAGTTGCATTGTGCTTTGATGTTTTTAAATGAAAGTATTCTTTTAAATGCTGATTACTCATCTTCAAGGATGGATGTAATTCAACTAAATCTTGTATTAGAGACTTGTGCATTTTTCACTCATTAATATGATCAAAAGCATCTTACTCATGTCAAAAGAAGACACAAGGAGGCCATTCTTCTGGTGCCATCCTAGAGTCATATGGTATTACTTATTACAATTTCAGTCCAAGCAATAGCTTGAGCAGTGTGTCTGAATGAAGACTAAATACAGGCTGTAGGAATTCTAGAATCTATTTTATTTTCACGAATAGTATCTTCAGCTGTTTTATTATCCAAATGAGAATGAGGACTTGGGGAACAAAGAGGATGACACATCTGATAATATTCAAGATGCATACCCCTCCTCTAGGCTTCTAAAGGATGCGAGTTGTCATAGATTTTAAGGCTGTGGTGTGTTCTTTTCCATGGCTACATCCTTGGGTGCTTCTCCCTTCTTGTGGTTCTCAGTGGGGATGTGAAGACACAGGGGAGGATTTAATCCAGAGCCTAGATGACAGCCAGCAGGGCATAGCAGGCCTACTGATTACAGTCTGGAATTGTTTGGAATAGTTTGGACTGGTCTTTTAAGGAAGAGTTGAGCCTATTTAAAAAAACAATGCTATGGAACCACATTTTATTACTGCTTTTTTTCAAATATAGTCATTGTTTAAATAGCATTTTTAGTTGGGTGGAGTAAAGACAGCAAATATGGCTTAGCACCAAAGGGCCTGGGATCTATAACCACTTCATCTTAGAAAATCATTAAGCCTCTACCTGGAAAACAGGACCCCAAGAAAGACACGAGGATCGCCCAATGATGGAGAAATGGCTGAGATCTACATGAACAACCTGAACATGAGTGGGAGCAATGAAGGGCGAGGGTCGAGGGAAAGAGAGAGGGAGACCCCAGCTGGATCAAGAACAGAGAGGGAGAACAAGGAATAGGAGACCATGGTAAATGAAGACCACATGAGAAAAGGAAGAAACAAAGTGCTAAAGAGGCCCACAGAAATCCAGAGATACCTCCACAAAAGACTGCTGGCAATGGCCGAGAGACAGCCGGGACTGACCTACTCTGGTGATGGGATGGCCAAACACCCGAATAGTTGTGCCAGAAACCCCATCCAAGTACTGAGAAATCTGGATGCAGACATCCACGGCTAGGCCCCGGGTGGAGTACCGGGAGTCTAATTAGCGAGAAAGAGGAGGGTTTATATGAGCGAGAATTGATGAAACCAAGGTTGGATAAAGCACAGGGACAAATAGCCAAACGAATGGAAACACATGAACTATGAACCAAAGGCTGAGGGGCCCCCAACTGGATCAGGCCCTCTGAATAGGTGAGACAGTCGATTGGCTTGATCTGTTTGGGAGGCATCTAGGCAATGGTACCAGGTCCTGGGCTCATTGCATGAGTTAGCTGTTTGAAACCTGGGACTTATGCAGGGACGCTTGGCTCAATCTGGGAGGAGGGGACTGGACCTGCCTGGACTGAGTCTACCAGGTCAATCTCAGTCCTCGGGGGAGGCCTTGCTCTGGAGGAGATGGGAATGGGGGGTGGGCTGGGGGGAAGAGGAGGGGAGCAGGAAGGGGGAGAACAAGGGAATCTGTGGCTGTTATGTAGAACTGAATAGTATTGTAAAATAAAATAAAATAATAAAAACAAACAAAAAACCCAAAAAAACAAAACAAAACAAAAAAAAAAAAGAAAATCATTAAGCCTCAGTTTCTGCATCTTTTACAAAATATAGGTGATAGTAGTCTTTATCTCATGTGGTTGTTGAGTACATTAAATAGATTGCATGTGTAAAGTAATTCTAAGAGTGACTGCCACATCACAAGTACTCATTATGTATTATCTTTTTAATGTGTCCCTAATGAGCATACCTGGATTAAGTACCAAGAATGCATAGAGTTGATATTTGTTGTGTAGCATGTGTGATGTCTGTATTGGGCATTAGGAAGGATACAGAGAGATGAGACTTTTTGGTTTCTAAGGGTTGGCAATAGAAGTATAAGAAAAAAGCAAAGGAAAGGGCCTCGTGACCTCTAAAACAAAGAGATCAATGTATGACCATCAGAGAGGATGCAACAAATGGTAAAGTTGAACCAAGCTTAGAAAAACAAATGTGATTTAGAAATACCATTTTAAAATTCAAACCTGAAAATGTCATCCCATGTACAAACTTTTCCATGTGCCTGTTTTTAAAGTGATTTTTTTTAAATTAATGCTTCTCATGTCTGTGTCCCTTTCTACCCTTATAAAATCAGAATATCTAAAAAAAATGATAAAGCTAGGGAACCTGCATTTACAGGGGGTCCAGTGGCTTTTTAATCAATCAAGCAACACAATTTCTATCCCAAATTAGTTTAGGTTTGTGAAATTCAGCGCAGACACTCTTTGCCATGAACTCTGAGAAACAGAAACAACTTTCTTTAGCACCTGGCTTAGCGATTGCTCTTCTCTGAAGAGGCCTCTCTTCACTGGTCAGTGTTTATCTTTCCACTGTTCTCTGGTTGACAATGTCCCTGAATACAATGATGTTGTAGTGCTGAATGCACTGGGTTCCAACTGTTCGGCTTTATCCCTGCTACACCAGTTGAACTTTCACTTTATCTCTTCTTATTGCCACTTGGAGGTTAGGTACTGGTCAATAAATCAGTTGATCTTGAAATTTTAAGGACTTTGTGGTCATCCAAGGTCTCTTTGTTTAAAAAGCTGACTTCTTGTACAGACAGAGTGTTTTAATACCTGTAGTTCTAACACTCTGGAGGTCAAGAAGGATGGATCTCTTGAGTTAAAGTGACCTAGGTAACACTGCAGGATTCTGCTTCAAACAAACAAACAAACAAACAAACAAACCATCAATAGCAGCAAATGGGGTTTCTAACCTGGGTGTGGTAGTACAAGTCAGTAATTCTAGTATTTGGGAGATGGACAATAGAAGGTCAGGAGTTAGAGACCAGACTGGGCTAAATTGCCTCAACAGTCCACACCCCAAAACAGTAGATTCCATTCCTCAGGCACTCCGAGTTCATACTTAAAATGCTCATCTGTAATGGTAGAATTTAAGTGTTATGTCACCTTTCTAAATCTTAAAAATGAAAAATAACAAATATGTCACAGAATTAAAGAAATAGATTAAAAATAGAGAGGTAACATTTATAGAAAATGAGATGACTACTGATTTTTCTATTCTGGACACTGTCTGGGAAAAGCTATAAAAGTTAAGAACAGGTAGATATAACAGAGAGAAATCAGGATGGCTCCTGAGATACAGTCATAGTACTGAGTTGAATGCTATTCATTGTATAGAGTTGTTGGGTGGCAGACTTTTCCTGGGGAAGCATGAACAAATGTTTATTCACCCCAGAGAGGCAACCAAGGACAGATAAGTATAAAAATATCATCAAGGTTGAGCTTGATGAACTAGTGCATGTTACTGGAGTTGCTTACAGGAACAGAAATGACTCCAAGACAACTGTATCACTAATGCCCATCCCAGCACAAGTGACATCTTATCAAAACTGACAATCTGAAGCACACTGTACAGCTTACAGACAGCTTAACCAATAAAAGGACATCCTTTCCATGTAGCTCAGTCAATCAGAGCCTCCCCTGGGAAGCTCTGTTAGTCTTTATTGCTCTGGGCAATTGACAGGTCTTTGCGTTTTCCAGGTGACTGGGCTTGTCTGAGGGGCTTCTTTGAAGCTTCACTTGTCTGAGAATAATTAGTCAGTCTTTGCTGTTTATAACATTTGGAGGAGTGGCCTATTGAGTCTGTTCAGTTTCAGGGACCTTTGAAGCTATTTTGTGTTGTTTACTTCCTGTCTTCCTGCGCTTTTCTGCAGGGTAGGAATCTCAGAGGAAATTGCCACACAAATAAAGGTGGAAATTTGGGAATTTTGAAAGAGGGCAACAGATAAGAATGGAACCTCCAATAGTCTTCATGGAGAAGAGAAGGAGTTAGATTAGATGGTCTCTAAAATCTGTTTTAGAACTTAAATGATACAGTGCTATCTCATTCTATAAAAGTACATAGACACCGACTTGTACTGAAATCTTATTGACTTCATATGTTAAAACTTTCTACTTAAATTATATTGTAAATTCATTCATAAATGATTTCACATAATACATAGGAGATTATATATATGAAATGGTAACTGTACCTAGGAAGTGGTGAGATCCTGTTGTTACCTATCCTAGAATTTGAAACTTGTTGGTAAACCACAGTCACTATTAAATATCTAAACATGTAGTTGAATAACATGGTGGAAGCTGAGATAATCAGAATTCCATATTCATTCCTTACTAATTACTTTGTTATTGTCTACTTGTCTACGCACTTGAGGTCACTTAGCTCAATGTCCATCTGATCCAGTGACTATAATGAAGTCCCTATTTCCCATCTCTTTTCAAGGCTGTATGTAATTCCTCATTTTGGTAGCTTGAAATTAGACAGAGTGGTAGTTGATACGCCATGGAAGCCACTGATAAACTATGAAAATCAGGCCTCTTTTCTCCTTTGGAGAGCCAAGGGTTAATCATAAGCTTTTACCATTGAGTCACGTGAAATATACAGAAAGATCTCATTGTTAATGGGGGTTATTAGCTGACTCAAGAGTTACACTCTTTATAATGTTCTCATCCCTGCTCAGCATCAAACACCTTCCATATCTTCTCCTATGAAACCAGATCCAAGAGGTTTTTAAAAGTTCCACAAGTGACTGGCTTAGGTTATGAGAATGGAGGGCAGCTGCTCTATTATCCCTCAATTTTTGTTCCTTTACAAACTAGCTTTCACCCTTCCCAAGAAACACCTTCTTTGGGTTCCCCAGGAGAGTCACTTCTTCTTTGAATTATACACACACATCATTTGATATCTCAATATAAAATGTAGGATCTACAAATAAGAGAAAAGCAAGTCATATTTGTCTTTTTGAGTCTTCTTTCTTTTTTCTTAGTTTATTGATCTCCATTTTCATCTATCATTCCTGGAAGTAATATAATTTCCTTCTTTATGGCTAAATAAAACTCTTGTTGTATATGCATTCTTATCAATTTTTCTATGGATAGACATCTAGACTGATACTATAACTTGGTTATTGTGAATATAGTTGCTACAAACATATAAGTATCTCTTTGATATGGTTACTTGAAGTCTTTTGGACATTTATATCCAAGGGTGGTATATAATTGAGTTATATGGTCTATTTTTATTTTTAAAGGATTTCTTTGTGTTTTTATTTTATATGGATGAGTGTTTGCCTGTGTGTATGTGTGTTCCTTATGCATACCTGGTACCTGAGGATACCAAAAAAGGATGTCAGATCCTCTGAAACTGGAGTTACAAATTGTGAGCTGCTATGTGGGTGCTGGGAGCTGAACCTTGGTTCTCTGAAAGATCAGTGAGTGCTCTTAGTTACTGACTGAGCCATCTATCGAACCACTTATTTTTAGTTTTATTGAAGATCCCATGAACCAATTTCCATGGTGGCTAGAAATCTATATTTCCATCCTAGTGTATGATGGCATTCACAGCTCTCCTCCCACATATTCAGCAGCATTTTTGTCTGTCTGTCTGTTCAATGACAGCAGTTCTGACTATGTTGTGCTGGAATCTCAGTAAAGTTTTATTTTGCATTTCCTTGATGGTTAAGTACATTGAACAATTTTTGCATGTTTATTGCTCATTTGTACTTTATCTTGTGGGAACTATTTGTTGATGAAACTGTTTTTGGTATCTACATTTTGAGTTCTGTATATATATACCTGGGCAGGTATTAATCATCTGCCAGATGTACAGAGAGCAAGGATTTTCTCCTGTTCTCCTTTGCTGTGCAGAAGGATTTTCTATATTTTATAACTTCATGCAAACCAGTTGTCGATGTTTTGAGGTTATTTTATTAGCTATCAGAGCCCTTTGGTGGACATCATTGGCTATGTATAGATTTTGAAGCATCTCCCCTGTTTTCTTCTAATGGTTTTCGATATGGGCCGGGGGCAATATGCTCAAAGTGCATGGTATAACCATGTATACTTCTGGAAAATGCATTTGTGAAACTTGTTACTATGAGCAGTGAATATAATCTAATTAAAAAAACATTTCCCACCGAAGTGTGATAAGCATGCCTCTTTTATCATCGTATATAGCTTTTCATATTTCTAGAATTTGAAGTGTACTATAAATCTTCCTAGAATGCCATGAGTAAAGAAAACAACAGTTTCTTTCTTTACACAAACTCATACCTCATCACAGTGAACATAAAATGAGATGTTGGGTCAAACACAATCTCAAGACCTTCCTATCAATCAGCCTTCCAAGGAAACACTCCTCAGAGCTTGTAACTCTTGAGGAAAAGCCAAAGAACCTGCCCCTATTGTGAGCACTGCTGAAAACAAATTGGGATCTTGTTACATTATGTTCTTGGGAATAGCAACTGGCAAAACATTCTTCAGGAATTTAACAACTTTTCAATTATACCTTAGAGACGTCTAAGCTTTACTTAAGTAGCTGTTAATGTACCAAAGGATTTTGAGAGCTTCTCTTTCTTTGTCTTAAAAGTTAAGGAAAGTATTCTCCAGCCTGGGATAGAGTTTCAAAAATGGTGAAATACCTTTGCTTCAAATTGACATAATTAAAATGTAACATATTATTTCAACTGAACTTTAACTAGATATAGAGTAGGGAATCAAAGTCGTTGAAGTCAACATAGAAATTCTTACTGGGAAATGAAAGGAAATGGAATGTCCAGAAGCATGAGAATAATCTGAATGCCAGCACAGAGATGTTGACACCCCATGAGAAAATTAGATTGTGAGCTCTAGTGTCTGATTTTCCAAGTTGAAATTTGAGAAGGGAGATTGTAACAGTAGATTGGTAACTGTCAACCTCAGAGATTGAGCTGAAAGAGAGTATGTTGTGGAGAGGACCACAGGGCTCACTTTTGTTTCTGTGACTGATGCACTATTGACTGCCTATTGATTTATGAGCAGTCATTGAGAACTGCACCTCTTTTGTCTGCTGGAAAATGAACTGTGAAAGTAGGCGTGTAGGAGGACCGAATGAGTCCATGCATGGGAAGTGTTTCGTACAAATGATATTTACTAGGAATGGAATGGAATGTCTAGAGCATGAAAATAATCTGGCATTTAGTGTTTAAGAGTTAAACATGCTTGGCCATACTACCACTCTCTTGTTGCATTTGTTAAGTGATTATGGAATGGAAATAAACTGGAATATTTCTGGTCACTACAGCTATTAGATGCCTTCAATATCATTCTGATGCCAATACACATCTGAAGTGCTGTTTTCAATTTAATATAATCTGGGATGTTCAATACATTTTCAAAACTTCTCATCACATATATAAATAGGTTGTTTAAACATTTTATTTTTCCAAAAGAGTTACACTTACTTTTATTACAACAGAAATGTTGAATGTTGTTCTAGAGTTCTCTCTTTCTCTCTTTTAACCTTGCACGTGGAATCTCATCCTTACTTTCTTTATAAACAAATGGTATTTATAAGAACTTGCAGCAGAATGGCAGTGACTCATAATACAAAGAAGCTAATTCCCATGGGATCTGCAGCAGCTCAGCTCTTCCCTGGCATCTCAGGTTCTTGGAGCAGGGGAAATGCTTTCATCTCTGAGAATACAAATAAATGCGTGTCCTCTACCGGGAACCTATGCAATTATTCCAGGCCACGCTAATTGAGATGGGCTGGATGGCCATGAATTAGATGAAGGCTTGATGGGAAGAAGGCAGCAAAATAAGAAAATCTGCTAGGATTGATTAATCTGACCCCACTGAGAGAGAAAAGATACAAGAGCGCATTTTCTTCTGGCTCCAAAGCAGTGACACGTCATTTATGCTTGGCACTAAGCTTAATGAGAACAAAGATAAAAGGTTTTATTTCTGAGGGAGAAGAGTTCTCCTCACCCTCTCTTCCTGTGCGAAGTCTTTTCACAATGTTCATGCTAATAAGCTCTCATCCATGATAGTCTTTCATAAACCTTGTGTGTAAGAGTGTCAAACAGTCACCGTGTCATGTACTTTCTAGTGTGTGTTTTGTGGGCACCCAGTTTTGAGTACCTCTGTGTTAGAATGAGTAACTTAAAAAAAACAGTAAGGTTTATTTTCAAAGGAAGAATTACATGATTATTTGTAATATAAAATTATTAGTTACGAAAAACATGTAAAAGCCAATTATTTGTGATTTAAAAAAATCAAAGTAACTCTTTATTATGAGTTTATATTTTGCCTGGAGGTCAAAGTGTTGAAAATGCAAAACCAAATATTTTCCTACATTTTAATAAAGTCATGAAGACAATACAATATTTGTATTTGGAAGTGATCCAATGAGTGTTTCCTTACTGGATCCATTCTAAGATTACATAACCATTTAAATATAAAATATGATATTCTTTATAGAACACAGAATGTGATTTGACAGCATTCAAAATATTAAAATGCATTAGATTGGTCATATTAACAGATGTATACTAGCAACAGTACATCGCCCAGTCTAAATAATTTGAAAATGATTTTTAGCTCAGTTTACTGATGCAAAATAAATAAGCAAATGGCCCTAAGTTTGTGTCTGTTAATCTATTACACAAAGTACAAATTAAGTGCTTTATATAGCAAACAAGGCAAACCCTTTAGGTAATTACTACTGTTAATAGTTATAGTTTGTAGGTGAAGGGGTGGAGGCATAAGAAGGTTAAGCTTTTTCCCAATCTAGTAAGTACACAATCTAGTAAGTACCATGCATATAGATTTTCAATAGGAGTTCATTAAAATATGAATTAAGCCATGGTGAACAGTTCTAGTTGTGGTACACTAGGTTAATTCAGTGATCTTACAGACAGAGCGAAAGGCCGAAGCTTAAGATCTTCTTCCATTTAATAGATATTGGATGCTGAGGAAAGCTAGAATGCCTGCCAAATGCCTAATAAATCCTTTGTCTTGTCAGCAGCTCCTCTTCTATGTAGTAGCCTCTTTCAAAAGTGCTGTATTAATTAAAAAAGGAGCAATGAAAATGCTGCTCGATATTCATAACTCTATTAAGCTGATGTGATTTAAGTAATTGCTTAGGATCTGTTGATTCATCTTAGCTTGCTTCATTGTGCTCTGTTTATCCCATAGGCTCTCAGTCACCCTCTAATGGTCATGTGATTAGTAAAACCAATGTTTATCAGATTTGCCTTTTATATGCTTTTGAAAATACAATTAAATTATCAATATAAAAAATAATATTTTTTTACCATAATAGACAACATCTAAAGATACAAATGATAGAAGAATTCAAAGATTAACCACACATGCAGTCCATTAGAATCAAATTTTCATCTTACCATATTTATTACACATATTTAAAAAAGGTTTAAAATTCTTATTCTACATTGCTATCCCATGTCTCAAATACACTTATCTACTCTCATACGGACTCTATTCCATGCTGTACTCATTTTATAAGCCCACAAAACTATATGCTTTTTATATGGCTATAAACGTTACATAAATCACAAATCATGCATCTTCTTTTGGAGTGTGCATGTTTTTCTTTACTCAATAGTTTTATTTTACCTCAATATCGGACTAGATGTTATTAGCCTGTGAGTAATAATTTTGATGATTTTAAACTGTTTGGCATCAAAATAGTATCTGGAATGCCAATAAAGGCAGGAGAATTTCTATTTCCCTCTCAGTAATATCTTAAGCACACAGAATTGTGTTCTCATGAATAACTGTGAAATAAATAAACAAACAAACAAACAATTTATTAGTGACATGGACAACCTTGTCATGTCTTCTCCTGAACATTTGCAGAGTGTCTTTTAGGTACATGGCTAGAACTGAAACTGTTAAGTAGTGATGCAAACAGGATTATCCGTTTTCCTAAAAGCTAGTCCACATTGCTCCACATTGTCCATTGCACTTTATTCTCTAACAGTGTGTGACAATTGCCTGTTCGTTACATATACGCAACTTGCTTTTATTAGATTTTATTTTTTGCCCCTGTGTTAGATGAGATAATTATCTCTCCATTGTAATTATCTATCCAGTCAGTAATCTATCTTTCCTAACCTCCAACAATGTTTCCTGTCTCCTAAAATACTTACTAAGCATTAGTTCTTTACTGCTGTGACGTCTTGCTTCCAGTTCCAACAATGCCTTTTGACTTCATTTTAATCCTATCAAAATCCTAGCAGATACTTATGTCACAGAAATACTAATCAGCGGACCTCAGCATCCATGACAATTTAAAGTCTAGATGATTTGCAAAGTTAGCCATCAAGTGTCCCAGTGTTACGATAAAAATATTAACACAGAACTATTCACTCAAGAGCTCTTAAAATATTTTCATACTTGACACTTTGTCGGCAGTAATTGTAATTAAATGGAGATTACAAGGGCCATGTCTCTGAAAATTGGCCATCTTGTTCATTTGTCACATTTAAGGCATAAATCTGCCTTCTAGTTTTGATAATTGTGAAGTTAATCTCATGTGCCTCGTTGTTAGAGTTCAAGTTGACTATATATCACAGAGCTGTTATGCTTTTTAAAACAGCTCTAAATTCATTGGATGGGGGATGTCTATCTTTGTGGGGAATGAATTCATTATACTAATAGCTATATTATACATCGTTGGCAAGATGGGAGACATAAAGAACTTCAAATTTTCATAAGAACTTTACCGCAAAATTACAAAGGTTAATTTATCTCTATCTTTATATGAATGTATTACATGGTATGTGTAAAGAACTAAGAATAGATGGTAGACAGAATAGATATTTAGGAGAATAAAAGTAGAGAAAGACTACAGGCCTGTAGAAATGAGATGACTGTGGTGGGAAGAGATGAAGCTGGACAAACAGATGGATTTTTTCCTTACCTATAGGTTGTGTTAAGATAACCTCGCTGGGTATTATTTGAACTGTCAGATGCCAGTTTATACCTGTATTAGTTAGTTACTTTTCTTCCTGCTGTGACAAAAGTAACTAAAGAAAGAAGAGTTTCAGCTTACAGTTTGAGGGTATGGTCCATCATGGTAGTCATGGCAACAAGAGTGTGAGGCAGCTGTCACCACATCTTCTGGTGAGACGCAGAAGGTGATGAATCCTAGCGTTCAGCTTTCTTTCTCCTTTTATTTAGCACTGGACCCCAGCCTATGGGATGCTCTTGCCCACACTGAGGGTGGTTCTTCTTGCCTCAGTTAACCCAATTAAAAAAAAAAAACTACCCTAGAAAAAAATGTACCCAAAGGTACATTCACATGGTTCTTCTAAATCCAATGAAGTTGGCAGTGACGATAGCAATCTCAATACTCTAAAAGAATTAAAAAACATTTTTTTTAATATGGACTGAATTCTGTCAAAACAGGGCCAAGAACCAGTAGTCAAATGTGTAGCCACTGGGGGAAGCTTTAAAAAAGCCTGAAGGAAAATGCACTTGATTTTGAGAATATAATTGCCAAAAGAAATTGCATTCAAATATGAGAGCTAATGAAACAGTGCATGGATAAGTAAAGCCCACAAATAATCACAAGTGCTTTTGAGTGTTTACTTTTCCTTACCAAAGACAGTTTCATAAGAATTGCTAATGGATAAAATCTGAACATTATAAAAGCTTTATTCGTATTTTCCTTAACTGTTTTTCCTGGTTGAGCTATGAAGAAGAATTAATGTACCCACGATATATCAAAGAAGAGAGATTACAGTTTATTGGTAATGTTCTACTGTTTAACTTGCTGGGATAACACAATTGTGACAGTGGTAAGGACTTAAGAAACACTTAGGTAGAAGCTGGAAAGCGATGGCAGAACTGTAGCGGATGATTAAGACTGTGTCCAACAGTGATTCCCTACCAGCTTTTGGTCAGAGCCTCCACCACGGCTACTCAACAGAGTGGGTAGGGGAGAATCAAACAAATCAAAGGGAGTGGAGAGAGCAGAAAAAAGTATGGCGAAAGAACAGAAAGATTGTGCAACCGGAGAATGTTATTTCCAGCCTGGCTAAATAAATGAATGGACATCTTAGTTACTTGATTTTTAAAAGAGGCCAAATGCTTTCAGGGTAAAGAGATCGAAGAGCTGATACTGAGGGCAATTATATGCGTTCTTGAGACAGAACTAAGATTTCTTATCAACAAAAATTTCCTGGGAGAATGATGTGTCAGAGTGTGGAAAATTTCCAATGTACTTGTAAGAATTCCCTGAAGACATATGAAAGTTGCTAAGACTTTAATAGGAAGTATTCCATGTAAGGGAGATTTCCATACTGAAGAAACATAACAGTGAAATTGTGTGTCTCCATCTGCAACTCCAAATCAACAGGATGCTCCATAACTCTCTGATATATATGGAATTGCAAATTCATAACAATTAGTTAATATGCTCTGGTGTGGAATCTCCTCTGTGAGCAAGGATTATTCTATTATTTCAACTTTCTATGTGTTATTTTCTTGATTCCCTTTAAATATATATAGACTATCTTATTAGTTAATTGTCACCCTCAGTTATAAAACAATACATGTTTCTACCACATGCCAGGGCTCATTGTTATTGGCGAATCAGGGTTTTCTTTCTTCTCAGATGGAAGCTCAAGGACCATTTTATGAGTGTTTGAAAGAAAACCAGCAGGGTAGGCAAAGTATTAAATCCAGAAGATTCTTGGGAGAAGGGAGACAGAGAAGAAACACTTTGAAAAGCCATGCCTTTTGAGTTCCGGTCAAGAGTGGTATGCCACAAAGCAGCTGGAGGGCATGATTTTCAGAGAAACATCGAGAAAACCCAGGGTATTAAGGAAAGGATTCTTATGATTTGGGATCCAAAGAAGAGGCAGAAAAGGAAAAGCTACAGTTTGGAGTTAAAACTCAGCAAAGCAGGCAGGCTCAGCAAAGTAGACCTGTGAACAATCGCCCCAAGGAGAGGCTCCTGGGATTGTCAGTGCATTATCTTATTAAGGGGATAAATAACCCTCCTAGCTCCTTAGTAAATCTGCAGGCAAATCAACTTTCTTGAAGGATGGACTCCTGGTCAGATGGACTCCTGCCCAGTTAGAAGAGACAAAAGTGTGTATGTAATGTTCTGATAATTAGCAGTGGGGGTGGAGGTGTTGGGGCAGGGGTAGATCTGAATATCGTGTTTCCAGCCAGGTCAGAAATATAATTTATATTCCATTCTTCTGACTAAAAGTGAGGATCCTTCCCCTAACAACCCTCAAAAAAGCCCTAATAAGTCTGCTTTTTCATATAGTTAATGTGAGGTAGGTTCCAACGTGGAAAGATTGTACCCTTGATGGCTCCCATGCTTGCCAATGCCTGTCCAGCTGTTTAATAAAGTCACTGCTCTGTACATGGTAGCTGTTGGTTAGCCCATTATCTTACAACACATTTAAAGTGATATATATGACTTTTAAGTATCAAAATACAACAAAAACACTGATGAAAAATTTTGCGTTATCTCAAGTCAGCATTAGACTTACATAAACAGAGGGGCTTTGTTTCCATGGTTAATCATGGTATGGTATTAACAGGACTTAAGATAGCAATTCTGATAGCTATGAAACATATCAGACTTGATCCTAGCACTTCATTTATACTGTTGACATTAAGTTAAATATTATCTTTTGGTATTTTAGGTTAGGTGTATGTTTTCTGTGATAAAAGCAGGAGTATGATTACCTTACAAATGAGCTTTGGAGGATGAGGATGCAGTAGATATTCTCACTTAATTATAGAGAGTACTGGAGTTCTGGTGTTTGCACAGGTCCTCACATTTCATTCTGAATAAAGGGGGATTCTCTGCCTGTTTAGTCTTCAGGAACTTTGGTGTATTACTGTAACTGTTATTACTGTTTTGTGGTCCAGTGGGTCAAATCCAGGGCCTTGCACATCCTAGGCAAATGCTCTAATGACTGAACACGCACTCTAACCCCTAGCATATTTGAAATAAAGAACTTCTTATTCTCCTGGCCCCCATCCAAGGTAGAATCTCTTCTTGCACTTAGCAGTTAAACTAGGTCTCATCTCATACATAAAAATCAGCTAACAATTGGACTCTTTCATAGAATGGTCTCTCCTCATCATTCATTCAAACCCCTGAATTGAATTCTTCTACTTCCCTGGGTCCTGCACCCAGCACAGCTCTGCTTTCATTGTGTAATTACTTATAAATTGGGGGCATATTCACATGCACACATTTACTGTGACATCCAGGAACAGAAGTGCTCAGGAAAGGCAATCCATCCTCTTTTCCTCGCAATCCCAAGAGTATCCAACACCATGCTGAGAAAAAAAAAAAAATGACTAAGCCGGCCACAGTAATGAGCAACCTTCTTACTCTGTCTCCCTTCCCCAGCCAGCTCCCTTTGGTGTTCTCCTACAGAGCTCTGTCTAAGCTAAAGGAGTCTTGGATTTGCACTCTCTTTACGCCGTATTATTACTAATTTATTCTTGGGAAAAGGTGACATTAGGGTCCAAGCTCACTTCCTCTTTCCTGCACATCTCTAGTGATCGTCTGTTTGCAGCTTCTTTCAAGGCTTCTGCTTCATCTCTGTCACCTCCCTTTCCCCCCACCCCAGCAGAGGATGAGAGGAAATGGCAATATTTACACCGAGATAGAGAGCCTGGGCACTTGAGCCCTGAGGCGGGATCTGGCCTAATGGTTCTGATCAGCTGCACCCAGGCTTTTCAACACACGCTGTCAGAAAGCAAGCGTATCTGAAGAGCAACTTCCACAGCAGTGTCCATTTTCTGCTGCTCCCTGCTGTGTGCCTGGCTCTTTGGAAACTTCTAAATGGGGGTAGCAAGCTCTTGGCACCCCTGGCCCTTCCTTCTGCTGAATTAAGTATTTTTCCAGGGAAGATTAGATTATTTTGAACAAACTTTATTTTAATATAAGACCACCCAGGACGAGTGCTAAGGAGGCTCTCGGTGGTGAAGTCACCACAGAGACTGGGTTACGGTAAAGGAGAGGAGATTCTGACAGGGTTCAGTGTTGGTTAGCAGAGTTGTTGGGGTTTCTGTGCTTAGCTGCAAGTGGAGTATTTTTCTTCATTTCTTAAAACAAATTTCTCTTCTTCAATCTGCTAGAAGAAATGGGAGCCTGAAAAGCTCTGCTCCTGTGTGTTCTCTAACTAGGTTGTTAAAAGCAAGTGATGCTTGCAACCTTTTGGAACACTCCTTCTTGTACTACAAGATGAACAGAAGATCGATAAATAACTGCTCTTGCCTAAAATGTTAGTATTCTATTGTCAAATCCATAGCTTCCCATCACTGGTTCTGCTGAAAATATATTTGGAAGTCAGGAGGAACAACTTTGCTTAAGAAAAATGTACTAGATGAAGAATGGATTCTTTTAAAGTCAAAGGTGTTGACTTTACTCAGGGTGACTTTTATGTCCTAGGAAGAAGTAGGACATTTATCAGTTTGGGCTTAGGTAATACTTCTCTTGTCAAGATTAGTCATTTAGTTTCGAATTAGTTGTTGTAAGTAGACAAAGCCAAGCTGATCCCCCCATAGTTATCAGATCCTTTCTGGTGAATAATATAAGCTAGCTAAGCATAAGATGAAAAGCTACCCAATTCTGTTATCCCACAAGCCAGTCATGGTATGGAATGTGATAGTGAAAATACATTTTGAAGTGTATTCTGGTAAGCTGCAAACTATTCTTATCAAGTAGGCACGGTCATCCTACTTGTTCTTACAAGTTCCAGTATTTGTGAACTGTTGGTCCCCTAGAGAATACCCTAGGGGTCTTATGTTGTATGATATTTTGTTTGTGTTCTGACAAATAAAGTTTGCCTGAAGATCAGAGGGCAGAGCTAGCCACTAGTTCAAGACAGAGGCCAAGCAGTGGTGGCACACACCTCTAATCCCAGCACTTGGGAGGCGGAAGCAGGAAGATCAGGAGTTCAAGGCCACCCTGGGCTACATGACATTGATCCAGTCTAAAAGAAAAACAGCCTGGTGGTGGTGGTGGTGGTGGTGCACGCCTTGGATCCCATGGGAAGCTCAAGCTTTTAATCCCAGCACTAGAGAAGTGGAGACAGGAATATAATGCTGGTGGAGACAGGATCTCACACATTCAGTCTGAGGATTCGTAGAGAGAAGTTACACATTCAGTCTGATATTTTGAAGAGGTAAGAAGTGCCTGGCTGCTCTGCTTCTCTGATCTTTCAGGCAAGCTTTATTTGTCAGAACACAAACAAAATATCATACAAAACTCTTGCATGGAAAATACATGCCATGCTGTTGTGGCAAAGTTCTTGAGATAGAAATAGCTACAGAATCTGGTGACACATAAGACCCTCTTGGAGCCTCAGGTTTGGATACTTTATAGATTTATCATTTCTTATCTATAGGCTATAAAAGGTCCAAATTAATAAACATGTCTTGAGTAACATTCAATTCACCCATAAAATTCTTTTTAACAATGGTTATGCCAATTAACATTTTTAGTGGAATAAAGCAATCGTTAATACCACATGTAAATAGAGGTATTTAGAGTCTGGGCTCTACATAAAGGTAGTTCTCATATTTTTTGTTTTTTTATTTGTTATTCGAGACAGGGTTTCTCCCTGTAGTTTTGGTTCTTGTCCTGGATCTCGCTCTATAGACCAGGCTGGCCTCAAACTCACAAAGATCTGTCTAGCTCTGCCTCCCAAGTGCTGGAGTTAAAGGCGTGTGCCACCACTGCCAAGCATCATATAACAGTTTTTTTTTCTAAGATAGACAAGGGAACTCAATTTCTTTGTCTCTCTTCCATGAAGTTTATGAACACACACATGCACACACATGACACTGTGTGAAATGTTGTAAGTTAATTTCAGCTATGTAACAAAATTATAGATACTTTAGTAGTACAAAGAAAAAAACCACTCTAGTTATTCACTTTTTAGGATAAGACTGTACCAACTTATATGCAATTTTCTTATATGACTATATGCTAGTCAATGAATATAACAACATATGTGCTAATAACTTTTCTCTGTATAAATTTGAAATTACTCTGTATATTATTGTTTTGGAAATTATCTTAGATGTCTTTGTATTACAGCATATATGGTGGTTCTATTATTCAGTAGTATTCTATTTTGTGCATCTATCATGCTCTGTCTAACCCTTCATGTTGATTAAATGTCCAACTTTTTTTTTTTTTTTTTGGTTAGGCTCTTAGGCCAGATGAGTACAATCCTGTCCTAACTCTTATTTTTCACACATCATATCTAATCAAAACTTTGACATGCTCTCATTTGGAGACTGCAAGGTCTTCTTGCTAATTTGCAAAGGGTCAAATTAGCAGCTATTTTAGGCCTGGAGTATCATAAAGATTCTGCCCCAGCTCTTTAAGCCCAACATCACAGTGTAAAAGTAGCCATTAGGCAATATATAAATTGATGGACATAGCTAAGTTTCCATAAAAACTTCAAAAATTGGCCACAGATTTAATTGAAGGTCCAAGAGTTTGCAATCAGAACACCTGACAGCAACCGTTTTGTTGATGAATTTGTGTAGACACAGTGCCCTTTTATGGCAATGATTATATCTTCTCTTCCATGCTTTTACAAATTGATATATGCCTGTTGAATCAAGGAGTTAATTCACAAACAGGTGCAAAGTCAAACAATAATTTTACCATTTGCCATCTCTAAATATGAGCCTGGTTGTTTTGTATCTGAAGATACTTACATCAGTTACTGACTAATCCTGCCTCATTCCTATATGCAGCTAAGGTGGTGAACAAATTTTAAAGTTATGATGTTACTATTAATACTTATTTTTTTAATCAAGCAATGTAAGAGAAATTCTGTAACGAAGCCAAGGTTATGCTTGCATTTAGAATCTTGCTTTCTTACTGCTAGTCTGCTGTAAAATCTCACAGGAAGCATGACTATATTGCTGGTTCCATGCAAAGTTTCTAATTAGGATGTGTTTAATTTGTCTTTTGTTAATAAATAATAATAATAATAACTGCAAAAATTACTGTCATTTTTTAGGATTGGGGGAAGTATTTGCATTTAAAAATATTAATTTATAAATATATATGGTATGTCATATTGAAGAAATAAGAGGTAAATGAAGAAGTAATATTTTCTGATGGTCAGTATTGGTTGGTTCTTCCTACCCCTCTTACAACTATGGCATATTGAAAATGTGTCTATTAATATGTTATGCCCTTTGGGAAAATGATATATTGTAGACTTTGTTTCTTCTAACAGCATAAGAGACAGGGAATAGCCCTTAAAACATCTGTAAATCACAGTGAAAGCAAAACAGAAGCAGGATAAATGCATATTCTCATTCCTGATGGAGGAGAGAGATTTCTAGCACCTATCCCTAATGCCCTTATACAGTAAGTTTAGCATCTACTGTCAAGCATCTCTTGGTTTAATTGCATTCTTTCTGATAATCTTAATTAATTTTCCGGATTTCCAGTATTGCTCAAGTATATGTCATTAGCCTTACACTGGTGTCAGAAAAGCTCTCTACTGCCTCCAGCATCCAACCATGTCACTTCCTGAGCTGTAGAAAAGTATTTCAACAACCAGGGCACCGATGGCCCACCCCCAAATCTTCACTTCCTCACTGGCCACCCAGAGAAGCTGCAAGGAAAAGATTAGAAAGAGCATCAGTGGCGGGTGGAGGTGATCAGTTCAGATGAAGAGCGCTCCTCACAGCCCGTGGAAACTGGCCATCCATTTGGCAGGCCTTCCAGGCACTGGGGTTGTGGGAGTGTCAAAAGCTGCATTTCATTTCTGCAGTTTCAAAAAGATCACACAACTCTGGGAGCATTCAAAGTACAGGACTAACTGTGGATAAAGCAACCCAACGCCATACTGGTCTCTAGAATTATATTAGACTCTGCTGCTTTTGCTGCATTATTGTGTTCCTTGCCCTACTCCTCACAGCCACAATTCAAAAAAACAGGTTAACTCCTGATCACAGCCTTTTAACACCATGTCATAATGCACCATTTCAAATGGTTGATATCATAGTAGACATCATATTAAGAAGCAATCACTGGATCGCTATGCCCAACATCTCATAAAACTGTCCAGGAGAATAGGTATTGTATTGTATGAATAATTCCCTCCCCGTGAAAAGCCTTATAAATGGCAACAATATGTTACTGACCCAGTGGGCTTCCTGGCACATTAGCAGGAACTGTCTTCTTAATTTACTAAGTAAGGTGCTAAAAGCATGTCATTTTATTAGTAGTGTTATAAAACAGAAGGTGGACAGTGCAAGAATATATCTGTACCATAGCCCAGGAGAAAAATACATCTTGTTTTCTCTTTTTAGAGAATCTAGTTCAGAGAAAGCAGCTCTCAATGGTGGATGGAAAGGGAGAAGTGTAGGGAATATATCCCAGGTTTACATGTGAGGCCCACCTGCTACTGTCAGTTTTATCTTAATTGTCTCCTGGCTGGATCTGTACCTTTCTCAGGCTAAGAAGGGGGGGCAAGAAAAGTCCCCAAACCTTTGTTTCTATCTAATTGACATGACAAATGATGGGCTCTTGCAGGGCTCCACATAGCAGTCGGTTATTGAGGAAGGGAAGGACCTGTGGGAGCAATTGTTTCTGGCCTCTCTTCTTATCAAGTCCAGAACAATCTTTCATTGACTGTATTCATGCCACAAGAGCACAGTCAATATTAAATTCTACCAAGAGAAAAATCTCACACAGAAACAGCTGTGCTCAATACGCAACCAGTTTATACTGGCAAATTGCTGGAAGTGGAAAAGTTTTCATTCTTTTTTGTGTGTTTATTCTTGATAGTTATAGTGTGAAAGCTGCCGTTTGTAAATAAGGGAAGCCTGGTTTTAAACAGATCTCACTAATATCTACAGTTGAAGGAGTCAGTCCTACAGAATCTTAGGAAAGGAAATTAATTCTCATAGAAACACACATGCATATATCAAAGCAAATATTTTCAAGTGTTGTAGTTGCAAGTTTTTCCCACCTTGGATGTAAGTTGAATTTGGATCTTTTTATGCCTGCATTGCAGTTGACATAAAGCCCAGGGTGGGTCAGTTCTGCATGCCATTCAGGACATGCAGACTTGAATGTACTAATATTTTTATTTTTAAAACTGGGGCTGTGGGTAGAAAAGCAGGTCCTGAAAAAGCAGAAAATACTCACCCATTAGTATTATTGGATTCAACAGTTGCATCACAGAAAGTAAATGACTAAATTAATTCTCTGAGAATAACTGTGTTCTTTGCCATTTATATTCATTTTATTCTGGTGCTGGAGACTGTTCAGTTTATCAGTCAGTGCTAGAGAACTTAAAAAGAATCCTCAAAATTTACATGAGAAAATCAACAATATGCCAGAGTGCAGAAGTCTGTCCTTGGCAGAAATATATAAAAATTGGAGAATAGAGAAATTATTACAGACAGGCACCATTGCATTAAGAAAGATTGGGTTTCCCCAAGAATCCAAATAAATATTCAGCAGTGGCCTAGGCCTTGGGGAGATGAGATTTCTGCTTTCAGCTTAATGAAGTAGGGCTTTCATGCTTCCTGTTTGTGCTTCTGAATGTATTATCCACAGGATGCTGTGTGCTTGACTAAAGAAAGGTAAAATCCGAGACCTGTGCCCTATGGTGTTGACAGTGACAACAGATTCATTCTAATGGAAATTGTAAACTGTGAAGCTTACCACTTTCACATTTTTCCTCATTATAGTTTTTTTTTTTTTTTCAGCCAGAGGCCATGTATTACATTTCTGTTGTGCAGGGCAGTCTCTTTCTCTGTCTCTGTATCTTTCTCTTCTCCCTTTCTATCTTTCCTATCTGTTGTCATAATCTGCTAATACTAGATGCTCAATGGATATTTAACACCTTTCTCTTGAATGTATGTGTCGCCTTCAAAGTCATTCTTGCACACACAGAAGAGGACAGACTGAGCCCTGCTGAACACCACTGGCAAATCTCTCTAGGTCACCTCAACTCTGTAATCTGTACTCTTTGGTTACAGTTGTTCAACCAGTTACTAATCTAACTAATTGTAACCTGTTGAACAACTGAACCCAAAGGGTGCAAAGTTGGAAACATTTCATTGAGAAGTCAGCTGGGAACAAAGGAAGCTCGGCCAATCCCCTTCAGTTTGGAGAGGGGAGGACTGCTTCTCAAGCCCAAGCCACGCCCTGCAGTGCCTCTGAATGACCATCCAGTGGTGATGCTGTGTAAGTCTGCATGTATCATCTGTTCTTGTGGTGAGGGCTGTATGAAGTATAAGTTACTTCCTCTAGAGAGAACGTTACTAGCCCTGTGTTTAAAATTATATAATAATCACCAAGGTCAAGAGAATAAAGGTTTTGGAAAAAGTAAGACATATTCTTTTTTACTGGTACTTGTGCCTCAAGGCTGATGTGGGCTGTTCCAAAGATTGCATGAGATGTGATATGAAATAGTTCTTTGTGATCTTGGGATTTAATGCAACCAAGTGTGTTTATGGTAAGGAGCAGTGTGATTTTTTTCCCTAGTGTTTTTTACCAAAATATGTTTCTTCAAGATGTGGCTCAATTAGTAGAGTGCCTGCCTACCATGAATGCAGTCCTAAGTTTGATCCCTGTACATAAACAAGGTATAGTGGTACATGTTGTAATCCTAGAACTCAAAAGGTAGAAGCAGAAAGATCAGCAGTTCAGGGTCATCCTCAGCTATATACTTAGTTTGAGGCCAGCTTGGGATACCCAAGAACCCTTTCAGAAAAATAGAATAAAACACCCAAACACAAAACCTTTCTTGGTCTTGGGATCACACCATACTTGTAAAACTTTATGCTAAACCTAGTGCGTGTTGTTTCAGTAGATTCCTAGAAAGTTTCCAGGGGACATTCCTACCTGATGGCCTAGTAACAAGGAAAAAATTAGTGCTCTAAATGATTTCAAGTGACATACATGATTGTGTTTCCTTTTCATGCTGGCCTCTAGGAAGCTCACTGTTCACATGGATCTCTGTATGATAGATTTTAAGTGAAAATGGTTCTCATTTTCTTCAGCACTACCATACGCTTACAGAGATTATTCAGTTATAAATACACACTAAGTGAAAAATCACTAGCTGAAGTTCCTGTGGTTCTAGGAATAAGCCTGTTCTCTACCTTTTCACGCCCTCTACTGCAGCAGCAACAGAGATACTGAGGCAAGGGACATCATAACACCCGAGAGTTAATGATGATATATGATCCCAGAGAAAAACAAAGAAGCTAAGATCAGGTTGGGGTCCTTTTGTGCTATGTTAAAGGCTTTGTGTTCATCATGAAACCAGGAAGAATTCCAAGCAGTTATGTGACTAAGTTGGGTGATAGGTATTGAATAGATAATAAGCACACAAGAAACAAAGTGGGTACCTTTAGCTGAAAATATAAACCAGGCAGGGAGAGGTCTACTCTTGTGGTTCAGGCAGCGCACATGACTGGAGTGAGGCTGTCTGTGCTGGGGAAACGAAGGGAAGGAAGGATGCTGTCTCTGTACATGCCAACAGACTCAAGTGTCCCTTGAGTGTTGCAGAGGGTAGTAGATGGGTCATTGAATTAGAAGTCATTGGTGATTGTTAGGTTCGGGGGATGCTGCTGTGAGTTTTTAAGGTAGGAAGGGAAATCTACTTGTGAAGAGCTTGCTGGCAGGGAAGTCAAGGTGCCAAATGAGCAAAACAAATATAAAACTGCAAATAAGTGTATGCATCTATGTATCTATAACCTTGTTCTCTTTTATCATGAACGATGTATTTTAAATATCAGCATGACTTAAGGCATCAATGTGTGATTTTTTTCCTCCTTTATCATTTTGTGATGTAATAAGTATAAATCATGAAGATATGACCATTTTTACGTAATCCCTACAGAGTGGCATTGTTATCTAATTTTGAATTGAGAATGCAATGACAAAACAATTTTTATAAGGCCTTGTTGGCATTGTTTGTAAAAAGGAAACTGAAAATTTGAAATTGCCTGAAGGTCCAAATTTGTGATGTTGGTAAAATGATATACTGTCCCAAAATGTTTTCTTAGTTTGCAGACTACTGGAGACCTACGTTAACTTACATTAACTGTTTGCCATTAATTCCTTTCACTTGAAACCAGAAACCATGTGATCATTCACCACTGACTCCTGAACGTTGTGTTTTTCCTTCTATTAACTTTCTAGATATTTTTGGTGGGGCTGGGAGATAGAGTTTAGTGGCACTTATGTGGTGTCTTTAGGTGGAATGTGGCCATTTGTCACCACGGATTCCTGCAGAGCAGCCAACTGAATTTCAATCCAGTATCAGATTCAGTCTGTCTACACATGCTGAAGGCATCTGCATTAGGCTGTCAGATCAGTACTCTAGGATCCAATGCAGAAGCAGCTGTTTAAAATTCTGTTAGGAGGTAGACTAGACTATCTACATTGGATTGAAGTAGTAGGTGGTAACTGAAATGAGGTAGATGCTGACTGTTAATTGGCATCAATATAGTCTTGAGAAGATTTTTGTGTTTAAAAAAAATGCTTTGGGATCAAATTTGGAAGGGGTAGAGAGATAAATTTGCCCTTGTTCTATCAGAAACATTGCAAAAGCCTGGCTATGGACCAGGTTCCACTGACTCATGCAGTAAGCTATCCCTCCAACTAAATCTCACTCTTTTTGTTGAGCTCAGTGTAGACTTCACCGCCAGCAAAATTACCACAATTGAGAAAGGGGTTACCACCCTCAAACACTGAAATTCACCTGTGTTTTGAAGCACGCATCTGGTTTCATATCTTGCACTTCAAGGTTCATCTCAGGCTACCTTTTCTTATTGTTTTTTCTTGTCTTTTAATTTCCCTGTTTGCTTCTTCTTCTCACCTCTTCTCTCCTGGTTCCTCTTACTTTTAATCTCCTCTTCCCTATTCTCTTCCAGACAAGGGCTTGTTATACAGCCCAGGTGGATGTAGACTCAAGAGCTCCCTGACTCAGTTCATGAGTGTGGGATCACAGGCAAACACCACTGTGCCTGACTTCCATGCCATCTTTCTAATACCTACAGATAAGAAAATGTATGCACTTTTAACTTGTGGTCCAGAATGGCCTGGCTCCTTTGGCACTTTCATACATAATACTGGAAGGTGATGCCCAGAGAGTTCATCTCTTTCTTTTTGGTTTGCATATTTGATCTGTTGGTAGCAGCTTCCAGCTACAAAGCCAGAGTTTATTGTTGTGTTTGATGTGTTAAATCCTCAATGAACAGGAACTTCTGGTCCTTATCACCCCCCCCTTGACTCCTCATTCTGTATTCCAAGTACTTTAATGTTATTATTAATCTGTGAGAGACTTATAATCTTCAGGCTATAGATTAGTTGGGAAATGACAGAAATGAATGGGTTAAAAAATTCAGTATCTCACTGGGCAGTGGAGGCGCACACCTTTAACCCCATCATTCAGGAGGTAGAGGCAGTTGGATCTCTGTGAGTTTGAGATCAGCCTGGTCTACATTGTGAGTTCCAGGATAGCCAGGGCTACACCAATAACTCCTATCTCAAAAAACCAAAAATAAATAAATAATAAAATAGAATATAAGAAAAGAAAAGAAAAAAGGAGAAAGGAAAAGACAAGAAATTCAGGATCTCAAACAATAGAAGTCCTTGATATTGAAAGCTTTTTTGTTCTGCTTGGGTTGAGGGAAGGGAAGATGTGTCAATGAAGATGTTCCAAGTTCACCATGTATCTAGCAAGCTAATTGAGCACTTGAAGGGCTGTCCGGTCCACATTCCAAGCAAATCCACTACTCTCAGGGAAATTAAGAAGCTGCCAAGATGCTTCTACTGTTTCTTGAGATAAAGGAGTCATATTCCCTAGCCTTATAAATGTGCTCAGTAATGATCATCTGTGATACTGAAGGTGGTTCTTGGAGACAGATGCTTGGTGACAGCGATGTTGGTCTTCAGGAGTGAGATGACTCAGTGCTTTCATCATGGTTATGAGAGCATGGCTGCATTTGTTGTGTCCTAAGGACCCTTTCTTTGGGACTCTAAAGAAAATCCCATTTTTTTAATGCTCTGTTAGCATAAATAAAAACTAAATCCAAAACATCTCTAGGCACCATATGTGCAATGCCATTCTTTTTACATACATTTGGTGTTTTCAGGCAACAGTTACTCAGTGTGTGGGTGAAGTTTGCTGTGTCTGGACTTGAGAGTGAGCACATATGATGTGTCTTTCTTTCTTTGACTCTTCTTATTTATAGTAGTCTTAGGAGGGTTCATGTCAGAGAGTATTCCACAATGCAGTAAAAATTTCACAGCTACCTTACTTGAAATCTAAAGGTTCATATAATCGATGCATGGTCTCCTTAAAGGTAGATAAGGCTATTACCCTTCTCTCCAGTACATATTCAGGTACATCCAGCCAATCAACCTCTTGCTCACTCAGCGTTGAAAAAACTTGGCAGACTTTCTCCCTCTTCCCTTTGCCTCGTAGCCAGCTGCTCTGTTACAGTCTCCACATCAGAGAAGAGTTACTCTAAGAATCTGTAGAGAAAATTAAAAGCCTTGTCCACTGGGCTAAATGCTCTCTGTACTTTTTTTTTTAAATGTTTGCAATATGTGACTCCATTTTTCTATTTAAGTGGATCTGACTTCTCACTACACTAAGGCTCCTCCAGGGAAGGACATCTGTAATTAATTTTCATGCTCATTGTTCTAAAGATGATGTCTGTATGCTTTCAACATTTGTCATTGCGTAGAATCAGTAACCACAGGTAAGAAAGTGTGTTGCACTTAGTGGAGCTGACAGATGTTCCTCTGAACAATTCAACTGGGTTTTTCATTCTCCCTTCTAGCCCAGATCAGGCTACCATGCCTCATTTCTGTGTGTCTCTATATACTGTTACTTTTCCTCATGTATATGATCCCAACTCATCGGAATAGCAGAGATCATAGTAGCAAGTTCCTAAGATCTAGAAAATCATCATTTATGGTAACCTTACTTTCAGTTTTAAGTGAGTAAATGTATCAGTCATCTAGCAAGGAAAAGTACGCAGTCACTGCTTGTCTTCTGATATTAAAATTCAAGTTTTCATGTGTTTACCCCTTTTTGTTGAACATGCATTCATTCAACGGGTATTCAAGGAAGGTTGGAAAAAGGCAGTGTTCTGAGTACTATAGAAGGATTTAAAGATGTGTGGAGTCCAATTATCCTGGTCAAAGAACTTAGAAAATAATAAAGAAATCAGACAGGTACAAGGTTAGCAAAAGTATATTACTAAGGGATAAAGATATTTTAAAAAGTTACCATCAAGAGCTTCAGTACTTTTCTCTGTTGTATCCTCACCTTGATGATTTCTCATCAAATGCAATTGTTATGTGTAACAGACACTACTGTTATTGTTAAGATGTTTATGTGTATGTTTTTAAATTACTCTTCTCTCATATATTGCATCCTGACTGCAGTTTCCTCTCCCTCTTTTCCTCCCAGTTCCTCCCCACTACAAGATGTGCAACTTTCTTTTATTTATTTATTTTGTTTTTTTTTTTTTTTTCAGACAGGGTTTCTCTATGTAGCCCTGGCTGTCCTGGAACTCACTTTGTAGACCAGGCTGGCCTTGAACTCACAGCGATCCGCCTGCCTCTGCCTCCCGAGGGCTTGGATTAAAGGCATGTACTGCGTGCCTGGCTAAGATGTGTATGTTTAATGAGGCCTGTCGTGACCACTATTTACCCGTGCAATGTATCTCGCTCCATGACCATTTCCTTCTGTCTTCTCACACTTTTCACTCAGTTTATTCCACAGTGCAGAGCCTTTTTCTCCTACTGTACAATATACTACTATATCATACTATTGCTTATTGCTGGTCTCTCTCCACTAGAATGTGAGCTTCATGTGGGCCAGGATATTTTGCTCAGAGACTTATTCTCAGGACAAGCACCCAATGGTGTTGGAGATTTGATGGACAAACAGTTGAGCGAACTCACTAAAGGAAGGAGCTCTCAAGAGTCTGGGCAGGTGGCCTGGGCTGAAATCTGTCTCAAGTGTCCTTGGCTACAGCATCTCAGATAGTTCACTTTAAGCTTTTCCTGGCACATAGAGACCTGCTTCCAAGTGTCTTTGGGAGGATGAAAATGTGTAATACATGGAAATCCCCAACACCTGTTCTCAAAAACCCATGATGAGTCTTTAAAACTGTCACTTTTCTATACAACTGTACTTGATTTCTAGCTTAAAAAAAAAGAAAGAAAGAAAAGGACATTACTAAGAGTCTGAGTCTTAATACATAAGAGTTCCTAAAATAATGCTTCTACAGTTTGAGCTGAAGTGAGTTTGAAAGAGTCAGCAAAATGTAAGCTGAAATCAGATTCACGGGAATAAAAGCAAATGGACACCCTTTTCAGACGCGTCCCCCGAATAATGTCCTTCCCCTGAGGAACATGTGCTGCTTGGTTCTCTCCCTTGACAGATCTGGGGAACAAAGTCTATACATATTTATACTTACATATGCAAATATGCAAATGTATGCAGGGAGTCACTGGAGCACAAACGCGAGGGAATTGGCCACTGCCTGGGTCTAATCTGCGGGGTAATTAAAGAAACAATTTAGTCATTTTGACAAAGTGCAGCTCTTCCAAGAGCTATGTGAAGAGCCAACCTAGGTGACACAGCAATGAGAGACAATTCCTGCCTTGTGGGAGCAACACTATTGTCTCCTGAGAAGAGTTCCTGACCCCTGAGAGCTCATTGGATAGGATAATTAGTAGAAAATTCTGGAAATGATAATCTTGTAGTTGTGTTTGAGAACTCACTGGAGCCTGGACGTTTGGTTCACACACACACACACACACACACACACACACACACACACACACACACTATATGTATATATGTAAGAGTGAGGTATGGATTTGAGCTGACCACTGGGTTTTGTAGAAAATTACCCAAAAGGTTAGATACCTTGGTATTGGAGTAAATATAAGTCAGTATAACTCCAGGGCCAAAACTAAGAAGTTTGACTTTCATTTGAAAGTAATGTGAATAAGGAGACAGCTCAGTGTATAAGATGCATTCTGTGCAAGCATGAGGACCCGAGTTCAGATCTCTAACACCCATACAAAAAACAACCTGTCTATAACCCCAATGCTGGAGAATGGAAGGGCAGAGACAGGCAGATCCTGGAGGGACTTGGTAGCCATCCAGTCTAGCCAAAATGATGAGCTCCAGATTCAGTGAGAGAACTCATCTCAAAATTTAAACTAGAGAAGCAATTGTAGAAGACATCCCAACATTAGACTCTGGTACCCATACTTGCCGACATGGGCGAGTGCACCAGCACATATATGTGTAAGTGCATGGATCATGTGCTGTGCTCACACAAAAGGAAGTAATGTGGCTGTGAGCATCACTGTCACCTCCCAGATGCAGAACTGTTCACCTCTCGGTAGTCATGGAATAGGTAGCTGAACACACTTTGAAAAAATTCATTTACAGGGGCTAGGGAGGGGGCTCAGTGGATAGAGCACTTACCATACAAGCTTGACAACCTAAGTAGGTATCGCTCAAGATAGAGTAGTGCAAGTATCTGTAATCCTAGACCTCTTATTGTGAGATGGAGTGAGCAGAGACGGATGAGTCGGAAATCTCCTAAAAGTCCTGCAGCATGCACAGCAACAAACAGGAGAGACCCTGTGCATTAGTTAGCTTTCATGAAACACCACGATTAAGGCAATTTATGGGAGAAAAGGTTTATTTGGTTTTATAATTCAAGAGCGTCAGAATCTGTGATAGTGGAGGCAGCAGGCAGCAGACATGGCAGCCAGGACAGAAGCTGAGGGCTGAGATCTTGAACTCCAGGTACAAAGCAGAGACAGGAGAAAGCACAGTGGGAGTGGTGAAAGGCTTTGAAAACTTCAAAGCCAGTTCCCAGTTACATATTTCCTCCAGGAAGGCCACACCTCCTAAACAACCCCGTGTCTCCAGCTGAGGAGTAAGCATTCAAACATTTGAGCCAATGGGAGAGATTCTGGTTCCAGCCACCACACCCTTTCTCAAGGTGGAAGATGAGGTCTGACACTGAATGTGTCCTGTGACTTCCATGTGTGTGCTGTGGCTTTTGTGTATACACATCACACACACACACACACACACACACACACACACACACACACACACACACCATGCTAAAAAATTATAAAGTAATATTTAGTAAGGGCCCTTCAAAAGCAGACTGTACAGTGTATCACTTGCTTTAATCAATTTAGCAAATTTCTTTTGACATCCTTTTACACAAATTTCTTATGGAAATACTGAGTCACACATCTGAGGGGCAGGTAGTTAAGGGCTCATAAAGCTGCTTAGCCTCTGGAGCTAAGTCCAGCTAAGGTACCTAACCAAGAACCCTCTAGACTGGGCACATCAGTTTATACCTGTAATGCTGGTGACTCAAGGGTCTAAGGCAGGAGGATTCCAAGTTTGAGGCCAGTATGGGCAACTCCATGAGATGTGGTTTCAAAATAAAATCAGAAGGGGGCTGGCTGCAGAAGTAGTTCCGTGGGAGAACACTCTGGTGTGGACCTGAAGGGACAGAGGATTCCCAAGCTCGCCTGCTTAGCTAGCCATTCCTCCAGGAACAAACGGTGTGGTCCCAAGGAGAGGAAACGAGAGCAGTGCAGCTTTCAAGTCAGGAAGGGACGTCCATGAGGCTCCACCTCACGAGTAGCAACTCCAGGGCTTTGAAGATGGAACAGTGCTGAAGGCTCGGAAGACACTTAGAAGAAGAAGAAGAAGAGAAAACATTCTGAGGCCCCCAAGCCCATGGGCCAGACCATCCAGTTATCTTATGTGAGGCTCAAATGCCTGGCTCCTCTGCAGGCACCTTTGAGCCTCGCTGCTGGTCTACCACAGAGCCGCGGAGCTTAGCTCCACTCATCCAATTGACTTAGCCAGTCACTTCCACCTGGTGCAGGGCTAAGCATCCTGGGAAAGGAACCCTTGCACTGCTTTATCTGTGTCAGGGAAGCGAGCTCTCTTTCCAGGCGCCTGGTCCACCTCCTCTAGGCCCTGGAAATGTCTCTCTTTGCTGTGCCTCAGCCAATCATGAGTTAGACTACCACAATCGTGAGTCCAAGGGCTAGTCCATGGGAGTCCCTGACCTTCCCATCTGGACTTGTGGATTTAGGGCACCAGATTGACACCCCTACACACACACACACACACACACACACACACACGCACGCACGCACGCACGCACACACACACACACACACACACACACACACACACACACACACATAGAAAGAGAGAGAGTACTTACAACCTAGTAGGCATGGCCATCATACACCCACTGGTTAACTCTTCCAACCAACCCAGCAAGTGTTGAATTAACAGTGTGTGACACAAGTTTATAGGGAGACAGGTTCCACATGGATACTGCTCCTCAGAAATCTTTGCAAGGTAGACATGGTATCACATGCCTGAAGGCCAGAGAAGTAAAGGCAGAGAGAGGAGAAGTGATAGTTTGAAGCCAGCCTGAGCCATATAACCAAGTTCTAGTGCAGGTCGAGTCACATTGTAAAACATTTTCTCAAACTAACCTATGACATGCAGACAGAGAGAGCAACCAACAACTGTAGCGCCCTGGTCCATGCAAGCCTTTGCCTTGCTTCTGAAGCAGCTCCCACTGTATTTCATAAAATCTCTAACTGGGCTCTTTGAGTGCTGGTGAGGGAGCGGGTACTGTTGCACACCCAGTATCAGAAGCCTGAACGCTGTCTCACGTCTTCTTACAGGGTTGTAGAAGATTTCTGTAATCCCAGACAAGGCTGGAGCATCTTTTCCTTGTTTCTTTTAATTCCCGTGTCATTTGATGTTTCTACCATGTAATTTACCTTTAATTATAAGTTGTTTTGCTTCATTTAATAGTTGCTCCTTGTATGAATGTCTTGCCTTCCCAACAAGATTAAACTAAAATGTCTCTAAGATCGGGGCTCACTGTAGGGCTCCAGGACAGATTGTGAAAACCACAGATACCGACTTCCCCTAAGCAGTTCTCAACCCCTTCCCAGCAGAGCAGTCCAGTCTCTATGTATCTCTTTCCCCTAGACTGGCTCTTTCACACAAGGACACACACAGAGTCACTGGGAATTTGCAAATGGAGCACCAAGACTTACAGCCAAAAGAAGCCTTTAGATTAAAATTTTTATTTTTAAAAATTTTTAGCCAGGCGGTGGTGGCGCACACCTTTAATCCCAGCACTCGGGAGGCAGAGGCAGGCGGATCTCTGTGAGTTCGAGGCCAGCTAGGGTACAGAGTAAGTTCCAGGCAAGGCACAAAGCTACGCACAGAAACCCTGTCTCGAAAAAACCAAAAACCAAAACCAACCAACCAAACAAACAAACAAAAATTTTATTTAAAGAAACTGCTGAATGACCAAGTTAATTGGAAACAGAAGTCAGTGTGTTAGTCTGGGTAAGCAATATTACCACAGTCAGTGCTGGAGAAATGTCTGTCTTAGTTTGGTGAATTTATCTGAGTGTTCTTTGAAGTCATTTGTCTCAGTTGAGTATGAGTTCAAATACTACCCGTCTCTGAGTGGCCTGGGTTTACATTAGTCTTTGCATCGTCAACTTTGTGTATTTTCTTTACATGCCCCAGTAAGTCAGCCACCTTTTCTAAACAGGCATTTTTTTTTCTTTACATGGACCTACTTAGGTGTGCTGCATGTACACACGCACCACAGCAAAGGCGTGGAGTTCAGAAGTCAACTTGTGGAAGTGGGTTCTTTCCTTCCATCATATGCCCTCTGGGGTTAGAACTCAAATTGTCAGGCCTGGCTTCAAATACCTTTACCCTGTTGAGCCATCTCACCAGTCCATAATCTACTTTATTTTTCACAAAAGTGCTTTATATCTTAATCCATAGATTATTCTAGACTTGTTGAACATGAGATTCTTTGCTGTGGAATGTTAGTTAAAGATGTGTTACATTTGTTTATGCTGTGGAGCATTTGTTTAATGATGCAAAGATGTGTTGCATTCTTTTATGTTGCATTTGTTTTATACTGTGAACCTGTGTTACTTTGCCTGCCTAAGACACCTGATTGGTCTAATAAAGAGATGAATGGCCAATAGTAAGGCAGGAGAAAGGATAGGTGGGGCTGGCAGGCAGAGGGAATGAATAGGAGGAGAAATCTGGAAAGACAAGATTGAGGAGCAAGAAAGGAGGAGAGGAAGACATCAGGAGCCAGCCACCCAACTACATAGCAAGCCATGGAGCAAGAAGTAAAGAAGGGTATATAGAACAGAGAAAGATAAG
Organism: Peromyscus maniculatus bairdii; assembly: GCF_049852395.1. Taxonomy (NCBI): domain Eukaryota; kingdom Metazoa; phylum Chordata; class Mammalia; order Rodentia; family Cricetidae; genus Peromyscus; species Peromyscus maniculatus. The sequence goes on along the minus strand of NC_134866.1, from coordinate 46,329,330 downwards.
ATCCTGGAGGCAAAAGGTAGACAGAATAATTTAAGTTAAGGAAAGCTGGCTGAAACAAGCCCAGCTAAGCCTGGGCATTCATAAATAAGAATAAGAGTCTGTGTGATTATTGGGGAGCTGGGTGGATGGCCTATCAAAACAGTAAAGAAAAAACCCAACAAACTACAGTTCTTTCCCTTTATCTGTTCGCTGATAAATCTAGCACTAACCAGAATCTTTTTGCCATTGCAAGGAATCTAGGAAACAAGAGACAAAGAAAATTATTTCTTCCTGTGCTGTGTGTATGTGTGGGAGTGTGTGTGTGTGTGTGTGTGTTCAGTGTATGTGCATGCATGTGAGTGTTCACATGTGCACAGATGTGTGTATGTGTGTTACAAAGGTGCACATGTGGCCATCAGAAGACAACCTGGGGTATCAGTCCTTGTGTGTTTTGTTTGAAACAAGGTCTCTTGCTCACTGATGCATATGTCAGGCAAGTTGGCCCAGGTATTCATCCTTCTCTATCTGCCATCATAAAGTAGGAGCACAGGGATGGCAGTCACACTTGTGCCTACCTCTATAGGTGCACTGAATGTTCAAATGCAGGTCCTCACACTTGGGCATCAAGCACTTCCTCCACCATGCTATCTTTCTGGCCCACATCTCCCATCCTTGTTCAGCAAACCCATTGCATCTTTCCACACTCAGTTGTTTGCTAATACCCTTGTTCCTCAGTCCTCTTCAGGCTGTTTATCAGAATAAAACCCAATATATTTTTTTAAAGAATAACTTCAATATTTTTGGCAACTTTGTACATGAGCATTGCATCTACATCACTCTTGCCCCTCCTACTCCTCTAACTCCTCCTGTATGACACCCTAATTCATCGTTTCTTTAATTATTACTGTTTTATATATATATGTATATATATATACATATATACATGTTTATATATTCTACTGAGTTCATTTAACTTTATATACACTTGTATCCAAGCTGCCTATTTGGCATTGGATAACCTGGAAGAGACTGATTCTCCCTCTCTCAGAAGACAAATATTATCTGTATCTATTCATCTAAATGTGGGGACATATAGAATATGCCCTGTCTACACTGTAGTGTCAGCGACTATTGTTGTTATTCTGGTCTTATTCAGGCAACTATATTGTGAGACTTTGTGGGTGGGCATCCCTATCACACATAGGAGATGTTATCAGATATCTCCTGGGTCTTATACTCTTTCTGTCCCCATTTCTGCAAAGTCCCCTCAGTCTTAGGTGTGGGAGTTATGTTACAGATGTATCAGATAGGGCTGGGCACACTACACAGTCATTTATTCTCTTCTTTTTGTCCCGTTATGAATCTCTATAATAGTCTCCATCTCTCGCAAAATAGAAGTGTTGGTGATGATGGATGAGAGCTAAACTTACCTGTGTATATAAAGATAACTATTTACAATACAGCTAGAAATGATTCTAGTTTAGGAAAATGGCCGTGGTGGCTTCTCCTCTTGGCTCTATGACTTGTCTAGTCACAGGTGGTTGGGGAGGTTTACAGTGCCAGACACACATTTCCTCTTGTTAATCAGGGCTTAAGTCCTAGAGACAGCTGTTGGTTAGCCAAAAAGACACAAGCGACTGTGGCACTGATGTGGATATCTTGCTGGTTCTGTCAATGTTGTCATTCATGGGTGCTACAACTGAGTAGGACGACCAATTGCTCCCCTCTCCGCAGCTTGAATAGCACCTTCTAGTACCAGTCCTTGGGGAGGAGGCTTCCTGATGCATTCCAGCTTGATTCCATAAAGTCCAGTGTCCAAGATGTGTGGCGACTTCAGCAATGGGGTCCTACCTTTAAGTTCTTGGAGGCAACTAAAGAAAATGGCCATAGCCTATCTTATTTAGGGGGGCCCTCGGTCTCCCCTGACTAACAACTCAAGGGAATCTTCCCATGGCTAGCACTGGAGTTTTTGTTAGATGGTCTGCAGCTCTTGGTGGAGCATTATCACCCTGAGTGGCATAACCTAGTATAAGTTGTTTATATATGTATACACATACACTTATTATATATGTGCTTTAAGTAAACATAAGATAATGTTTCCCTACAGCTTTTTAACCATTCTTCATGTTCTTTGTTCTTCCCCCTGTCTTTCTACTTGGACTACCCTCCCTCCCTACTACATCTTTAACTAGTTCATATTTAATGTTTTGAGCCATTGAGCTCAATTATCTTTCTAAAATGCAATTTTATTTTTAATTATGTGTACAAGTGTGTGTGTGTATGTGCACCTGTGAGTATAGGTGCTGGTAGAGCCATAAAAGGACATTAGATACCCTGGATCTAGAGTGAGTTCCGGGTGGATGTGAACTGCTGGTTGTGGGTGTTGGCCACAGAACTCTCGGGTCTTCTGCAAGAGCAGTACTTACTTTTAACGAGTGACTAGTAGCCTCTCCAGCCTGCATTCCAATTCTTTTTGAAGTTAACCGTGAAATATGTAGCAGAGTTCTTTTTCGTCTGTTTTGTCAAACTTTATAAAGATTCACAATTTCCACATTAGATTGGTTCAGTTTGATCTGGAAACAAATAAATGGTTTAATATTTTACCTGCTGTCTTGGGTTTTTGTTTTGTTTTATTGGTTTAGGTTTTGTAATCAAATTCAATATGTCACCCTGATAGTTATGCGGCATTAAAAACAATGGTGAAAGACATCACAGCTGTAAAGAGTTTTCATACAAACCATGAAAATTGGGGTTGTTTGGGGGGAAAAAACATTGGAGGGGTAACACACTGCATTGTGGCTTCATTTTACTCGGGTAAATCTTTTGAAGTAGAGACTCCACGAGTGGCACTTTATTCTTAGTGTTTTTTTTTAATTAAGTATTTGGATGTGTTATAAATATTAAAATTAGAGCTCACTGCATGACTGAGGCCCATTAATTCTCTTGCTCCGAAATTTATAGTATTTCTTGAAATACCTTGTTTTCTCAGCTGCCATTTTCTTGAAAGAATATCTGTAACAGAGTCACTAAACTCCTAAGATACTGAGATGGGTCAGCATGAAAAAGCACTGGACACACACATACACACACTGTAAATATAAATAAATAATTGTCATTTTCAGAATTAAAACAAAAACACAAAACCAGACCCACTCAATGATGCTTTTAAAATTGTTTCCTAAACTATTGTAGGATTTTCATTTAATCTAACATGGGACTTGAGGGTTTAGTGAATCAGTTCTTTTTAGTTCCCATTTGTTCTAGATCTGGTTTTCATCCTTCCCACTCTAGAACCTTCAGTTCTCACCTCTGGGTAAACAGAATGATAAAGAGATGCCACCTGGCCACTTGCAAGGGGGAAGAAATAGCCTCTATGTTACTGTGATTTGTAGTGCCTTAACGCCCAGTTTGGGACATAACTGGTGTATGGTTTTCTATTACCTTATCATTTGTTGTTATATTTATTCAACAGATATTGAGTATGTGATCTGTCCAGAAATTGTTTATTTACCTCTGTTCTAAAATTGTGATCACTTCTTTTTATAATTTAGTATTTAATATGGTACTCAGAGTAAACTTGGAGATACCTATTAAATGTACTCAGAGTAAACTTGGAGAGTGAGAGATACACACACCAACTGGTCTGTGTATCAAAACAACAGCTCTGAAATTAGGTCTGGCAGTGGTAATTAGGGCATATGCTCAGAATGCCTTCTAGAATGTGTTTGTCATTCTGTCTGAACTGTGATGTATGTCACTAACACATCTCTCTTTTTTTTTTCTTTTAGGTAAGTACATCCTCATTTTTGAAGGTCTTTGCTGATGGGTAAGTCTTATGGCTGGAGCATTACATGTTGATTGGCATACTTGGAGAAGTGGACCAGACATAGGACTTGCAGCTAGATAAGATACTCTCACATAGGTCAACAGTATCTCTGTTTCCAAACACACAGAAAAAAAATACACCCACTTTTAAAAGATGAATACGATATGGTACCTAAATAATTGATGACTGGGTTTCTCACTCTGTCAGTAGAAGGCAGAACTTTTTAAAATGAATATAAAGAAGTTTTCTCTTTGCTACTATGAATCATAAAAAAATATCATAAAAATAACTCTCAAGTAACCATGGTTTTGTTTTACTGCATACACAGGGAATATTTTTCTGTGTTTAAAGAATAGATATTCTGTGGTCGTATTATTTTAATGAATCATAATTTCATAACAAATAGAAAAAGTGACAGGTAACCCTGTAAGACTACTTATGCAAGATATCGTGGAGGAAATTCCTGTTACAAGTGGATGTTGACCTATTTAATAGGTTTGTACTTGGCTGAAATCTATCGCCATAGAAGACTAAACAAGATGAAATGACCTTAAATCACAAGGGATTTAGTATAGATCTGTCAGATGTATGAGATGATTAAGCTATGAAACAATTTATAAAAGGAAGTTATGAAATCTCTGTCACTGGTGAACTTTAAAACTACAAATGCTCTTAAGAAATGAGGATTTATCCTGTCTTCAGGCAAACTATTGAACTGGCTGCTTGGCTTCAATGATGAAGTCTCCATTTGCTTTTTTACTTTGAAATATCATTGATTATTCTGGACACAGTCTGTCCCTAATGTGATAATCCGTCTTCTAGATAATTCCCTTGTAAGAGAGAGAGAGAAAAAAAATAAAAAAAAACAGTGAGTGAGAAAATGCAGGGGGAACTTCACACCATGATACAGGTTTGACCTGAGAGGAAGGCATTGAACTGAAGCATCCTAGATCCTGCTAGGACAATCCTTGTGAATCATCAAGTCCAAACTGGCCACCACAGGAGTTCTGTATTCTCCTGGAAGTAGCTAATATCCTGGCTGGGCTCAGTCATCACTGATTGGGAGGCTGTTGAGGTCTGGCCTAAGCTGAAATACTGCTGTAGGCTTCAGAAGCAGTGGTTGGGCCCCATGGTCAAAAGTGATCTCTAAGTTTGAAGTGTGCAACATTATTTGTAGAACCTCCAGGGTAGGAGTCCTCTGTCTTTGCTTTTCCTGTTTCCTGTTCTGTTTCAATGCCCCTTTTCCACCATCGATTTTGACTCAAGTTTGACCCTACTTGGTCTTCATCCCGAGTTAGTATCTCCTCCAAGAGCTTATTGTAGACAAAACAGTAGCTACAGTCACATTTTCTTGTTGAATGGCATACTTCCTCATATTTTCCCATAGTGTCCATTGCTATTTATTACTCATTTGTTAAAAAGGAAAAAAAATGCCTTATTGAAAGTTGTGCTTGTGTTCCACTTCTTGGAGTGAGGATGGGGTCACTTCAAAAAATGAATGGCTCTTGGGTGAGACACTGCTGTAAACTTCATGAACTGAAAATATGCATGACAATATCATGTAGATGATGTATGCTTACAGGTGTGGGGGAGCAAAGGAAAAAAATACCATTTTGTCGGAAGAGAGGGAGACTCTGGGAAGATGTGGCTCTGAGCTTGTCTTGATGGCTAACTACTTCAGAGTCGCTGGTTGTGTGGTCTGCCTGTGCAAGGGAATGGCAGTATGAAGGGGCATAGGAAAGACACACAGGCCTCACAGCCTTGTATTCCATAAGCATTTACTGAATCATAATGAAAGAGTCTACAAAACCGTCTCAAAGCCAAATGACATGGGCTGTCTGATCTTTTTGAGAAGTTTAGACTTTTTCTTGGGGAACTTATTCTGCTTCAACATATCTCAACATCATTTGGACAGAGCTAAAGCAGAATAGGATGGATGTATGGAATTCCCTTATTCCCTCCAAATGGCAGTAATTTTGACAACATTAAGAATGAAAAAGAATGCTGGCCTTTAAATACATTTTGTGCCCACAAGCTGCTGATGAATAAAATAAAATGAAATTGTGCTTTGATGGACAAAATTAAATGCATTCCACAGAAGGCTCAAATGTAAGGGGCAGAGTTTGCTGATTTAATCCCCGTTGTGAGGTTTGTCATGGGTCCATTTCCTGGGAAGCACATGTTGACTTTCTCTGCTGTGGAATTATAAAGACATGACCGGAAACTCTGATTTGTTTTTTGGTATCTATTGCTGCCTAGAAACATAATAGAGCAGGGTTCTGGTGGGGACGCTTTGTAATGTTGGGGAACCCGCTGTAGGCTATTAGTCAGAAGCCATTCCTCAATGTAACTCCTCAGGTCAGTTTGTTCTCCATTTTGTAGAATTGTACAGCATGTCTATGGCTTCTCTTTATTTATGTAGCCTTTCTGTCATTCTAGGATTAAACACATATTCATCACACTCTACCACTGAGCTACATCCTCAGACATGTACCCCTTGAATTTTCAGGAAAGCAATATGAAAAGAAACTAATTATATCTTTCTTCACTAAATTATCACTGTCAAAATCTTTTTATAAGTGAAAGTTGCCTGTGATGGGAGAGCAAGAGCAATCAAATTGAGCCTTTTATTCTGACAAGGTCAGGAAAGTTAATAGTTACTCCAAAAAAAAAAAAAAAAAAAAAAGCTTCTTTCATTTGTGTGCAATTAGTACATTTACACAAAAGCACATGTTCACAAAGTCCTTTCAGCTTACCTTGCCTGTAGTCTCAAGTGTGCTCATAGATGTTTTCTTGACATTCTTTTGTTTACTTTTTGTACAGTAGGTGCATAGTCTAAGTTGGTTCCGGTGTCATTTTGACATGTCATTTCTTATCTACTTCATTGGTACTTTGTATTTAGAACTCTTTTATGTTTCTCTGCTTCAGTCTTGGACTTGGCACTTTGTTAAGGATCCTTGATTCTTGTCAACAGTATGGTAAATGGTATTTTGTAGTCAAAATTAGGTGATACAGGTGTCCTCCTTGCACTTGAGGAATTTATGTTTCTTTTTCCTATTATTTTCTCCATACAGAGAAACTGGGTTTTCCCCAATATAGCATACATTTATTTAATCTTAAAATTTGAAAGTGGGTTCATATTGGCTGCCCTCTGCTTTGTGAGGGAGAGGAGAGGGAGAAGAAATGATATAAGTCCTTTATGTTGGCTTTTGAAGATCAATGTGTCCTGTGTGCTTATGCCTGTCTTCAGCAGTGACTTAGTTCATTTGCCATCTCTGCGCCCAGTCACTTCAATGTGGTCATGTTGCTCACCTAAAATATATTTTGGTAATCTTAAATTTAAGTTAAGTTTCATGGATAAATTTGTGTTTACCCAACAATTACTGAATGAAACAATATGAGTTTGGTGCTCTCTGTTTATGTATTTAAAACATGAGTTAACGATTTCATTTTCACAGTGATGAGAGAGGAATACTAGCACTAACTGGAGGCTTTCAGTCTTGTCTTCTTAGAATAGATAGCTATAAACTAGTTCAAAATATCAGCAGCAGTTGGATTTAAACAAAGCTTCAAGATTATTGTTAGACAAATGGGTGTGAACACTGGTTCATTAGTATTCTCAAGCATGGTTCTACCTCTGAATAAACTTCCAGTATATGCTGAGGTCTCTGGCATTGGGTGTACAGTTATTTGCACTTCCTTTCATTTCTAATGGTGTGCATAAACAAAGTGGCAATTAAATCAGTTGTTAATCATTTATCATTATATTTATCTTCATGGTTTTTGTTTCAGAAAAGAATTTAAGCTATCCCAATTGGAAAGTTGTTAGAAACATAAATATAAATCATGATTTATTTTTTTGTATTTTCAGTTAAATTTAGTTCTGTATTACTTTAAGTGCATAGCAAAGAAGGAAACCTAATAATATTTTCCATTTGAAGACTACTCAAACAGTTTTCACAATTGATTCTAAGACTTCCTATTAGGACGTCTGTGCAAAGTAAGACACAGTGATTAAAACGGCACTGTGTTTAACAGTGTTTTGTTTGAGCTACTGGAGTACAGATTAGTCATCATGGATAAATATAAATGGCTCTATATTTAATGTTTCTACGAGTCAAACTCGGAGACGATCAGTGCATAGATGCATTGCATGCAAATTTACACGATTCAGGTCTGCAGACTTGATGTTGGGCAAGAGTTTAGCGCACATAGTAAAACGGCTTTTCAGCCTTGCTCTAGAATTGTGTATCTCACATAACACTTACTTTAACTCGTTGGCAAGGGCCTTACTTCGGAAGGTAGGTGAGTCTCACTTTCACATTTGAGTTCTTCTGTGAATTGCCTATAAGCTGGGATTTCTATTAGAAGATGATCTAGGGATTATATTAACAAAATCGGCCAGAAATGAGTTTGGAGGCAAGATAACAGTGTATCTGGTTTGGAGTACATGCAGAAGCAGCTGCTGCTTCTGGCGTCGCCAAAAGCAATGCCAGAAAAGAAAACTAGGAAAGGGTTTGTTTTCTTTTATAATTTAAAAGTCATGAATATATTGTGATAATTGACTGTATTTCAGATAATCAGCTATACTTAGGACAGAAAACTGTTTTTCATTTAAGTTACTCTGACATGTAGGCATTCAAGTCAACAAAATTTTCCCAGCAACTTTGGAACTGAAATACAGTGCCTTGCTTCTACTCTAAAATTATATATGTAGTAAGTGTGTTATCCTATGAGAGCCTGATGCTGATCATGCAATACATACTATGGGGTCAAAATAAATATTGAATTATATTATGCTGCCTTTTGCCATAGCAAAGAAAATAAATAAAAGAAATAAGCTTGTCACCAAAACTTCTCTGAGATTAATTTGAAATTTACCGAGAACAATTGGAAATATAAAGATTGACAATATTCAATGTGTGAAAGGTGTAAAATAGCAGGACTCATGTATTTAAGACTCCACCCACAGTTGATTTTAGCACTCCCTGTTGAAATCTACTTGGAGTATAACAGATCCCCCTCTAGACATTTGTCATCAGATGATAGAAATGGACAAAGATTATTTTGTTAAGATGTTAAGACACTGAAAACTGTCAAAAATTGAGGACAGAGTGATGTGTGCACTGAATAATTATCTAGAGAGAACCTGATTGAACCACACACATTTCTTAAAGGAGAAAAATGACTATTCTTGAGGGCTCTGGTATCTGCTGAATTGATTCTTGGAGGACTGACTTACGTGAGTACTGGGGTGGCTTATGTGGGCATACCACTTTTCAGTAACCGTGGCATCATTTGCTTATTTACTTACCCATTACTGAGCATTCACTTGAGCACTTACTGAGTACTTACAATGTGTTTAGTACTAAGGACTCAGAAAGACAAAGGCCAGTCATATTTTTTGTTGCCCAAAACTAAATGGAGGAGATAGCTATAAAAATACAAAGATAATTACAAGGCTGGATGAAAGTGTGAGCAGTGTCATCAAGGGACACTGAGGACTTAACTATTTTTGAATGAGTCTCATGGAGTCTCTCAGGAAGAAGACACACACACACACACACACACACACACACACACACACACACACACGTCCCTTCTCTCCCTGAGGGACTATTAGCAGTTAAAGGTTGTTGAAGGTGTTACTTTATGCTGTGATGTTGTCACTGAGAATTTACCCTGGTCCCATTAATAACCTCCCACCTACACTCAGTTAAGAAATTCTAAATGCTGTGGATTACATACAAAAAAGAAAACATGACCCTAGAGTGGGTTCTTGGGGAGAAAGGTTTTAACTTAAGAGGAAGAGAGTTCTAAGAGAGGACGAGAGTTTGAAATTGTTAAAATTCACTGTATAAATGTATGTGTCCTAATGTGCTTTCAGATGCTGTGATAGATACCACGATCAAAAGCTACTTGGAAAGAAAAGGGTTTATTTCATCTTACATTTCCAGATCATTTTCTATTATTGAGAGAAGCCAGGGCAGGAGATCAAGGCAGGAACCTGGAGCAGAAACCGTAGAGGAGCAGGAGGAATGTTGCTTATTGCCTCACTGATTGGCATATAGTCAGCTAGCTTTCTTACATTGCCCAAGTCCACTTGTGTAGGGATGGCATTGCCCACAGTGGTCTGGGCCCTCCCATATCAACCATCAATCAAGACAGCCTCCCCCAGACATGGCCATAGGCCAGTCTGGTCAACCAATACTTCACCTGAGCTTCCTTGAAAACAGTAGCAAAAATCATTGGCAGGTGGTCAAACGAGAACTTTGGGTAGTCCAAGAGCAAAAACTGCTTCCACATGCTCATGATGAGACTTGTATTTAGTGACTTGATTAGAATGAAATGGAGAATCAGTATTCAGACCCAAGTCAGAGGTTCTGAATCTCTTTTGCTTTCCATTGAAAATGTTGCTAAAAACTATTTTGACTGTTTTGTGTCCACTGTCATTTCATATTCTTCAAAGGTGTACAAACTGGGGTATATGGATAACTATACCTATTGGGTTCTAGCAAATTGGGGTATATGGATAACTATACCTATTCGGTTCTAGCCCATAGACACACTTACCTGAGGAACAAGGGACCGACTTCAAATGTGGGAATTATATGGCTCAATTAGATGTGCTATTGGTTTAAGAACTTTCACTCTGTCCCAATGCCATGGCAGTCTTTGTACTTGAAGAGCAATTATCTGATGTGAACTTTGCTACAGCTTACAGAAATGTTATTCACTTTAATTAAAATTGAGCCATACTAGAGAAGAGTTTGAGTATGGTTGAGGAACTTCACTATGCAACAGTTGAAGTTATAGTTTTCTGAGCATCATTAAATTACACTATATATGCAGCCCGATGCCTGCAATGGCATGAGCAGCTGTTTTAAATAGGTTGCAGGATTGAAATCTTAGTGTAGATTATTGATGCTCTCCATTGAAGATACTGAGAAACAAGAATTCCTCCTTCCTGCCCATTTAGGTTCAATTAACCAAATGATGTTTTGTAATTTCAGGCTCTTACAGGTGGAAGAAGGGCCATTTCAGAATGGATATTCCAGATTTCAAAGGGTTTAAGAGGCAGCGTTTTGAACACCAAGCAAAGTGATATGCCACTTATAGAGATGGCATGCAAACCGAACCTAGAAAACCACAGCTTTAGAGAAAGGCAAGAAACTAGCACGCTGATTCCTTAGGAAGATGCTGAGTCCCTGTTATGCTAGGCATTGCTCTGCTAGAGTGAAGGACTGCTGGCCAGGGATATGTGGGATGAAAAGATGCATCAGAAATGGCCTTGGCTAGAGTAGCATATCCTATTGATATCCATGTAGTTCTAAAATTAAAATAGAAATCACATCAAGTACTTTAGCATGGCAATGAGAAATGCATTTGGTTCTATTTTGAGACATGCTTTTATTTGTAAGTATTATGTGTTTTCTTCATCTAAAAGATTCTTCTGTGTTTTTAGGTGTTTGGGAATTTAGGTACCATCCTAGCTGGGTATCCGAGTCAATACAATGAGGCAGTCTAAAGTCATATAGATTACAAAGCAGAGTTTGGAATTGTGTTTCAAAAGCTACGTTAACATTCAGTGAACAAAAGACACAATTCTTTGGCATTATCTCATAAAGACATTTATTTTGGACACAGGATGATTAACCCAGTGATAGTTAGAAGTGGAGAAGAGAGTGGAACAGCCATGCCATTGTTGTAACCCATATATTTTTAGTAGTAGCTATGCAGAATGGTGTACACAGCAAATGATTAGGCAGTGTTTTAACTAGGGAACTGTTGTTGTACTTCTCTTTCAAATCTATATGATCCAAGTCTTGTGTGTGTATCCCAGAGCATGGCTGGGGGAGGGGAGGGATAGCACAAATGTGATTTACTTTTTGGTCACTAGATGGCATCATACCTCCCTTTGAATAAGCGTGACTATTTCTGACTAGTTCCCATAGCAGCCAGGATGATGAGGCCATTGTTCTTCCCAAGGGTTCTTATTTACTTAAATTAGCAGGATTTCGCACTTTGAAAGAAGATGACATTTCTGTTTGTATCGGGGATGCGTTTCTTCTAGCAATAATCCAGTTTCCTTCTTCAAAGCTCCTCAGAAACAAGGGAGCATCCCAGATCTTCAGAGAGAGCTGAGTCCTAGTTAGTCAGCTGCCGTGTCTTAAGAAAATGAAAATGTTGGTAAAATGGCAGGACTCACACAGTCAGTTTGTGAAAAATGAAATGTAAAAAATAAACTTCATTCTGCATGGAAGTTCATGGGTAAACACTTTGGGTCACTTAGTTTCTCATTTAGTGGCAGGTCTCTTTAACAACAGGGATCTCTCTCTTTCTCTCTCTCTCTTCTCTCTCTCTCTCTCTCTCTCTCTCTCTCTCTCTCTCTCTCTCTCTCTCTCTCTCTCTCTCTCTCTCTCTAGTATTTATTTCATCTTCAAACTTTTATGCCTGCTAAGTGAGTAGATTTCTTTATAGAAAATGCTGTTTATTGTTGATTCTCAGGATCTCAATGCTGTTATTTCATAATGGAAAAATATGAATGAAACAAGTCCACATCTTTAATTCCTTAGCACACACAAAAAATATCAATGCAGTGGCCGGGCGATGGTGGCGCACGCCTTTAATCCCAGCACTTGGGAGGCAGAGGCAGGTGGATCTCTGTGAGTTCGAGGCCAGCCTAGGCTACCAAGTGAGTTCTAGGAAAGGCACAAAGCTACACAGAGAAACCCTGTCTCGAACCCCACCCCCCCCCCAAAAAAAATACCAATGCATTTATGACATACTTTTATGATATGACTAAAGCTATTTATGTCAATAAGTGTGTAGGTTCAACTGTCATATTTGGAAATCTAAAAGATCACAGGTTTAGAGTGTTAAACATGCTTCCTTTTCTCTTCTAAAATTTGAAGAAAAGGACCATTTTTTAGAGTATAGAGTTAGAAGGTGTTGTGAATATCATATACAACTCTTTCCCTTTATAAATATTGTGGTATGTCAGCAAGAAATTAACTTGTAATGCCCCTTGGGATTTTTGTGTAAAATTCTATAAGTAGTTCACTTCAAGGTCTTGGAAGCAAATATTCAGAATTAATAAAAATTAAGAGAACATGAAAAAAGAATTATAGATGAAAATATTTCTCAGGATGGTGAATTTAATTTTATGTTGATATTTTAATAATATGTGAACACACTCAAACACACTCAATCATAGTAGAGCCAAATATTGAGAAAATTGAAAAGAGTAACATCAGGTTATTATCAAATTCATAGACTAAATTTTTCTTCCTTGGTTTATTGACTCCACTGAATCTTTGTGTTGTGGGTGGTGTAAAATTTTTTTCTTTCATTCCTTCTTCTAAGAGTGTCCCTGTGGAGTCATTAGATAAATGTTTCCTAGTCTTCCATAATAATTATCTCTGAGCCCTAATGTTTTCTGGTTTTGGCCCATCTTCATTCTCCAGTTTGATGAAAGAGTTCAGAATGATTTCCAGTTGTAAAATGAAATACAAATCTAATTTATCTTTATTCTCTGTTTGTGTGGTCTTGGCAAACTTGACTGTCCTGGCAGGGCATGCATTTGCAAGGAGAAATGAGACTCCCTCAACTGCGGTTCCAGCCTTGACTTTGTGTCTAGAGCTTTTCCAGAATTTAGGGACAGTCCACAAATGTCAAATATCTCCAAGACTAAGCTGGAGAGACATAGGAACTCAACTCCTCCCTTGGGCCTTTTCAAGATGTCAAGTTCAGGAATGATATACTTAAATGTAAATTCTTTTAGAACTGGAGGTTTTAATCATAGAAAGTTAATGAAAGTTAAATTTTCCTCGTGTGTGTGTGTGTGTGTGTGTGTGTGTGTGTGTGTATTTATGTGCATAATGCATGCATGTGCTTGCCATGGTACACATATGAAGGTCAAAGGAGAATGTTAGGTGTTGGTCTTCACCCTCTACCTTGCATGAAAGACTGTCAAATAGGGAAGCTATTAGCCTGCATATGAGCTTCTTGGGGTTCTTTTGTCTCAGCCTCTCAGATCCCCACTGGGATTATAGACCTTTTCATGTTAGGTGTCTGGTTATTAGCGGAATCTGGAGATTCAAATTCAGGTCCTCACTTTTGTGCATCAAGCACCATTGGACCAGACCCTCATCTAGAAAGCACTAAGGAGAAGGGATTCTAACATTTGCTCAGGGCATGATGAATTTTGCTTATAGTATTAATGATGTGTTAATTTTTTTACTTTTTATAGGAAAATTTAAAAGTTAATTAAATAATTTACTTTATAGATGTAACCAACCGTCTTATTAAATAAGAAACACAGAAACAATGCAAAAGAGAAAGCCGAGAGGTCAGAGCTGAAATCTCACCCTTCCGCCTGCGGTGTCCCAGCTTCCCGAATCAGGGCTCTATTTCCTGTCTGTTAGTCTATTTAAAACAGAACAAGCCACAGCTATCTCACCTCACCAGTTCCTCAGCTGGTCCTGTTTCCTCAGACTGGAAGCTTCTGTGTCCTCATCCCAATAGCTCTCAGCTGAACTGTGTTGCTCCAAAGCCTGAAAGCTTAACCAGCCAAATGCTTCTAGTTTCTGGTCCTCACGCCTTAAATATCTTTTTGCTTTCTACCACCACTCCCTGGGATTAAAGGCTGGCTTTCTGGGATTAAAGGCGTGTGCCACCACTGCCACACTCTTGCTATGGCTCTAATAGCTCTGACCCCCAGGCAACTTTATTTATTAACATACAATCAAAATCACATTTCAGTATAATTAGATTACCACCACATTACTTGATATCTCTTTTTTATTTGGGAGCATGTTTGAATGTAATAGTTATTTTTTATTAACCTTTATGTCTCTGTCACCTATACATTTCCAGACAAGCAGAAATAAATGTGATATTTAAACGTAAGTTCTCTTTTCTGAGGCGAAGAGATCAGCAGTTAAGAGTGTTGATTGCCTTTCAAGGACCAGAATTCAGATCCCAGCACCCACCTCAGGTAGTTCACACATCTCTGTAACTCCAGCTCAACGGACCTGACATTCTTTCTGGCCTTTGTGAACACTCACCCACCCCCACACACATGTGTGCCTATGCACACCCACATACTCATGTACACACACAAACGTACACACTCATGCACATACACAAATGAAAAATAAATCATAAGAGTTCTTGTTTCTTAAGGAAAAGACATTAGTATCCTTTCAGTGACCTTCTTGTGTGGGTTATAATTTGAATCTTAGATAATTTCTTCCTGAGATCCTGGAGTTCAGAGAAGTCAGGCTGTGCATTTAGCTACAACCAGATGGGAATCTGACTTTCATGTCCACATTGCCCCTTTCACTGGTAATTGAAGTAGGTGTGTTGACCCAGGTGAAGGGGTGCTGTTCTCATTTACCTCTGCCACAGTTACTGCACTACAAGGCCAGAGCTCATTCCTTGTGCCACCATGCCTGTACTTTACAACAAAAATATGCACTGAAAATGTGTGGGTGTGTGCTGGGTATATGAACTTAAATATTTCATTAGAATGATAATTAAAGGAGCAATCCTCATCATTGCACTCATTAAATAATAGGAAATGTTGATAGTAATACTTGATAGAGAGGTTTTTCTATTTTCTTCATTGGATTTCTCTTTAAAAATAATAGAATGCTGGCCGGGCGGTGGTGGCGCACGCCTTTAATCTCGGGAGGCAGAGCCAGGCGGATCTCTGTGAGTTCGAGGCCAGCCTGGGCTACCAAGTGAGCTCCAGGAAAGGCGCAAAGCTACACAGAGAAACCCTGTCTCGAAAAACCAAAAAAAAAAAAAAAAAAAAAAAATAATAGAATGCTATAATCATCATATCAAAGTCCAAGACAAAAATATTAATAACTAGCCTAGAGTTGTGTCTCTCATTCCTAAAAAATAGAATAAAAATAATAGTTGACACACTGCCTTCCTGAGGTGGATCAAATGACTTATCAGTTGGTACTGATGTGAATATTGATTTCTACTCATGCATGTAGGTAGAAAATTTAAAATAACTGCACTAGAATAAAATAGGTTCTCCATGCCACCGTATTATAATTAATACCTTTTTATTTCTCTCATTCTTGAAGAAAACATATAATAGATTTTGTAATTCTATTGTCTTCCAAATATAAATGTTTGTTCCTAAGGAGCCGTGACTTTCAGGCAAGCCTGTTTATAGTGGGTGAACTACATTACGGCATTAGCCAGGAAAACAATAAAAGAAGTGGGATCTGAGGAGGATGCCCTGTAAGTATGGAGTGACCACTCAGGACTACGTTAGTGGGCTCTCCATTGCACAGAGCTGCTAGACTTTGTACTTGTTGGTATAGAGTCATCTGATTTAAAACCTTTGTTCATTTTTGTTATTATAGAATAACACAGAAAATAGTATCCTTTACTTCCGGGGGGGTGGGGGGATGATAAAATTTCATACAGCTCAACTGTTTCCTTAGTATCAGCTAATACATACAAAGGAGAATTAAGTAACTACAGCCCTTGTATGTAGCTTCATTTATTATTAACACCCTGAAGTTTGAGGCTGGGCAGGATTTCCATGAATTAACACAGCAAGATTCCAGACAGAGGAAAGAACTGTCACAAAGGCATAACCACAGGAGGCATGGCACGATTTCAGGAAAATGTTAGTGGCCAGTGAGCTCACATTCAGGCTGAAGGGAATTAGCAGTCAGATGGCAATGGAATGCTGTAGAAGGATCCATCTGGAAAGGCTTCCTGGGAGCACTGGGAATGTGGTTGGTCAAAAACCATTAATGGTGAGGATTACATGGGAGTAGGGGTTAATGTCCACCCACATCTGGTGATAGTAGACATGCAAGAACTCAGAGCTGGAGAATGGAGACATATTCAAAGACATGTCATCCTAGTACAAAAGGTAGCGTGCTGATGAAGGAGTGAGGTGTCTGAGGTCACCTCAAAGTTCGGGCTTGAGGGACAGGGAAGGGGAGCCAAGAAAAGAAGTAGGAAAGTCACAAGAAAATACTAGACCGGAAGGTGGGGATCAGAGAAGCTGTTTGTGACTTTGTTGAGTGTGATTGTGAGTAGCATGCAAGCAATTACGTCTCACTGAAGTCAGAAAAGATCTGTGTAATTATGCTATTTGAAGCCATTGAGATGATAGGTGGATCTTTAGAGGACAGAAAAGGGTATGACAGGGAAATCCTTAGAGAGGGTCCACAAGTGGGTGCAATGTCAGTGAAGAGGGACTGGACTCAAGTAGACAGCGTTAGTGAGAGGGTAGAGCAGTGTATGCTCTGATGACTCCTGCACAGTTTCACGAAAGAAGGGAGAATATGCATAGTTACCCAGTCTTTAGCATCCACCTGACTAGCAGCTTGGGGTACTCATTTTTTTTTTTTTTAGTTTTTTTCTTAGTTAAATGAGAGAAGAGACAGAGTTTTAGTGACTCTCCACACACCTGCCATTTTACCACTTACATTCTATTCAAGACCCAGAAATTGGCTCAATTTTGAATTAAGCCCAGATATATTCTCTCTGATATCATAGTTTCCTCTTCTCACACCCCTGCCCAAGCTAAAGACAGGAGTGCTGCAGGGGACAGAATGTGTCCCTGGGTTGTATCCTGTGTGTTCCATCAGGCCCATCCTTAGTACTCTTGGCTCCTTAGAAGTAACTGTCGTAGAGATGGGCAGGGGGCACAATTCCAGAAGATGAGGTGTGAGGGCAGCTCTGTTGGGGGATAATTAAAAGATGCTCAGGAGCATTCAGTTCTGTGCATCTCTGATTTCAACAATGATTTTATGGTAGTACCGGAGGGGAACTGGTACTATGATGATGGAAGGAGAAGGTGCTATACAGTTCCTTCATGTGACAATCATGGCACTTGAATCAATCCTGTGCACACATACAAATCTCTGGACCTTTTTTGTTGGCCAGAATTAAATTTTTCCTCATTTTTGAAAGTCAACAGAGCTACGGCCCTGGTGTTAGAAACCCTAAATGTGCAAAATGGCCAAAGATATTAAGCTGTCATTTTAATATAATTCTTGTCTTTGCAAAAGATGGTCTAAGCCTGTAGTCAAGGAAGATGCAGACGGAAGGTTTTATCAATGAAGCAAAGCCTTTGGAACACTAATGAAAATCTCAGGTAGGGAAACTGGAAAATCTCAGGCTCATCCTGACAATGTCTGTGTTCTGCTAAACAGACTTCAGTTGGGAAAAAAAAATCAAAATTTGAATTGGACACAAAATTGCATCGGAAGGTAGTGTTCACCCTCATTGCCCAAATCAAGGGACTTCTCTGTTTTTATTGTTCATTTTGGCATTTTCTTAGCTGTTGCCTGACCTACACAGATACATTATTCATTTCCATAGCACCTAGGGTCTTGAATTGTATGTGTTTACAGCATGCACAAAAGCCTGTGCATGCCCGTAGGAACAGAGTGCTGGCGTCCATCGTATGGGAAAAGGACTGGAATACTGATGAGATGCTCAGAGCTCGCCCTGGCATCAGCCTTGCCCAATGCATCTGTCATGCCCCTAACACAGTTGGGCTAATTATGAGCCATCACTTCCATTCTTTTCAGAATCCAAGAACCAGAGGGCTGTGGGGGCAAATTCTTTAGCAATTACACAATCTCCCGTCATGAGGACCTTTTACAATTCAGTTGCTCACTCTTGTTAAAATCTGCAGTTCAGCAGTCTTTCAATCCCAGGAAACCCTGTTGTGCATTGCTCTGAATAAAAAAATAAAGCAAAACAAAAACAGCAAGCAGCAATGGCATCTAAATACATGGGCAGAATGCTCTGCTTTCTCCTTGGAACTGGTTCTAAATCTGATAGGTTGAAATCTTCTACTTCTTGTTGGAAAAGTTCCCAAAATTTGGGATTCAGTGCAATATACTGCAGTTGACAACAGAGAATCCCACACATTCCTTTTTTCAAAATGACATTTTTGAAGGTTTCTTGTATTACCATACTCTCAAGGAAAAGTCCTATTAAATTATCTTCAGATTCTTGACAGAGGGAGGAATTAGTCTCTGTTAGCATTTGCAAGAGCTTAGGTTATTTCTGAGCACAATGGTATGGCTGTAGCAAATATCACAAGCTGTTCCACTAATAGTAAAAATTTATTTTACATACTTAAAGGCTGACTTGTCGAGGGCTAGAACGCTGTGTATTGGAGTCTGGTGGGGGCCTGATTTCTGGTTCATTCATGATACCTTTGTGCTATATCCTTACATAGAATCAGGAACAGAGGGAATTTCTGAAGTTCTCTTCTAAGGGACCCAATCTGTTCATGTGCTTTCTGTTTTCATGCTCCAATGACCTCACAAATCCTTTCTCAATACCATCACACTAAGGTAAGAATTTTAACATGCATAATTTGGGCCCTGGTGGTCATTTAATCATTTCTACCAAGCTCCACCATGTTACCTATTTGGTTCTATACCTAGGTCATATGAAAGCTAAGTAATAATAAAACACAGCTAGAGGGTGTGATTCTGAATTCAATAGAGTTATTGCCTTTTCCTCCTTAGTTAGATTGCTTTCTGGGTAGAATTTTTTTTTTTTAGGTGGGGCTGAGAAAGATGAGAGATTCAATGGCCTGAGGCAGATGAAATCTATTCATGGGAAAGTAAGATAATTACACCATCAACTTGAAGTTGCTAAGGATGTCAGCATCAATAACAGTCCTTGGAGCACTGTAACCTCAATGTGACAACTATACAACCATAAAGCAAAAAAGAATGTCCCTCAGGGTTGGTGACAAGGTCCTGGTTGCTTTTAAATCTTACTTTCTGGAATACCTGGAGGAAGCTTCAAGTCTGTTGTGTGTTTCTTACTGCTATTCTTAGAGGACTCTAGGAAGACAGACAGGTCATATTCCTCTAGTGATATTTCAATTTTATGATTTTTATGTACTATTTGGGTCCTGTTTGGTGGGAGCATGTCACTCTAGAGGTGCAGAGGCTGTGACAATGGAAAGTATGGTCACCTTATATTGCTGATCAGGTGTATGACTTTACAGTCTGGTTTACTTTGGAGATTAAAAATATAGTTTGTAAAAAAGTGATCATAGTTTTTGGATGTGGTAGTTTTGTGGGAATTCTGCCATTCAGTCTAGTAACCAATGGAATGGACAGGTTGGCCCAATGGGGATGGTGTTTCTCTGAATGGTTATTTGGGAACTACCCAGTTACATGGTTACATGGTAGGACATTCCAAAAAGTTCTGTCTATGGAAAAAAATGGTGCTATCCACCAATAGTGATAATGAGAGATAGTTCATTAAAAGCATATCAACCTTCTTTCCATCTAAAACGGCATAATTTCTTTTAAATGAGATGGCCAACTTCATCTATTTTATTTATACACACACATACACAGCACAACTTTCTTCTCAGCCTTAAATATTTTCAGAGAATTAGAAACTGACCTCTAAACCAAAGATTTTCAATTGTTTCATTTTTCAGACTATTTTATCTTTTACTTTTAAAAAGTAAGGAAACTGGGTCAGGACTGCAACCCAGTGATAACCTGTGTGCTTAGCATGGAGAAGCTTGGCTCTCATCTCTGGAGCCACACATAGAAACATCATGAAACTTCTTTTTATAAATATGATCTTGCACAAAACCTCAGTGCATTGAAACTAGGCAAAACAGAAGCATTCTTACTGAGTTAAAATGGAGGAGTCATAGTGTAAAGATTTGTGATGACTTCATCATCCTCTTTCCATCTTTCGCTATCAGATATAGATTTCCTGAAAGTTTTAGCACAGGAATCCACACTTCTGAATCCCAAGTCTGCGACACCCATTCGATGAGTCTATCTGTGATGGTGAGGATGTCAGTCCAGCCTGAACTCACTCTGGAGTCCATCCCCCTGCACTTTCCTCTCTGCACGCTCTGTCAGTCATGATGATATCTCAACAACACATGAAGCTGCTCTTTCTTCCTCTCTATTAATGCTATCTCACCTAGGGCTCAGCTTTATTTTTCTGTAGACTGTTTTCATAGGCCTCTCCATGTTTTTCTGCTTCCACATCACTGGTTAATAGTTTCTAAGCTTTTAAGTCTTGCATGTCAATAACAAAGAAAAATCCAATTAAACATTGCTTAAGTAGATTTGAGTGTATGTTATATACATATATTATATGCAAAGTAAGAAAAATGTAAGGTCTAGAGAGAGAGAGAAAGATAGCTCAGCAGTTAAGAGTCCTGCTGCTCTTACAGAGGAATTCAATTCAATTCCCAGCACCAAATGTCAGGCAGGCTTACAATTACCTGTAACTTCAGCCCTAGGTGATTAATA
Organism: Peromyscus maniculatus bairdii; assembly: GCF_049852395.1. Classification (NCBI taxonomy): domain Eukaryota; kingdom Metazoa; phylum Chordata; class Mammalia; order Rodentia; family Cricetidae; genus Peromyscus; species Peromyscus maniculatus. The sequence goes on along the minus strand of NC_134866.1, from coordinate 46,308,216 downwards.
ACCTTTTTGGGGCTCCACGGGCACTCATACCCATCTGCACATAGTCATACACATATTTAAATAAAAAATAACTTGTTTTTAAAGCATGAAAATAGAAATGAGTGTATGTATGTAAATAGATATTGGGCATACACTCTTCTGTATTTTCTTTTAACCCTCTATGGATTGCTTTGCTCACTCTACAGCACGTGTACACTGCACTTCTGTTGTTCCACTTTGTGTGTGTGTGGTACAACTTGAACCCAGAGCCTCACCTGTGCTAGGCATACTCTCCACTACTGAGTTAGACCCTTAGCCCCTATCTTAATTAGGGTTTTTATTGCTGTGAAGAGAGCCCATGACCACAGCAACTCTTATAAAGAAAAACATTTCATTGGGGCTGGCTTACAGTTTGGAGGTTTCGTCCATCATCATCATGATGGGAAGCATGGAAGCAGGCAGGCAGACATGGTTGGTACTGGAGAAGCAGCTGAGAGCTCTACATCCAGATCAGCAGGCAGCAGGAAGAAAGAGTATACTGGGCATGGCTTTAGCATTTAAAACCTTAAAATCCATTTCTGGTAGCATACTTCCTCCAACAAGGACACACCTCCTAATAGTGCCACTCCCTATGAGCCTGTGGGGGGTGCATTTTCATTTAGGCCACCACAGCCCCTTCTATTTTGAAGACTGTTAAATGCTTCATACTCATCACAATAGTATATGATTTTATTTGTCAAAGTAAGTGTTTTTCATTCAGAGTATTTTGGCTGGTCAGCAAGACATTTGTGTTGTAGGCTGTCTAGTTCAACATCACAACCACAACATATAGCTTGAAATATATGTCTATAGTACTCCTACCATATCTCAGTAGGCAAAGGTCCTGAAAAGGGGATGGAAGGGTGATTGTACATTCGGGGCTCTGCAGTGTTTCTCTCCATCAGTCCATGGGATCTTGGTGACTGAGAAAGCTTTGGAGGTTTTTCTAACTCTAACTATTTCTTCTTAACATTATGATTGTTTCTAAGGTGATTCAGAATAAAGGAAATGCTTTGAAGGGTGAGCAGACACTGGTTCCTTTGTCTTGAATTTTCAAATTTAATTCTTCATCCCCTTTAGAATGTGAGTGAGGAGGAGAATGGAGACATTTCCTGCATATATTTTGAGTTGGGCTGAGGTAAGGAGAAGAGCTGAAGGATATGCTATCCTCTTAACCTTTGCCAGCCCCTCGTGCTTACTATCTTCAAATTTCTGCTGTATATTTTGATCCTGTCTCCACAACAGTTGCTTACGAATGTGTCGCGCATATAAATAGATCCCTCTCCTACAGCGATGTCATTATTTAGGAGGTTTGAGGAGATTCTGTGGGAGTGTGGGGATACAGTAAAATAGTTTGTTTATAAAAAGTAATAGAGATAGCAAAATACAATCAACTGATCATCCAGAGTGAAATAAAATAATTATTCAATATTTATTTCATGTGATAAAAAAGTCTTAAAACTGAAATTCCTTATTTGAAAACTACCAATGAAAATAAGCAAAGTTGAATATCTTCTATTTTTTTTTCTGTGTAATTTTGTTTAGTGGTTAAGGAGATAAGTAGCAAAATATAACAACAGCTACTGGTTCACAATAAACACCCGTTTAAAGGATTTCTAAATTCATTTGTTTTACATCTTAAAATTTATACTCATTTACAAACAGCATCCCTGATATCCAGTCTTGTATCATAGCTTTTTCTACATACAGAGGCTTGAGCAGAGTCAGCTGTGTACAGTTTACAAACCCTATTTTGAAAGGAAGAAAGCGAAGTAATAAGTGAAGTTTGTCTTTTTGGAATCCAGAAACCACATGTTCCTCTGATGACATTTATTCTTTTGTTTGACATGTGAAATGTTATAGTAAAACACAGAATAATGAACACCTAGAGAGAGAACACCGTTTCACTGAGGGTGATTTACCTGGGGTTTCAGAAGGAATTAAAAGCAAAGGAGAGATGCAGTGTCCTTAGAAGCTTCTCTTGCTCGTAATTTATATAATTCATTCAGAAACTACAGCCTCTCATGTTCCAGTCCTGTCTGATTCTCATGAAGTTTGATTTTAAGCCACTGTGGAAGGTAAATTTCGTAAGAGTACACACATGGGAAACTGGAACTAAAACTGAGCCAGCGCTTTTGAAAAGAGCAGCTCTTCAAAGTCATTGCTAAGAAAGCTGACAGCTAAGTACTCATCTGGTCTGATGTCGAAGCTCAGCTTGTTAATTATCCTGTACTTTGCATCTACCAAGAAGAGGTCCAAAGACAGGTTATACTCATCAGCATGTGATGTTCATACATTTAGCACCCCAAGCAGGCAGAAGGGTCAAAATGCCATTGCCCAGCCCTAGCTTTACCAGGAGCCACGGTGCTCATGTTCAGGTTCCTTCCAGTATGAAATGAACCACTTAGTTCATTTCTACCTGATTTTTTACAAGCATATAAAGAAGGCAAGAGAGATGCAATTGGCCAAGAAAGTGAGAATGTTGCTCTATGTGTAATTAATTCTGGACAATGTCAGGTTTTGCTCGTGTATCTTGGTATGGAGAATTAATTGGATTTAATGCTACATTACCGATGCAGAAGTTTATTTATCTAACTTTATCTCAAAGAAAATTAGCCAATTTCTTACTATGTAAACGTGATGAAGAATGCAATATCATGCTGTTTATGCCAGTCTTGTGTCATGTGTGACACTTTATAGGCAGAGAAAACATAGGGTATCTGAGTTGAGCTCTCAACATGCTGCTTGCTTTCTTGTTTATTTTTGTTAACATAAATAGCATCCTAATGGCATTATCATTGCCACTGTGTTCATTGTGGGTCTGGCTTGCTCCTTAACTTGAAACAGGTAAAGGTTTAGCATCCTTTAATTTTAAAACATTAAATCTAAAATGCTCCGCAACCTAAAACTTTCTGGACACCAACATAATGCCATGAGTGGCGGGTTCTACTCCTAACCTCAAGCAGCAAAACTGTAAGTCAAATTTTAAGCACATTAAAAATATTTATAAAAATTATGTTTAGCATTAATTCATAAGAGGTATATGAGACATAAATGATTTTTGTACTTAGAATTGGTATTACCTCAAATATGTTATTATTACTATTTTAATATTCAGAAGTCTAAAATTCAATACACTTTGCTTGTAACCATTTGTATAAGTGATATGCAACCATGAATAGAGTTCTCAATTGTTATTTGATAATTTACCTTCTGAGGAAAAGCTATTTGAGGAAAAGTAACTATTTATTGTTATAAGTGCCATTTAGTATGCTAGGAATCTAAATTTTTCAATGTCTTTGTGAAACCCTCACAAGAGTAGATAAAGCATGCTAAACCTTAAGGAAAATCGCTGTAGGAACCACATAAAGAAATGAAAAGGTAGTAACACTGCTCTTAAGGTCTCTTTGGAGATTGGCCCCTTGTAGAATATTACTATGTAAAGATGTGCTACATTTGTTTATGTTGCAGAATATTACTTTAACTATGTAAGGTGTGTTGCATTTGTTTATGTTGCAGAATATTACTTTAACTATGCAAAAGTGTGTTGCATTTGTTTAATTATGTGAAGATGTGTTGCTGTTTTACTTTGCCTGCTTAAGGTACCTGATTGGTCTAATAAAAAACCGAATGGCAAAATAGCTCGGCAGGAGAGGGATAGGTAGGGCTGGTGGGCAGAGAAAATGAGTAGGGGAAGAAATCCAGGCTCAAGAGGAAAAATGGAGAGAAGGAGGAAGAAAGAAAGGGAGATGCCCAGGGCCAGTCAGGCAGTCACCAGACAGACAGACATAGAATAAAAGACATGCAGAATGAAAGAAAAGTAAAAAGGCACAAGGCAAAACGTAGATGAAGAGAAGCAGGTTAAATCACGCTATAAGAGCTAGTTGGACAAGCATAAGAGAGGGCTGAGCATTCATAATTAATAAAGTCTTGTGTCTTGATTTGGGTGCTGGTCGGTGGCCCAAGGGAAAGCCTGCTTCAGACCCTGACACTGCAATTGCATCTCCTATGCTCCATCTTTAGCCATGATGTAGACTGGCCAGTAGGGGATACTGTAGGCATTCTCATAGCTGAGTGATGGGATAAGTCTGAAGAGATGGTAAAGAGCATCTTTTGAAATCACTATCCTCCCTGTGAATTCAGGCATGCTACTTAGAACTTGGTCTTTGTGGTGGCGTGCTTTAAGCATTTTTAAAGCAACTTTTATGTCATCCGTGTGACCACATCATTGCCAGTCGTCTGTACTTCATTAAATGAAATCTACAGATCACAACTAAAGGGGCCCTCAAATCCAGTTTAGCGTCATTGTGCATGGGAGTGTGGGTGATAGTCTCAATCCTTGAGGCTAAATTCCAGGTATCCTCCAAAAAGCAAAACTGCATCTACATACAGAACTTGGCTCATCGTCGAAAAACAAAAGCCCATCACATTGAGTTAATCTGAAGATGCTGCCAGGTAGCTCTTTGATTTCAGGAGAGAAATGGACTATAGAGAGGGGCAATTGGAAAGAAAAGGGAAGAGGGAAAACAATTTTCATGGTCATCCATCCTTGAAAGAGAAGGCAAATAAGTGGGATTTGAATAGTTTCCATGAAAACAAAACTTACGGAGCAAATGCTTTTCATTTGAAGCCTAAGTTCACAGATACGAGCTCTGCTTACAAACACTGGACAGCAAGGTTTCCTTGGAATAAAGCCTCAGCACCTTCAGAAGTGTGCCCTATAGGGTTAAAATGCAGACATTATGATGTCAGTGTTCCTTTTAAAAAGCAAACAAACAAACAAAACACATTTTTATTGAGAGACTTGGCTGCGTGTGGTCACTCCACAGCTGGTATATGAGTCAAGCAGAGCCCAAGACCATTTCATGTACGCCGTAGTAGTGAGCTAGCCCCTTGGTGGGACAAGAATGGAAGTTAAAATAAATTGCTCATTCAATGTGAGTAACTCATTCAATTATGCAGGGTCACCCGACACAGGTCAGAAAAAAAACGCAGGGCTAAAACAAAATACTAAGCACTAAAAAGTGTATTTGACTAGACTATCCTGGGGACTCCTAACCTGTGAAAACTCACAACTTAAGAGCATTCTAGAGCTACATTTTGAGGGCTTAGTAGTGAGGGGGTAGACACACAAAGCTGTTCTCACTTACGGTTTTGATTTCTTTTCCTTTTCAGTTAGTTTTCAGAAGAACTTTAAATGTTACTCACCACTTTCCTTTACTAACACTCTGGCCCTAAGCATTCAGGCATGCAAGCCTTTTCCATGCTTCTCATTCTAATTCTTGTGTGACATAGGATTTGGTTCCTTTCTGCTTACCATCTTCTTGTCATCTTCTTGTATGTAGTTCTTGGAAAGAAAGCCATCTGAGCTATATATTCATCCACAAGGACTTGATAGATCTGTTCTTCTACCAAGAGATCTAGTCTCAGCAGTTTATCCCATCAAATATTTGTTAGAAATCTGCAAAGAAGAGAGAGACAGAGAGAGAACCTTTTATTTAGTGGTTGAAAATATCCCTTTCCAGGATGTCAATTGAACTTGAAGGTGAATATCTCTGAAAAAAATTAAATTGCATCAAGTTTTTCTTAAAATACCATGCATATGTACATATATACATGTTTGCATGTAGATTAAACCATGCAATGATACAATGTGTTTGGCAATGATAATTTATACTTACTGACGATGGCAGTCAGTTGAGCATCCTTAGACCAAGGTGACTATTCTAAAATTCAGCCCTCCATTAGAATTCTTGAAAAAATGGAACACAGTAGAATTTTGAAGCATAAGCTATTAAAATAAATTTGGAGTTAAATAATATTTTTATGAGGCACTTTAGTAAATAATATACTCAGGAACTTCAAGGGATAAAATTATTTCTCAATCTGTACAGTGAAGAGAATGATACCATTTTCCTATGATGTTTATAAGTATATTATTCAAAAATATGACATTTGAAAATCTTGATTACGACTATGCTTGAAATAGTATAATTACATAGCAAACTATATTCAGTAATTATTTTAAAAACTGTAATTTCAATTAAAAATATTTATTAAAAATTCACTCTAATGGTAATCTAGCAAATAATTTCAAACCCTAAACATGCTTATAGTGTTACTTGGGAGTTTTAAACACAATGAAAAATTTATGTAATAAGTAAATTCAAATATTTTCATAACTGTTATGATTTCTTTTGTACTAATTTGCAGAGAGTATTTAAAATGCTAATTAAAATTAGATTGTTAAATAATAAGATTGTGACTCTAAAACCATAAATTCCTCCTTTGTATTGTGAAACTAAATTACAGCTCTTGCCTGGAGAAAATTTGTGTGTTCGCGTTTATTTATAATTTGCTATTCTGATCTTATTAAAAACATTCATGTGAAGCAGGTTAAGGAGTCTGTGGGTGACCAATACTCTTCATGAATTTAAATACCCATATAGGCAGTACATTTTGTAGGGTTAAAATACACAGACAGTGTGTAATGAGAATATCCATAGGAAATGGAGACTGTAAGCTTGCAAAGAAAAAATACTCAATTACCATGATGTTTTAGAAAATGAAAGAAGAAATCTGTGTCATGTTTGCAAGTCAGTCTGAACCTTCCAGTGCTGTAGATTTGTTGAAATGCAGGGTCAGCAAACATTGAAAACCTTTGGAGTAGGACAATGGCACACTCTCCAGCCCTGATTTGAAGTCACTATCTTAAGTCACTACCAAGTTGTGAGAACACTGGACTAGCATGGAGTTATTTGACTTCCCAGATTTGCAATTGGGTTGAAAATTAATGCAAATTTTCTTCCTGAGAGACTGTTCAATTTTAGCAATTACAGTGGGAAAGACTATGATAAAGCAGTCATTGATGACAGGAAAGAAGTGTTTCTCATTTTCTTAATAGGGATATCTCTGAAGTAAGTAGTGTGCTTTTAATGCAGTTTTTCATAATTTGTTCTTTTTTTAAAAAAGCTTTGTAACTATATTCTGAAGTGTATATGTGGTAGTAAGAGAAATAATGTCTGGTAATCGGAACAGGTGCTCTTCATTGAATTCTTACAGCGTGGCTGGTATTTTGTGTTGAATGTTTGCTCTTGGATCTTGTAATAGCTGCCGGGTAGATTCCACTACTACAAGTGACAGTGGAGTTGAAGACTTTAAGAATGGACCCCCACAGGGTTGGGGATTTAGCTCATTGGTAGAGCACTTGCCTAGTAAGCACAAGGCCCTGGGTTCGGTCCTCAGCTCTGGGAAAAGAAAAAAAAAAAGAATGCTCCCCCCAAGCTCTCACAGTTGGCTACTATATCATAAGTAAATGTTTAACATCATTTCCTCACCTCCTAGAGCCTCCATATGACTTAAGTGGAAAACAAGGTTTCCATCTTTCTTTTTATCACATGTCCTTGTCGCTCTAACCACTCACTGCAGAGTCACATAACACATGGATCTGAGAGACGCTTTCTAGCAAAAGAGATGTCAGTAAAGAAGGGAGGGTTAAAAGACAGGATGGCAGGGCCTTAGCATTTGGGGCCTCCTCCCTACAAAATCTGACTCTGTGATTTCTAATCTGAAAGTACAATTGCACCACTTTTCTACCTGTGGGAGTGTGTGTGTGTGTGTGTGTGTGTGTGTGTGTGTGTGTGTGTGTGTGTGTTGTGAATTTATATGTAACATTTATATGCAGTATGCATATGTGAATGTATTATATGCATGAGGTTTTGTGTGAGTGTAGTATGTATATGTGCATGTGTTTTGTGTGTCTGTGAGTTGAGCACATATGAGATGCATATTTGTTTGCCTCTGTGGTATATACTATTGAGTATATTTTGTGAGGTGAATATATATGTAATATGTACCTAGGGTGTGTGTGCATGTATGAAGGGTATATATATATATATATATATATATATATATATATATATATATGAATTTCTTCTCTATATGAGGTGAACATGTATATGCTTATCTGTGTCTGAAGTGTCCTATATGCGGCACTCTATGTGCGTGAATGTAAAGTGAGTATCCAATTTGAGTTATGTGTGTGTTGTGTTATGCTGGGCAGAATAGAAAGAAGAGATAAGTAGAAATGTAGCAGACAGACATCTCTTAGAGTTCTTTTTACTAGACTGATTATAACTGAACATGCTGTACTCTTGAACTTTGGAGTCTTGGGTAAAATTCCACCAGCTCTGTAACTAGCAATACACATCAGAATGTAACTAAGCATATTTACACATTAATTTTCTTATTTCTGGAAAGCTCTAAAGGTTGAGCCTAGAATTATAGTAACCTTTGAAATGCTAAGCCAACATAGAATATAGTATATTTTATTATAAATGGTGTTATCCCAGCATTGTGTTTTACAATCAAGTTCTGGAACAGCAAAATAACATGCAGAGTATCCTGACAGGAAACCTACCATTATGTGCCTCTATCTTCAAGAGCTTTTGTAATTAATTTTCATTGCTACCATATAGCACATTGTATTAAAAAGAATGGGCTTGCAGGGTGTCTCATGTGTGAGTTTTGTTTGTCAAATGACCCCAGCATTAATTCATGAACAAACAAGGCCATTTTAGCTAGACACTGGGTACTAAATGTGGGTCTTTGACATGAAGCCTTCAGAAGATATGAAGATGATTTTGTTTCAGATAATTATCGGTTAGACATGAAGGAATGGGTGGTAAAATATAGGATACCTCATTGCCTGAAATCATTGAATGTAGACTTAGCATATGTTCCAATAATTCCACTTACCGGAATAAATCTAATGAAGTGACAGCATACCCTCCCCAAGCATTGTATGCCAATATTTATAGCAGCAATTTTTGTAATAAGCAGAAGTAGAAATAATCCATCACACAAAGAATAGACATATAAATATGATGTATTCATACAATGAATATTAATAGCATTGAAGAGAAGTTCTGTACTTACGGTTGCTGTTGTCACATACATGAATCTTGGAAACCATACATTAAGTGAAAGGGGCTAGAATGACATTTTGCGTCTTTTACTTTATATGAAATGTTTATAGTAGAGTAAGGGGTTATAAGTGGCTGAGTGAGGGATGGATACTGGAAGATAAAAGGATAAAAGACTTCTTTACATGATAAAATGTTCTAAACTGTGAGAATGTGTTCACAACTGTGAATACCATAAGGTTGTTAAGGTGGACCTTTAAAAATGGTTGGATCATGTATCATTTGAATGGTCAATGTAAAGGCACCCAAACAAGACACAGGAAAAATCTTCCCAAGTAATGAGCCCTCCTGTTATTGAATCAATAGCTCTGAGAAGAGCTGGTCATGACATCTCTGACAGAATCAGAATATGCAGAGATACTTTGGTACCACAAAGTATCCTAGACCACAAAATCAGTCTGTAAGTGATACTTAGTCAAGGGCAAAGGAGCAGGGCTAGAGGATTTCTGCTCCTTCCCATCTTTTCTTTCTCTGTGTCTACTTTTATTTTTAAACCTCTTTTTATATTAAACAACACGGTAATGACTAATATAGAGTTATGGCTAATATGTATTCAGAGTAGCTGGTTTCTGTATGTCTGTAATTTTGAAGTGTTTTCCAAGATGAGAATGAGGGTATGAAGTTGAGGCAGGTCCTCTGTGCTTAACTGCTATGGGGGAAACTTTTCCACCAGAATTTCCCCCTTCCATCCTGTTCCTGTGCCTTGTCATTGTGTCTTCCACCTACCCAGCAGTGTGACCTGCCTATGCTCCCAATCTCCAACACTTCCATCTTGCCATCCAAGCCCATCTATTCATGGCAGTTTCAGATACCTGTCCAGGGATGGAATAGGAAGCATTCTCCTGTGGCATCACCATATACAATTACTGACTGGATACACGTTTTTCTGCTTCATCTAATTGAAGAATGACCAGATTAGTATGCATCTATAGAAACCTGGTCTCTAGATGTATTTTTCCAGTTTCAACTTTGAAATGTTGGATGATGTCTTTCAGTTCAAGAAAGTAATATTTCTGTAAAATGTCAAAGTGCAATGAATGTTTCTGGAATGTTCCCCTTCAATTCTAATTACTGTCATTAAATTCAGTTAATCTGTTTTGAACAAGTAAGTAGTCAGTTAAGTGGTATTTCTGTGCAATCCTATCTAAGTCACTTAACTGTCAGGATAGACTCACTGGCTCACCAGTTAAGATAATGAATCAGCTGTTTCTCAGCCTTGTGTTAGGTATGTCTGTATTTTTGATAGTTTCCATAATGTAACTTGAAAAAAAGAAAGCAGTAAGTTCTGAATTTCTTCATGAAAATGAATATTTCCTGAGTTCCAATTCATAAAAGTATTGAAGTTTAGGCAATAGATGAGGAGAAAATATTATAATTGGGGGGAAGTGTACAAAATAATGCACTCTTTAGATTTCTGTCATGGAAAACATAAGTACTACTTTTAAATGCATGCTTGTTAATTTAATGAGCATTGGATGTATGTATTTAAGACAGTTATTAATGGCTGTATATATTTAGATAAATATTAATGGTTATATATAGTTTTATATATTTTTCAGGGTGAAGTTACTTCAGTGTATCCTCCCTGTTTGTCACTATGTATCCAGAACACACAACCCGAGCATGTCTCTCAATCAAAGGCCCTGAAACAGTCTGTGTGTCTGTGGCATATCAGAGGAGGGTGATGTCCAGAAGAAAAAGAGACCCAAACCATTTTCATTTTATGGTGGCCCCATGTAAAATGTCTGTGTTCATAATGCATGGACGACAAGGGACAGGGACTAAATTGTATACCCTCTGTGTTTTCACATGCTTCACCGATAACGTTTCCAAGCAGTAGATTCCAAGGAAGAGATCATGTAGCAAGAGGTTTATTTAGAAACTGTTCATGGGATCACCATCTAGGGAGGGAAATGAGAAGCAAGGAAATAGGACTGAGGGATTCAGGAACATAGCATGGTCTTCGGGCAAGCACTACCTCCAGAACCCTTAAGTATGCCTGTCAGGGCTTTCTGAAGCAGGGATACCTCTCAGAATGTCCTAAGGGTGCATGAGAGGGCTGGACCTGGATGCCCTCCTGTTGATTTGACATTAAGTGCTTAGGTGAGGTAGCCTTCATTAGCTGCAGTAATTTGCAGAGAGTTGAGAGTGTTTCTTGCACACAGGGAAATTAGCTTTGTTCTTGAGGGGAAGTCAGTGTAATGTCTACCACAACCGGAGAGGCATTTTGAACCCAACAGATGCTGAGAAATGCTGTCTGGATGTAAGATCATTCGTCACCACCCAGCCTCACTCCTCATGTCTCTCTCTTTCTCTCCCCCGAGTCACTTTCCAAGTGTGTATTGAAACCCTAAGCTTTAAGTTATCATGAAAAATAAAGAAAATGATTATTCTAATATCACCATAAATTCATTAGTACACTCAACGAAAATAATCGTGTTCCACTGAAAGCTGAGCACCCTGTCTAGTGACTTTAATGCTCCTGAGAGAGTTCTTGACTGTCTGTTGATAGGATCCCCACAACCACTCATAAAGGTCAGAAGAAGGCCATGATAAAATTAGTCTCCTTTATTTAGAAGAGAATTGAGAAAAATGATTTTTGATTGAACATTAAAATATGATATTAAGGGCATTTAGAAATACTAAAGCTTGATAATACATGCACTATTACTCTGATTTTTATTCTCATTCATCCATTGTTTTCATTAAGTAAATCAATTATTGATCAGCATATGAAATGGTGCTTTATAAAAAATTCAACATATTAATTTGGAATGGGCTTGCAGGTGGCTATTTATTTTCTTTTGTTTTTGCTTACTTTTTCCTTATTAGCAAGTTCATGGCCTTTGAGACACTCATAAAACTTCATTTGAGGAGAAGTTATGGATGGATAGATGCAATTAATACTGCAAATTGGTAATAGGGTGAATCTTAAATGCTGGCTTATCAAAGCATTACCATAAAGCAAACTGTGTGACTTTTTATGGGTTTAAAATGTTATATGTATACACATGTATCATGCAAATAGACTTCTTTATTTAAAGCAGCTTTAGAAGTCCATCAAACAGTTTCTAGGAACAGATCTAGACCTAAGGATGCTGAGTCCGTTGAGATTTCCACATGTATCTCCAGGTTGTACCTCACCTAATAAAGGACAGTTGTCACGGCTGGCTACTGGCAGCACAGTGTTCCACAGACTCAGTCTTTGCAGGTATCCCACAGCAACTTCAGCCACTGACTTCTGGTCTCCACCTCCTTGTCTTGCTAGATACTAGCCTCAGTTATTCCAGATATCCCTTGGACCAATCCACACAATAGAGGAATTAGAAGAGATTAAATGTTTTGTAAGTTTCATTTATGCAGCCAGTAGTTCCTATTGGCCTGACTACACACTCTTGTCAACAGCGTGTATTGGGCAATCTTCAGTAAAAGCCTCATCTCACTACTTCAGAGTGCTGCACTAGGGCTTTGTGAAATGTTACCTTGGCTCAGGGATAGTCTATCCATCCTTGTGTTTTGGTTTCTTATCTCAATTCTGCAATCTCCTCTCTGGCCATTACCTTCTCCAATACTTTCAAAACCAGCTTCCCGAGGTAATTTGTCTAGCTTTCTAATCTAATTTCACACTGCTCATCATTTCATTTCCTTCTACCGGCTCCCTATTACTTCCCCAACCAATTTCAATTGCTTATCTTTATCTTCAAGGCCATCCACCACTGCTTATATGGGCTTATCACCATAGATTCCTCCTGCTGCTCATCCTTCTACATGCAGTCACATTTCCAAAGACTAACAAAGCTTTGGAGCTATACACTGCTACTGCCTTGAAGAGCTTTAATCTGCTCCTTAGATCTTCTCACACAGGAAAGTAATTGGTCTGAAATTCCAGAGCCACCAAGGTGACTGTCAGAAAAGTCCAGTGATTTATATGCAACTTTCTAGAATGGCCAGACATAATTTAAGGGAGGTCCTTAAATGCCTGTCCTGTGACCAGGCTGTTTCTTCTGTAATAAGAAGAATCTAACAAACCATAGAGCAGGATTTAAATATCAATGGATATTTCTTAACTGAAGACTCCAACTACACACTTGCTATAGAAATCTAACCAAGAAAGTTCTTATTTCTTAAATGGCCATGTCAGGAGAAAATATCAGTGCATAAGGCATGCTTTTTTCTTGTCACGGAAGACTTGCTTTTAGGAAAGTATTCTTCAAGCTGAACTGTTTTCCTGGTAAGTCCTTCCCTTGGTTTAAGAAAAAGGTGGAAGCTTAAAAATCATTGTAACAATCTCTGCCTCTCTGATACAACTGAACACAGGCATAATTGCCTTAACTAAACCTTTTGTATTCAGGGGAGTATGTCTAAGTTGCTTTAATAACTACTCTTGTGGCAGAGGTTCTGAGGATATCCATACAGATGTCTTGATCCATATTGATGTCTTGATCCATGTCTGACAATCAGAATTCACATGTCAGTGATGGCTCCAGTGTTACTTACAGTTGCCATGTTTAATCATTGACATTAGAGTTACCTTTTGTAACCTTAAAAGAAATCAATAATTAAGCTTCCTCTTTATATTTTAATAAGCGCAAAAGCTCATATTCATGGTATTCTGACCACTGGCACACACAACTTGAAGACTATTTATAATTATTATGTAACAGAAGTGCAATGGCCATGTTTAATAGCATGACTTGGAAGAAACTTTGTTCTCCGGCTTAGGATTTTGCAGAGCGAGTGAGATGTCACCGAGTAGTATTTTTAGAATGTTCACATTGCTCACACATGAGCACTTTGGGAATTGCTCAGTGAGTATGTCTCCTTACTGCTTGGTTCCTTAAAATCTTTGAAATCAAATCTTTTCTGGAATTCTTTTTTTCTTTCCATCTTATGACATGTGGGCTGGGTGGGGTCATCACCAACACAGTTGAACTTCATTTCTGCTCTCCTCAGTGAAAATGTACTATTCCATTTTGAAAGTAAACTACTTTAGTGTGTATATTTTCCTCTTTGAGAGGTTACAGAATCCTCTGAAGGCCTAATCTGATCTAGCAACATGGATAATATCTGTGTGTGTGAGTGTGCAAAGTTCACATAAAGAGTTTCATTTGCTCATATAGTGACACATAGCCCTAGATTCACAAGTATATTCTCATTTTTACTTCATTTTGTATTGATGCTTTCTGTAAAGTTATATAAAAATAAAATCATAAGAAAAGTTTAAGTTTCACTCACTAATTATTTAAAAGAAAGGTATTTATAAATTAATTTTGGTTCAAATATTTATGTATATAGCATTAGACCACTTAATGGAAGCACATTTATATAATTTTTATGGTATATTCATTCTTCTGTATACTTTTCCTGACATATTTTTAGGTAGAAATATCATAAATACATTTCTAAGTAGAATACCAGTGTTCAGCTTTCTTCAGTCTTATCTCTGGCTGTCTTTTGTATATATAAATCATATAATTGAAGAAACAGCTTAAGACACCTGTTAATATCTTCAAGTATGTTGAAACGTGCACATATTGTGGGTTTGTTTCAGTGGCTATAGAGATATCTGAAACCATTAATTTCCTTCTTTATGAAAATTTGTGAAGCTCCAATGTCAAAAACAAAATGTGTTTATATATTATGTACAAAATAGAAATAATATCATGAATCCTACAGCATGTCTACATTGTTATAAAACTAACCATCTTTCTTGATTATCTAAAGATAGAAGCTTGACTAGTATTCTGTTTCTTTTTTATATTTGGTTTTATTTTGCCAATTCTTGATGAATTATTAATCAAAAATTATCTATAACTTCATTTCTACAGTAATCTTTGTCTTTTGTGATTCAAGGAATTTGCTGAATTTAATGAACACCTGTTTCTGATTTGGGCATGATTTTTGAGATTGTGTACATAGGCAGTTATAGAGCTGAACAAAGATCATAGACTTTGTGAAATATGTTTCTTACAGTTTCTTTTCACTTTGAGTAAGAAATGTGAAAGGCCAACTGAAACACACTCCTGCCCTCTATGTACTTGTAAGTATTTAGCCAAACAGATGTTCAAAACACATCGCTATACAACAAGAACATGAAATCTAATTCTATATATAAAGATTTCTAAAAGTATTTCTGGGGAAACATGTAGACAAAACCAACAAACATAAGGCAATTCTTGCTCAAGTAAAATGGAAGAAAATAGTTATACAGATTGTATTGTATGTACTTATTGTTTGGCAATGGTTCCTATTCTGTTTGTATCCCTGCATGATTTTACAACTCAGTCCCTCACAGTCTCTAGATGTCACATTTTTTGTTTATAATGGATCCATATCTGTTTTGTCACTTAACTATAATACAGTATTTACTTTGTCTCCCAGTGACTTGAGTGGTTGACAAAAGAGTGGGTCTATGTTTTGTGCTATCTGAAGCTTTATACAACTCAGTTGGAGTTTGTTAAAACAAAGAACACATTGGTGACAACAGAATATTGATTTAGAATGTAAAGAAACCATAGCAGGCTTGAGATGTAGCTCTCTGGTAGAATGTGGCTTAGTAGCAGGAGGTCCTGATTGAGTATTTCTGTCTCTAGTAAAATACACACACACACACACACACACACACACACACACACACACACACACACACAAAAGTTGACATATTCTACATGATTGAAAAAATGTTTAAAATTAATTTTAATATTTCATTAGTTCTTTGAGAATTTTGTACAATGTATTTTGATCATATTTACCTCCTTCCCACAACTATTCTCGTATCTTCCCTCCTTCTCTGTCTACCCAATTTTGTGTCCTTTTTAAAAAATATATCAAGACCAACTTGTGCTGCTTTAATATTCTTGGATATGTGGTCTTCCATTGAAGTATGGTCAAAGGACTCTACACTCTTGGGTAACACTGCCTTTACATCTTTAAGCAGCTAACAATTTGCCTATAGCTCCATAGCTGGGGGTGGGATTTAATGCCCACTCCCTTCTCTGTGGTAGGAATTGGTCTGGCTTGGCCTTGCACAGGTCTTATGCCCGCTGTCCCAGTCCTTGTGAGTGCATATGTGCAGCTGTCCTGTTATATCCCGAAGATACTGTTTCCTTGGAGTCATTCACTGCCTCCAACTCATACACGCTTTGTGTCTTTCTTCTGTAATGATTCCTGAGCCGTGGGAGAAGGAGGTACAGTATATATGTTCCCTTTAGGACTGAGCCTTCCCCAGTCTCTTAGTCACTGTACATTGGCCAGCACTAATCACCACCTACTGCAAATAGAAGCTTCCTTTATTAGGGTTGAGAGTTGCAGTAATCTGTGGTATATGGTAAGTCATTAGGAGTTGGCTTAATTCACACCCGTTATATAAAATAATAGTAATATGTTCTCCCCTGGGGCATGTTATCTTTCTAACCATGGGTTCTGGGCCTGATGATGGTACCACGCATGGGTTTTGTCTCGTGGAGAAGGACTTTAATCCAGTCAGGAAGTAGTTGGTTACTACTATGCCAGCTGTGCTACTGATACGCCCGTTAGCATGTCTTGCCAGGCCTTGCAGTTCACAGGTTCACACCTGGGTAAAGACTATTGATTACTTATCTCCCCCGGTAGCATGCATAGTTTGGGAAGGACCTATAAAAGCTAGCCAGGAGAGATAAAGTTTCCAGGTCAGCACCAGATTGATTTCTCTATGTTCTATGACTCAAATATGTGATGCTTTCAGTAACAGGGTCTCACTGTCACATTCTGGAGGGTAACCAAGAACACTGGCAATAGTCTGTAAGGTTTGCAGGTTATATGGGACCTCACTGGCAAGCAAGTCCAAAAGATGAAACTGGCTCTTGGCACTGGGCTTTTTATGTATTAGTCTTTGGTATCTAAAAGGGGCACTGTTACCCTGTTCTGTGGTAGCTACATTTTAACTTTTTTTGTATGTGTATGTATACATTTTAGGAAGCTCCTGCAGTAGATTTCTATATGACTTTATTAGAAGGTCTTTAATGTTATTTATTCCTCCCTGTATTCCCTCCTTTACCCTGTTCTCTCCTCCCCATCCCAGTTTAACCCTTCTTGTTCCATTTTCCCCTTTTGATTTTTAAATTAATTTTTAAAAGCTCATCAGTTTCTCTGAAATACATGGGTTTTTGATGATTTGGGTTCTATAATTTTGATGTTTGCTCTCTGGTTGCCTCTTATTTGAACATGGTTATCTTTTTTCTGTGCTGAGAATAACAAGACGATGTAGTTTTTCCCTTGGTATTATTGATTATATTCTAATATTTTATTACTGGTAGTTTAGACAAGTTTCTGAATTTGTTATTGGTGATTTCATGTTCATTCTTAGAATTGTGGCCACATGTGGGGAAAAATAATCTGTCAAATGTCTTTCATATTTGAGCTGCATGATTTGGAAGAATTTTCAAAGATGTGTTGAGAGCTTTTTGTTTAAATTTTGTGGTTACTCTGTACTGCACAGATGTGGTGCCTGAAGCTGTGAGTACATTGACATCATATCCTGATCTCTCTCACTCTACCTTTGGGTTGCCTACTCTGTGCTTATCAGGAGTGTTTGAGAAGCTCTTCTTATACCAGGATAATTAGCAATAAGCTTAGGATTTGTGAAGAGACTGAAAGCCAATGAATGGATTCTACCAAGAGAAAGCAAGCGTATCTTTATTTCACCTTCCAATTAGCCAGTCCCAAAAGACCCACTGTGGCCATCCTAATGGCCTAGGGAAAGCATGATGGAAAAACAAAGTCTGTAGACTTTGCTCTTAAACTTCTGAAGTTAAAATACCATAGTCTTACAGAATTCCAAAAGCATGTGAATATGTCAGCCTAGCTCACAACCATTCCCAGTTGCTGGAAAGAGTTCATACAGAGGATTATCCTTGAAGCCTCCCTTTCCCTATTTTCACAATAAACAAACCTCTGTGGTAGACAGGAAAATTTATAGACCACAGAGATTCTGATTGTCTAAGGAAATACAGAAACCAGCCCTCTGGTTAGGTCAGACTTAGTCCAGTTTTTTTTCCTGGAGTTCAGCATCATTTCTCAGAGGGGATTTCCTGGGTTTTGTTGTGTTCCCCCTTTGATGGCTAACATTTGACAGTTTGACACTGACTTAGGTAGCTTCATTGAATAATAATGATCTTTTGTAGTGGGAGCAGATGAACTTCAGTGAGTGTTAAGTGTTCATTTGTTTGCTTGTGATTTGTCTTGCATAGAAAATAAATATGTCTTTCATGTGAAAAAATATGAAGGGAAAAAGCAAAAATAATAGAAAAAGGAATAAGAAAGATTAAATGGAATGTGGGATTGGAGTATCAGGTAGAGAAAGGACCATATTGGGGGGGACAATTACCACTAAAGACATTTGAAAAAGCCATATGAAAACCTACGATTGTAGATGCTTCCTAAAACATAGACACATACATATACAAATGGAGTTATTCTAACCAGGGTAAAATGTCTTTCCCCAATACCATAGGACTATCAAATAAAAATACTCCATGCCAGTTATGGATGCCTCTTTGAGTAGTTGGCCGTGGGGTCCCAGCAATATAAACTATTGCAATTGCTCTTGGCTACTCACCGTAAGTTGATGGTAATAGTCTGTTGTTGACACACCATATTGAATTATAAAACTTAAATAAACTACACTGGTACTGACCTGGAAGTTTCATTCCTTCTGGCTAGCTTTCAGATTTCTGAAACAATGATATTTCCATGCTACTAGGGAATGAAGGTAATCAACAACCTTTCCATTTGTGAATGCGGTGAGCTGCAATAACCACTAGATCTGCCTACTGGAACAATAGTGACATGAACATTATGGGAGTAACCAACTACTTTCCGATTGAATTGAAAGCCCACTCTACAAGATGGAATTCACTCCTGGTACTGTTAACTGTGTCCAAACCTGTGGCTGCCTGAATAATAGGAAGAACTGAATACTATTATTTTGCTAAGTGGATATGGTAATAAACTGCCCCTTAAGTTCTTATCCTTATACTCAGAGATTAGGGCATCTTTTAACTCTCACCAGAGAAGCTTTTGGGTTTTTTTGTTTTGGATTTTTTTCAATAGATCATAACTGGTTAATGTATAGTGAATAAGAGACGATGTATGGAATACTTAGCTCAACATGGGACATCTACATTATACCTCTCCCTGCAAGGATCAGGGATCAGCATGAAAAAGCATTCAAAAGACTGGAAAAGCAAGAGATAGTGGACATCTGTGGTGAAACAGTATTTGCCGAGCCTGGGTCCCGCCTCTAGCTGAGTAACTACTGGAAGTTGATGGCTGATAGCTGACTGAAAGTGAGCTTTCTTTAGGTATGTGCTCTTGAAAAGGATACACACATTCTAGTTGATGTTCCTAAAACCATGCCCATATATAGGCAACAGTAAGGGAACTCAGTGAGTTCATAAACAAATTATATGAACTTGAGATGAAAAGATGGTGAGGGAAGAGGGGAAGTGTTGAAGAGGACAGATTGTGGATAGATTTGACCAAAAAAGCTTTTATACATATATGGAATTCTCAAATAATAAAAATAATTTAGAAATCTACCATGGACGAAAATATATAATTTCTAAGCAATACTGAGGAGCCAACATCTAACATTTTTCATCGTGTGACTTACTTTTTATGTTATACTGCTTTAAAAAATTCAAAAATGATTCATTTAGTTAAGAACAGGATTGTTGTGAGGTAGATAAGACCACTTGGACATGGGCTCAAGCCAATGAAAAGTCTTTATTAGCCAGTCTGTGACTATACTAGGTATTTGGGACTTGAGTTCAGTCCTGACCCTTTCTCAAGGTGAGCTTTTAAGCACAAAAACCACATTCTGGGGTGACACACCTCAGTTATCAAGAAAGTTGAACTACAGAAGCCAAAAAGCAAGGCTAGAACATGTAGGCTGTCCCAGAACTATGGACTTCAATGGGTTAGGCCTTTGTTTTCATTTTGGCAGGTGTTGCTGCCTACTTGCTGGGTTCCAAGGTCTGAATGGTGCTTTCATCAAGGCCTCAGCTGTGCTAAGGTCTGAGGGCCGGCGAAGGTCTGGGGGCCTCTTAAAAGATCATAGCATCTCTCTGTAGCCTTCCTCTAACATGACGTAATGCACCGTATGATTTTTGTATGATTAAGTCCTAACAATTACCAACATATTGTTTATCATAAATATATTCTACCAAAAAAAACCCCTTTGGTTTATTTTAAAGAACCAGATGGTAATTGTGATAATGCAGTGAAAACTCAATGCAGTGAGAATATGATGCTTTTAGTAATTTAGGCTTTTCAGTATAGTGCTCACTAAACTGAGACATCCACTGCTTCAATGATACACATGCACACACACACACACCACGTTTATGTAGAATAAAATTTCAATTCATTTTAATAACAGAATATTTTACTTGGAAAACTAAAATAAATGATAACGAGAACCTATGACTAAGATTCAGTATAAACAAGTGAGTTATTTAAATTCTCTTTCAATATGGGAACTTCTAGTGAGCAATCCAGAATGACTGTGGTAACATAATTCTGGGGGGAAAAAATCTGCAAAGCAAAATATAGAGGGACTAATTTTGTTACAGTTGCAGCCCACACTCTGTAACACCAGGCTTGTTCCTGTTGTTCTGGGTATGTCTAATCGAGCCATTCCTAAAAGGCAACAATTGATTCAGAATGGGAGACTGAGAGAACTCTAGAAGTCTGACCTCCTGATCAGTGCAACTGCAGATCAATAATCCATTACTTAGACCAGCACAATGCCAAAAAGCTCCCGTGCTGGCCGCCAACACACCATTTGACCTCAAAGAAGCCAGCCACGAGTGGTCAATATAGAACATTTTCTTCCACTGACAGTTTGCAGATTTGGGTAGCATGTAACATCCAGCCCTACTGTAGATATAGCTGGCCTGCTCTGTACAGCATGGTCACTTGACTCTGTCAGTTTCCTGCAAAGCAGTACAGAGGGACAAGCTTTTACTGTCCAGTTAAGCCAGGGCGTGCTCACTAGATTCGACCTCACACATTACCACAGCCATGTGAACACTTAGTCATTTGCCATCCAAAGATGGTAAGCATTTGCAATGTTGATCAGACCTGCTCTATAGATTTAGATATTATCTGTGAAATATATATATATATATATATATATATTTATATATATATGTGAAATATCTATATATTTTAAGAATAAATCATAATTGAACAGTTATATACAAGAAAAACTTAGGTCCAGCATGCAAAACTGCCATACATTTTTGAGGCAATCTCCTGCAAACTCTGTGGGTTTTTTGATAGTGTCCAAACATTTTTTAATGATATCATTATTATATAATGATAAAATACAGAGATATAATTGTAAATGTGTGCTCACTTGTACTGTACATACAAAGAGGATTCATTTGGGTGTGACCCTCTCCCATCAGTCTGTGGTTCGCTGTGTGAGATCTTTTCTTTACCAGTCTTTCAGATATTCCACTGAAGTGACATCGTCAACTGTCCTATGGTTCTTTCCTGAGCTCTTTATATATCTACCCTGAAATATAATGGCAGTGTGTTCTTCCATTTCCCACTCATTCTTTTTCTTTCTAAATGTTCTCTACAGATAATCTTCACCATTTAAATGGCCTCCAGTGATTCCATTGTTCGGTTAAACCATGATGAATTTTAGTTTATTAATGACTAACCTTCATACTCCTCCAACTTGATGCCATTGTTCAGTTGTTTATTTCCCTAGTATTAATTTTCAGAAGCCAAGATATTAGGTTAATGTGGTGGTAATCTAATTGTACTGAAATGTGATTTTGATTGTAAGTTAATAAATAAAGTTGCCCGGGGGTCAGAGCTATTAGAGCCATAGCAAGAGTGTGGCGGTGGTGGCACACGCCTTTAATCCCATAGATCTCTGTGTGTTCAGGGATACAGCCAGCATTGGAGACATATACCTTTAAGACCTAGGGGGCTGTACATTCAGACAGTGACGAGGCAGTCATGTGTTTGGGTTTACAACCAATGAGAAGGCAGAACAAAATACTATAAATAGACGAACAGACAGGAAATAGGTCTCTTTCGGGAAGCTGGGACACCGCAGGCGGAAGGGTGAGATTTTAGCTCTGAGCTCTGACCTCTCGGCTTTCTCTTTTACATTGTTTCTGTGTTTCTTATTTAATAAGATGGTTGGTTACATCAATAGGTTAAAATAATGTAATGTGTGTGCATGTTTATTCATTCCCACATACACATACATGTTTCCAACATTTCAGCATTTGCCAACATTTCAACATTATCCAAAAACAATGTATTGACATTTGCTTTCTAAACCTACCCTAATTTTGACATTACATTACTACTTAAGTATTTGACCATGTGGTTTAATAAAGGAATACATGTTAATTGTTATGTTTTGAATTATTTATGTTTCAATTTGCTTGTCATGGTAGGGAGATGGAAGTTTTCTAACTCTAGGTTTTGTCTATGTTTATATTGATTTGGAAATCTCTTTCTCAATTGTTTAAAAATTTTTGTTTTTTAAAAAAAATTGTGTATATATATCTATGTGGGTGTATGTATGTCTATGTATGTACACGTGATTATAGCTGCCCAGAGGGGCCAGAAAAGGGCAGCACATTCCCTGAGGTTTCCAGCAGTTACGAGACTCTGGACTGGGTGCTGAAAACCACACTCAGGTCCTTTGGAAAAGCAACAAGTGTTCTTAAATGCTGAGCTAGCTCTTCAGCTTCTCCTTTTTTCATTTTTTTTTGTAACAGCTCATCTTAAAAATGTGTCTTTCCTAGAATATT
The DNA here is from genome assembly GCF_049852395.1 of Peromyscus maniculatus bairdii. Lineage (NCBI taxonomy): Eukaryota > Metazoa > Chordata > Mammalia > Rodentia > Cricetidae > Peromyscus > Peromyscus maniculatus. Next base: position 46,285,388 of record NC_134866.1, on the reverse strand, counting down.
TTGTCTTAATTCTTAAAATCTTGATACTTTTTATTATTAAAATAAGGTTAGTTTTAAGAAACCCAGAAGAGACTTTGATGCCCTTATCACATCAAACTCTAGTTTCAGAAATGTTTTCAGCCTCTAGTGGTGTGATGACTGCTTGCAGAAGGAAGGGATGAGGGTAGGGGATTCCGAAGGACACAGAGTCAAAAGCTGGAGTGTAATGGATACATTCATCATCTTGCTATTGATAATTTTCTCACTGGTATAATCTGTCAAAACCTGTCAAGTTGTACACCTTAAAATGTGTATTTTATCTCAATTATGTTTCAATAATACTATTATTTTTTTTTAGAAAAAAATGGCACCAAGTATGTAATAAACAGCTTTCAGCTAAAAGTAAAAGTTGAGTTTGATGAGAATTTTTTTGTGCTATCTTGCCTAGATTTCTCCTGTCACAGTTACAATAGCTCTTTCTAAAATAAATTGGAAAGCTGAAGAATGTCACTATAACCTTTCAGATTATAAACAAAACCAGTAAAACACCTAGTTCTGCATCAAACTCCCCTTCAAAGCCCCCAAATAAATATGACTTCTCAGTGGCATCATGTAGGAATAGCTGTCTATAATTCACTGAGAATGAAGAACCACGGAGACTGCTCAAGAGGGGAAGGAAGAAAGAAACACAAAACCACTGTATCTCTCATATATGCCTTTAAATAATGATGATGACTTCAAGATACATTTTAGAGATGGGTACTGAAGATGTTTCACAATCAAATCATTCATTTAATGCAGCGGATGTTGATATAATGATTCCTAAAGGCAGTATAGAGTCTCTCTCTCTCTCTCTCTCTCTCTCTCACACACACACACACACACACACAGACACACACACACACACACACACACACACACACACACACACACACGAGAGACAGACAGAGACACACACACACACACACACACACGCAGACACACACACACCCCTTAAGCAGAATTTATAGAGGTGAAGTTGACTGGAAAATGTACTAGAAGGGTATGCTTATTGGCAGCATTGCCCAGTGATAGGCACAGGCTGTGAGTTAGCCAAACTCAAGTTGGGGCACAAAAACAATCATGCTGTTTCCACCACAGGGACTCTTCTTCCCCCCCTCCCCCGCCCCGGGACTGTGGTATGTTCAGCTTCTATAGCACAAAGGCATTTCTGTCATTCTCACAAAATGGCTGGTTGATGAACTGATTGATTGACTTCATGGAGATGAAGGTTAATGGGAACAACTCTGGCCTGAGAATCTGAAGGTCAAAATTCAAACCCCAGTTGGGATGTTTACCAAAATCATTTAGTATTTCAGAACTTTAGTTTCATTAGATGTTTGCCAATTGTTGACAAAACCTATACTTCCTAAGGCTGTGGTAAAAATCAAACATCTTATACCTGTGGAAATGTTATTCAAAACATAATAGGGTCAGAGATCCAACTGAGTGGTAGAATGCTTGCCTAGAATATGGAAGCCCCTGGGATAATGCTAGTACTACAAGCATAAATAAGAATAATAGACACTACAAGCACTGGGCTTTGCTTTGATGGTGTTGACTCTCCAGTGGGCTTAGTTGGTTAATAGTTCCCAGTGATGTGTTTTGTTCCATTTGCATTGGACTGGTTTAGATTCGCAGGTCCCTAACCCTGCCACTGTTCTAGTATTTGCTATAGTAACACTAAAAGATTTCTATAAGCTTGAGAAATTAATGATTTAAAACAATAGAAACAGACTCAAAGCTCTTATGTCAAATATAGTGACTTTGAAATAATAACTAAAGAAGTGTGTGTGTGTGTGTGAATGTGAATATGAATGTGTGAATGAGAGAGAGAGAGATCTATACCCCACCCCAAGTGTGTTTCATGCAGAGAACAAAAGGAGAAAGTAATGAAGGGAATGAAAACAGGCACACTGACATGTGCTAGACAAGCAGTTGTTATGAAATAAAGCTAGATTTTATTGTTTGTTTTGTCTATATGGATTTGGACTTGCCTGTGTCCTAAGATTCTACATAGCTCTGCCTGTGCCCTGCCTGCTGACCGTTCTACTGGGATGTCTGGAGGCACCTGGCACTCAGCATATTAAGTTTGAAATTCATTATCTGCTCCCCAGGTATTTAAGCAGAAGCCTGGAGTCACCCTTGACACCTCTCTCCTCAAATCTCCTGTGCCCCACATAGATCAGCCTCAGGTCCTGTTGGCTCCACTGTCCTCATATTGCTCTCTTCCCAGATCTGCACTTCTGTAGGACCTGCCTGAGTTCCAGTGATCAGGTTGCCAATATCTAGTGCCCTTTCCCCCACGAACTGCCCCTACCAACAACCTAGCTTATAAACTGCTAATTAGTTTCCCAGAACACTTTTCTTCTCTCTAGGAATTTAATTTTGCAAGGCATTCACTTAAATTAGCCAGAAAATGTTTAAAAACTGATCTTCAGAGTTGTTTAAAATAAAGAAAAAGAAATGAACCCAACCTTACATATTTCAAAAGAGAGCATCAGTTATACTAACAGGCTGTAACAACATTGAAATGACATTAAATTCTGTGTTTAGTGTTTTTGTTGTTATTTGTTTTTGCTTGTTCATTTTGTTGGTTATTTTCTTTTCTTTTCCAAGACAGGGTTTCTCTGTGAAGACCTGGCTGTCCTAGAACTCGATTTGTAGGCCAGGATGGCCTTGATTTCACAGAGATCAGCCTGCCTCTGCCTCTGCTAGGATTAAAGGCATACACCACCACTGCCTGACTGTGTTCACTATTTTTAAATGATATTTAAAGCTGGACAAAGTAGCCCATACCTGTATTCCTAGAACACTAGAGGTTGATCCTGTAGATTTATCACAGGGTAAAGGCTAGCTAGGACCACTCAGTAAGATCTAAGCCAGCCTGGGCTACAGCATATACCCTCATCTATAAATAAATTCATACACAGAAAATGGCTCATTGATCTGTATAAATCACTGATAATATTAAAGTTTTTCTTTTCAAACTCATGATGATCCTCCTGCCTCAGTCTCCAGAGTGCTAGGGTTTCAGGCATGAGCCAAAACACCTGAACAATATGCATAGACAGATCTTTAAGGGATATATCAGACTATAAAAAGATTTCTATGTGATGGAATTTAGTAGGATTTTTTTTCTAGTCTGACCTCTCACAAAACCCAAGCCAGTGGCGAATGTAAAACTACTGAGCAGGTCTTCAGAAAACAGTACCTCTGGGAAGCACTCAGTGAGCCACCAGAGCCCGGGCCCTTAGTGCTTGGAAATTAATATTGCAGGTTCACTGGTGCTCTAAGGGACAGGCATGAGGGCTTCTGGGTATCCCATATTTGCCTGTTAATTATTTCTTTTCTTCAAGAATTTTTGTGCGGCCAGGCGGTGGTGACACACATCTTGGGAGGCAGAGTCAGGCGGATCTCCTTGAGTCTGAGGCCAGCCTGGTCTACAGAATGATATCCAGGACAGACACTAAAACTACACAGAGAAACCCTGTCTTGAAAAACAAAAACAAAAAAAGAATTTTTTTCGTGTAAAATCCTTGACACAAAATGTCTTAAACTGCCTAAGCCCACTGTGGTGGGCTCCTACTGTCCACACTGTGTCTTCCTCTTGCATTTCTTAAAAAAATCAATGCACAAATTTGTTTTTAAGCACCATGAATAATGATGCTGTGGGTGTAGTTGGAAGATTTCTCCAGCCTCACCTGGCCCCAAGGTTCTACAGCTGCTTATAAAATAATTATTCAGAGGCTTATATCAATTACCAATTGTGTGGCCTATGGCAGGCTTCTTGATAGCTAGCTCTTATAACTTAAATTAATCCATTTCTATTATTCTGTGTTTTGCCAAATGTTCCCTGGCTTACCTGTCTGCTGACATGTTGTTTCTTGGGTGGCAGACTGGCATCTCTCTGCCTCTCCTTTCTCTTCCTGTCTATCTGCTTGGATTTCTACCTGCCTTTAAGCTGCCTTGCCATAGGCCAGTGCAGCTTTATTTATCAACCAATCAGAGCAACACACATTCACAGCGTACAGAAAGACATCCCACATCATGTAGGGACAAGGGTAAAGTGGGGGATACCAATGCCCTGCTGCTCATGCATTTATTTCTACATCTGTTTCCCAGTTAAGGCTCCTGGTCAGAGTAATTTTTAGACAGCTGTGTTTGTCCATTCACTGACCTTTAAGTAGCATTGATAGCAAATTCTGTCCTTTTAAAGGTGTAGTTTTCTTTTATCTGTATGGTGTTTTGCCTATATGTACGTATATATGTGTACCATGTGCATGTCTGTTGCCTACAGAGGCCATAAGAAGGTGTTGTATCCCCTAGAGCTGGAGTTACAGATGATTGTGAGCCTCTGTGTGGGTGTTGTAAACCAAATCTGGGTCTTCCACCAGAGCAGTAATTGCTCTTAACTGCTGAGCCATCTCTCCAGCCCCTGAATTTTATATGTATGTATATATATGTATATATATGTGTGTGTATATATATGTATATATGTATATATATGTATATATATATATGTATATATATATATATATATGTCACACACATATTTTCTTAGCAATTAGGCAAATCTTTGTTTGTTTTCTCACTTTTTAACAGTTTAAGAGACCAGGGCACTGAATTTGTGTGTACATCTGCAAGAGTAGCCACACTACCTGAAAGTCACTTTGTAATTTACATACATTTTGCTGCTGCTGCTGGTGGGGACCATTAATAGTTTTCACAGAAATGACTTAGGTTTTTCCTAACATGGAGTGCTAGAAGTTACTTGCTTTTCATTTTATGATAACCACTCAAATAAAAGAAATACTTCAATCATTGCTAGAAGAAAAAAAAAATCACTGGCCTAAACCCTTCTCAAATTACTTTACATTTTGGTGGTTACTTTTATTGTTGTTGCTGTTGTTTTTCTTTCTTGTTGTTTATTCTCTGAAGATACTCATCTCTTTTTTTCATTCATTTTTATTAAGAATTTTTTTTTTTTAGTTTTACATACCAACCACAGATCCCCCTCTTGTCCCTCCTCCTGCTCCCCCCACACTCTTCCCCCCACCCATCCTTAACCCCTCATCTGAAAAGGTACAGCCCTCCCATGGGGAGTCAGCAAAGCAGAGTACTTACAGTTGAGGCTGGCCCAAGCCCCTCCTTAGCAGAAGCATCAAGGCTTCCACTAAGACATATACAACTGATATGAGAAGAGACATGAAGTCAAGTCATGTAACCATTTTATTAGTTTACATGACTATACACAGGGGATGGGGAGGTGGGCAGAGTGTTTGCTGTGTAAGCAGGAGGGTGGCAGTTCAAATCCTTAGGACCCATGTAAGAAGTGAGCATGGTGGCATGTCTGTGATCTCAATACTGGGGGAATGGAAGGGTGGAGACAGGAGGATTACTTGGACTTGCTGACCAGCTAGTCTTACTAAACTGGGTAGTTTTCTGGTTTAGTGAGAGATTCTGTTCACCACCATCACCACCACCACCACCACCACCACCACCACCACCACCACCCCACCCCCAACACCAAATAAGGAGTAGATACTGGATGGCTCACACTGTGTGTGACTCCAGATCCATAGTATCCAACACTCTCTCCTGGTCTTTGTGTGTACCTGCATGCATATGTACATACCCATGTGTGGTGATATTGTGTTCCCCAAAATATTGTGCACCCTAATAAACTTATCTGGGGTCAGAGAGCAGAACAGCCACTAGATACAGAGGCCAAAATGGCACACACACCTTTAATCCTAGCATTCCAGAGGCAGAGATCTATCTGGATCTCTGTGAGTTCAAAGCCACACTGGAAACAGCCAGGTGTGGTGACAAGAGCCTTTAATCCTAGGAAGTGATGGCAGAAAGCAGAAAGGTATTTAAGGTGTGAGGACCAGGAACTAGAGCTGGTTAAGTTTTTAGGCTTTTGAGCAACAGTTCAGCTGAGATCGTTCTGGATGAGGACTCAGAGGTTTCCAGTCTGAGAAAACAAGATCAGCTGAGGAATTGGCAAGGTGAGGTAGCTGTGGCTTGTTCTGCTTCTCTGATCTTCCAGCATTCACCCAATACCAGGCCCTAGGTTTGTTTTTATTAATAAGACCGTTTAAGATTTGTGCTACACCCATGCACAAACACAAATGCATGATTAAAAATAAAATTACATTTTTAAAACAAAAATTACATCTTAAAAAATTCACCTTTAACACAAAGCAGATAATCATAGAGAGAGTCACCTGATAGTTACCTCTGGCCTCCTGTAAATACCCATGAGCACATTCATATGTGCCTGCACACATACACCCACACAATAAATAAATAAAACAGATAAAAATTAAAGATAAGACAAAAATAAAAGACTAGGCAGGAAGATAAACAGAGAAGCCTGAAAAGCTAAATACTTAGTACTGGTATATTCGTTATGACTAGGGTGACTTCCATATCAAAAACATGCATTCTTGGAATACACAGTGCAGCAACACATCGAAATGCTCCACCCTGAATAATATTTATGACCTTCAATATAAACATTGATTTTCCTATTAATTTTTATGACTTTCAATTTAAGTAATGATTTTCTGTTACAACATGTATATGGAATACAAGCTTATGGTTTCTTTTAGAATTTAAAACTTAATTGTCTCTGCAAACAAAAGTAAAGTTTCATGGTAATAAATCATTTAAAAATAATAATAAAAAATAAGCTGCTCTCCACAATCCCAGAAGACTCAGGTGACGGGAGGAAGAGGGTGAAGAACAGAGATCCTCAGGTGAGAGCAGCCTGGGTTGAAATCCGCCCTCGGGTCCTTGCTCCTTGGATCCGGACTCAGACCCTTTGTATAGTGGGCTCCTCTTCTGCCTACTGCATGCTTGGTGACATCACTGTGAGATAAAGCTGCATAGTTCAGGGAAAGTGAATAGCAGTGTGCTGGGTACAAAATTCAAACTCAAAAGCTACTTTAAAATAACCTTTCATTATCCCAGTAGCTATTATAATCAGAAAAATGTGGGAGTGTTTTGTTATATTTTACTCTATAGGCCATGAAGGGTCCTCACAAACAGGAAACTAACAGATGGGTGGGTCCCCTTATTTTTCTTTCTTTTCTTTTCTTTTTTCTCTAATTCGAAATGGTGTGAAAGCAACTTCTATTTAGTGGAAACTGGGGTTTGAAGTTTGAGGTTGCTGATTCCTGGCTGCTGTCTTTGTGTTTTCTGTGCCTACAAAATGCTTTCTCTCTAGGCTGCAGCATGAGCCTCAGAGACTCCCTGTCAGCAGTGCAATCACAAGAAGAAACAGGCGGTGCACTGTGGTGTGCTCAGCTGTGATGCTCAGTGGGCCAAGGGAATTAAGTGCAGTTTTCATTGACGGTATTTTACCTTCTGATGGGTTTGCTGGGGAATGACGCCATCGCAAATCAAAGAACACCCAGACGTGCTGCCTAGTGCATGGGCAGACATGCTCAGTGTCAGCAGCTGTTGGACTTCTGTGTGCGTGCGTGTCTGGCACTGGATGCTGTTCCTATTATAAAAGTTGTGACCTTGCCACTCATGGAACAGATGGCATTGCCTGATTAAAGTCAGGCCATATTTAGAACATTTCTGTAAAGGCTTTCTCATTCAGGGAATCATTTCTGCCTACTGGTGTGGTTTCTTTTCAACAGTTAAACAAGCAAAACTCTTGGGCGTCTTCTTCTCATCAGGACTTTTCTGTCCCCCAATTTTGAGGAAAGTAGATGTTGTATTTTCACAAGAAAACTTGTCACACTCTTAAACAAAAGAGAGAACTCTCAGGAGTATAAATGCACACAATAATTCGTTAAGGAAGAATAGTTTGTCCTAATAGAAAAATGGCTTTGAACAAGTAGATGTCTGCTGAAGAAGAAGGTATGAATGTCAGTCAAACTGCACTTGTGAAAGCAAAGGAGGGCAGCAGGAGGAAGGCTGAGTGAATGGTTCTCCAAATCTTACACAGCACTTTAAACTCGATTAAAATAAAAATGGTCGGATGATTATATGCATATGTGTCTGTGTGTTTGTTGGTGTGTGCACGTGTGTGTCTTTGTGTGCATGTGTGTTTTGTGTGCATGCATGCGTGTGTGTATGCATGTACATTCACATCTTCATACTCTGAGATGTTTTTGTCCTACTTATTTTTCAGTTGCTGGGATAAAATACTCGGAACCCAAAGCAAGTTAGCAAGAGAAAAGGTTTATTTTGTCTTACATTTCCAGTTCACAGCCCGTCATTGAGGGAGATCAGGACGGATGCTCAAGGCAGGAATCACAACTCAGGACTGCTTGCTGTTCCACATCTCTGACTAGGGAAATCACTCACAGCCTAGGAATTACAACAGAAAAAAATGGAGACTGCTCCTTGAAGACTGGTCCATGCTCTTAAATGATTAATGTTTGTCTAGCTTTCCCATGCAGTCTTGGACTAACCAGCTAGGGATGGTGCCATCCACAGTTGTCTAGACACTCCCACATCAATAAATAATCACAGCAATTGCCATAGACATGCCCACAGTTCTTCTGATCCATGCAGTTCTTCTATGGAGGCTCTCCTCTCAGATAACTGGGCAGCAACAAGTTGACAATGAAAACTCACTAGAACAATAATATTTACAAATGAATGATATAAAACACTGAACTAATTTTGAACAAAATGCCACATAAGATGTTTCTGCAAGACCTTATATTTTGAACTGAGGCATGAGAGTCTATAAATATATAGTTTAATTTATTTACATACAAACTTAATCACTTCACTTAATTACTTCCTTGTCATTGAATCACATATGGTTGGATTTAGGGAAGAGCAAATTAAGGCAGTCAGAGAGAGCAGGGTCTGGAGGACATTCATAATTAGGAGATGAACAGGCTGATTTCTGTCTTTACTCTGCCACAAAGGGTGACATGTCCTCAGGCAAATCCTTTTTCTTTTCAAACTCCTTTCTCTCTGTCTCTCTCTCCCTCTTCTCCTCCCTCTCCTTCCCTTCCTTTTTTATTCCCCAGTTTTACTTTTCTTTTACTGAAAATAGATTCTTTTCTCATACAATATATCCTGATTGTAGGTTCTCCTCCCTCTAATCCTCCCGTTTCCTCCCAAACTTTCTTCCTCTCCTGATCTGCTCCCTCTCTGTCTTTCATTAGAAAAGAACAGACTTCTACATAATAACAACCAACTATGACAAAAATAAAATATCATATGATGAAACAAAAACTATCATACTAAAGTTGGACACAGGAACCCAATAGCAGGAAAAGAGTCCAAAGAGCAGGCACGAGAGTCAGAGATCCACTTGTTCTCGTAGTCAACAGTCCTATAAAAATACTAAGCTAATAGAAATACTATATATGCAGAGGACCTGGTATAGACCCACGTAGGCCCTGTGCTTGCTGCTTCAGTCTCTGAGCTCATATGCACCTTGCTTAGTTGATTCAGAGGGCCTTATTCTCCTGGTGTCCTCATCCCCTCTGGCTCTTATAATCTCTCTGTTTCCTCTTCCATAGGATTCTCCAAACTCTGAGGGGAAGGATTTGATGGAGAACTCCAATTTAGACTCTCTTTCTACATAATATCTGACTGTGGATCTCTGCATCTGTTCCCATCTATTGTCAGAGGACGCGTCTCTAAAGAGGACTGGATAAGGCACTGATACAGGAGTATAGCAGAATATCATTAGGAATCATTTTATTAATTTTTTAAAAGACCAGTTGTGTTTGGCTTTACCCGAAGTCTCTGGGCTACCTAGTCCCTGGTTCTTGGTTACCTAAGCTGTATCAGTTATGGGTTCTTTTACATGGAGTGGGCCTTAAGTCAAATCAGACATTGGTTGGCTACTCCCATAAGTTCTGCGCCAGAGTTGCCCTAGCATAATTTGCAGGCAGGACAGATTGTAGGTCAAAGGTTTTGTGGTTGACTTGGTGTCCATGTTTCTCTTTCAGTAGCCTGCATTATACCTTCCCATACCAAAAAGACTAGAACATAGGCATGAAGGCTCCATGTAGGTAGGACAAACTTGACTTCTCTGTTTTCAGTGAGTTATATGGAGGTTGTCCTTGGCAATATTGCCCTGATATCAGTTTGTGAGGATAACCCTTTGTCTTAGCATAAACCTGGATTGTTTGAAGATTTCCATGGGACCCCCTTGGCCAACAACTCAACTGAGCAACCCAGTCTCTGTAGATGTAATTCTAAAGAGTCTAATTAAATAAGAAACACAGAGCCAAATAGAGTTAAAAACCCAGAGATTGAGCAGTAGCCAAAAGCTGAGACCACCTTATCTTACTACCCACTGCCATCCTTCCCCTGAGAGAGAGACCTTCTTCCTGTGTGTCTGTCTTTTTATTGCCTTTTGTTTTGCTTTCTCATTGGTTATAAACCCAACCACATGACTTCCTCATCACTGCCTATCTATACAGACCTCCAGGTCTCTATGGTGTTGCTGGAGGGCTTCTCTCCAGGTTCCACCAAACCCCGCAGTCCCACAATCCACATATAAAATAATCACTCAGACGCTTATAATACTTACAAACTGTATGGCCGTGGCAGGATTCTTGCTAACTATTCTTATATCTTAAATTAACCCATTTTTATAAATCTATACCTTGCCACATGGCTGGTGGCTTACCAGAGTCTTTACATGCTGCTTGTCCTGGCGGTGGCTGCAGTGTCTCTCCGCCTCAGCCTTCTGCTTCCCAGAATTCTCCTCTCTCCTTGTCCCACCTACTTCCTACCTGGCCACCTACTTCCTGCCTGGTCACTGGCCATCAGTGTTTTATTTATATAGAATGATATCCACAGCACTATGGTTTGTACTGAGATTAAGAGTTCGGGTCACCTCTTGGCTGTGTCCTTGAACACACAGAGACTCTGCTGCCATGTGATTGGATTAAGGGCGTGTGCCACCACCGCTGGACTTCTGCTAAATGGCTTGCTCTTAACTCTGCTCTCCAGGCAACTTTATTAACATACAAATAAAATCACATTTCAGCACAAATAAAATATCACCTTAAGTCTCTCCACTAGAAGCTTTGTCTGGCTACAGAAGAGGGCAAGTTGAGACTCCATATCCCCCATTTCTAAGAGTTCTCATTAAGGTCACCTTCATAAATTACAAAAAGTTTCCACTGCACTAGGTTTCCACACCACCCCCCAAATGCCCCTCAATTCTAGCCATTTCTCCCCACACTCAATTCCTTCATGCCATCTCCCCCACCACCTGATCCCTCGTGTTCCTGTCCACCCATAAAATCTATTATATTTCCTCTACCCAAGGATTTCCATTCATCCCTGCTAGACCCCTCCTATTTACCTAACTGTTCTGGGTCTATGGATTGTAGCTTGGTTATTATTTACTTAACCACTAATATCCACTTATAAGTGAATGCATACTATATTTTTCTTTCTGGGTTTGGGTTACCTCACTCAGGATAAATTTTTTCTAATTCCATCAATTTTCTTGATGTCATTTTTATTAACTTTTAATAACTTTTATTAAATGCTTCTTTGTATAAATCATTTTCTTTATTCACTCTTCAGTTGAGGTTTCTAATTTCTGGAAATTATGAATAAAGCCACTATGAGTATAGCTGCATTTGGTGCTATGAATTTTTCCTCTTAGCACTGTTTTTATAATGTCCCATAACTTCGGTTATGCCATGTATTCATTTTAATTGAATTCTAGAAAGTCTTTAATTTATTTCTTTATTTCTGTCTTGAGCCATTTTTTATTCAGTAAAGAGTTGTTCAGTTTCCATGAGGTTGTAAGCTTTCTGTTGCTGTTGAGATCCAGCTTTAACCCATCTGATAGGATGCAGGAATAATTATTTCAATTTTCTTGTATCTATTAAGACTTGCTTTGGGTCTGAATATGTGGTCAACTTTGGAGAAAGTTCTATGAGGTGCAAAAAATGCCCAGTATATTCTTTTGTTTTGGGGTGAAATGTTGTGTAAACATCTGTTTGGTCCATTTGATTTATAATACCCGTTAGCTCCAGTATTTCTCTGTTTAGATTTTGTCTGGATGAGTTGCCCATTGGTGAGTGTGAAGTCTCCCATGATCAGTGTGTGAGGGTCAAAGTGTGATCTGAGGTATAGTAATGTTTCTTTTACAAACTGGGGTGTCCTTGTGTTTGGGGCATAGATGTTAAGAACTGAAATATCATGGTGGATTTTTCCTTTGACTGAGTATGTAGTATCCTTCCTCATCTCTCTTGATTGGTTTTCATTTAAAGTCTATTTTTGCAGCTGGCTTCTTAGGTCATTTTGTTTAGAATATCTTTTTCTGACCCTTTACCCTGAGGTAATGTCTATCTTCGATATTTTATGTATATACGTGTATATACATATATGTGTGTGTGTGTGTGTGTGTGTGTGTGTATTTATGTAAGGGTGTATATAGATGTGTGTGTGTGTGTGTGTGTGTGTGTGTGTGTGTGTGTGTGTGTGTGTATTCTTCTTTAGGTTAGAAAAAGTTTCTTCTATGATTTTGTTTGAAGACTTTTTTCTAGGCCTTTGATCTGTGTTTGTTCTTCTTCCTGTATTCCTATTATTCAGAGATTTGGTCTTTTCATAGTATTGGGATAATGTCAGGATATTTTTGGATTTAACGTTTTCTTTGGCTGATGTATCCATTTCTTCTATCATGTCTTCAGTGCCTGAATTTCTCTCTTCCATCTCTTGTATTCTGTTGGTTAAACTCACTACTGTGGTTCCTGTTTGAATTCGTAAATTTTTCATTTCCAGCATTCCCACAGTTTGAATTTTCTTTATTTCCATTTTCAGGTCTTGAACAGATTTATTTGTTTCCTTCAACTGTTTGTTTGTGTTTTCTTGAAGAGATTTATTTATTTCCTCTTTAAGGACCTCTACCATCTTTATATAGTTTTAGGGTCTTTTCCTTGTGTTTCCGCTATGTTGGAATATTTAGGACCTGCTGTGGTAGGGTAGCTGGGCTCTAGTGGAGATATATATTGCTCTGGCTGTTATTGGTCATGTTTTCATGCTGGTATCTAGGCATCTGGCTTTGGGATGATTGTAGGTCTAGGTCTGACTTCTGGATTTATCTTTGTTGGGTAGGTATTTGGTTCCTTGGTTTTTTTTCCTCTCTGGATTTTCAGGGAGTGTGATGGCTGTGTGCTGCCTTGTTTGCCTGGCCTGCTCATCTGGTGTGTTCACAGAGAATGCCTGCTGGTGTTGGAGGCTGGCATACTGGGATAAGTTTGGGGAAGGAAGGTTGGAGGAGAATGTCTTTGTGATTCATTGGGGATGGAGTCAGACAGGAAAGGAAGACCACAGCAGATTTCCTCCTACAGATCTGGGGATGAAACTGAGGGGATTGGATTTCAGGAGCAGAAGGAGAGATGTGGGTCTGCCTTCAGTTCTCTTGTTGCCCTAGGAGGAAAAGCTCTTGTTTTAGCAGGGGGTGCCTACTGGACTTGGGAGGGGAAGGAAACTAAAAGGGGATGGTTTGTGGGGCCCACAGAAGATATGGGTGGGGAGGGCAAGGGAGGCTACAGATGGTGTTCTGTTTCAGTACTAGGGTCAAGACTGGGGCATTGGGTCCGGGGAACAGAGAGAGAGAGAGAGAGAGAGAGAGAGAGAGAGAGAGAGAGAGAGAGAGAGAGAGAGAGAGAAGAAAAGGTCTGCAGAGAGCCTATCTGCTTTTCTGGCAGGCATGACCTGAGGTTTAACAGGAGGTGTCTGTTGGAGTTGGGGGCTGGGACACTGACCCATGGAGAGGGGGAGGTTAGGAGGACATGGCCTTTGGGCTGCACGGGAGATGTGGGCAGGGGGAAGGAAGGCCGAAGCCGGTGTTTGTTGCAGGGCTAGGGCTGAGACTCTAAACTCAGCTTTCCCATCTGACACATGGAGCCCCCAGTGACTAACTCACAGGGTAGCCGTGATAATGAAATGGCACTCTCCATTCCCAGGTCTCCTTGCCCAAGTGTCTATCTGGGCTGTGTGGTTATAGCTGCCACAATAGGTACCTCCCGCACTGGGTAGTTTAGATAACGGAAACCTGTGACTTAACTATGCATGAGGCTGGGAGTCTGAGCTCAGCATGTTGGCTTGGTGCTCTCCTTCTGAGTGGTGCAAGAGGGTCTGCTCTGATTCTGTGGGGTGCTGCGTGGATTTCTCCTGTATTTTCACCTCATCTTCCCTTGCAGGTATTTCCCAGTTTTCCTTTTATTCCCTCCTCTAATTAGGACACAGGTGACAAAGGAGTAAGCCTCCTCACCCTGTTCTAATATGAGTTTATTCTAATTCACTACATTTCCACATAAGGCCATATTCTGAGTTTCTAGAAGTGGGGCGGGGGGGGGGGGGGGCGCCAAAAGAAAAATGTTTACTGTGCAATACAATTAAGTTCATGACATGATTCAAATGTCCCATTTTCACAGAAAGGTTTTATTTACAGTTAATGAAGAGAGTCCTGCCCCTTCCCACAATCCTTTACATATTATATGTGTCTAAGTTCATTAAAGAAAACTACAACTTTATTTATTTATTCCTTGTCAATACCTTCCACTACTCTGAAAGCTCTACAGGGTAGGGACTGTATGTACCTGCCATAGACTTTCTGTCTTAGATAGTGTTCTGTTCTCTGTGTTCAATGGCAGTGCCTGGAGTAGAGTAGATACTCCAACTATTTGTGTGAAATAAAGCTTGGTAAACCTGCCTGGCTCAAGATCAGTGCTTAATAAATGATAGGTGCTATGATTACTTTTAAAGTCCTGTCATTCATCTAAATTGGTCATCACTAGGCATGTGTCAAAGAGATTAAATTAAAATTTCAAAATGTAAATTTGAGTAACATCTAGTGGCTAGAGAATTTGGGCAGATACACTATAGAATGTTTTTGTTCTTGCAGAAATCTTATTGTACCCTGCCAGACAGGAGGAAGAGTCATAGTACTTAGATGAGAATATTCAAGATATCTCATGTCTAACCTAGCTTCCGTGACAGTTTTCCACAGTCTGCCCCGCATTCTGCTCTCTGATACCACTAAACAGGCCCCGCTTCCTTCTGTCTTCATGATCCTAGAAGGTAACTGAGAACACTCCTCTCTACAGTTATTAAATTAAAAATATAGCTTCAAATTTTAAAGTGCTACAAAGGGATTACCATGAAGATGCCATTAGCATAATTGCTGTAGATACAGCAGCAGCCATTTTTCACTTTAATTCTTTTCTTTGCTATTTAGATAAATAAATAACAGGTCTATTTCTCCATGTAAAGATTCTGCTTTACACAAATTAAGGCTGATCCATGTGGTGTTTGAATAAGAATGGCCCCCACAGGCTCATATATTTATATGCAACAGGGAATGATATTACCTGAGAGGGAATAGGAATGTGGCCTTGTGGGAGTAGGTGTGGCCTTGTTGGAGGAATCTTGTCACTGGGGGTGGGCTTTGGGGTTTCAAAAGCTCAAGCCAGGCCCAGTGTCCCCCTCTGCCTGCTTCTTGTGGATCCAGATGTAAAATTTTCAGCTCCTTCTCCAGCACCATGTCTGCCCGCATGCTTCCATGTTTTCTGCCATGAAGATAATGCGCTAAACCTCAGAACTGTAAGCTAGCCCCAATTACATGCTTTCCTTGTAAGAGTTGCTGACGTCATGTGTCTCTTCACAGTAGCAGAACATTGACTAAATCTGTCCACGAGAAGTAAAATTTGTTAGGAAAAAACTGAATGGTTTCTTTTTTCAGGGTACCCCAGGGATATAGGTGCAGGTGAGGCCACCAAGGAGGCAACAGGTGTGGGTGTTCCAGTGGTGACTCCATCACTTCCCTCATCCTAGAAAGTACCTGAATTTTAATCCTCAGTTTCAGCCCCTATCTTGGGTGTAACAGTGCTGTGGGAACTTCATGTTCAAAGAATAACCAGATGCTTCTGGACATTTCTTCTGGTAGATGGTTAAAACCATGACTATGAATAAAAACTCCATATTTCTAATTATGGGTTCATTAATATTATCTGCTAATTAGAAGGGCATGCAAGGCATAATTAACTTATAATGCAATTAACTCATAGTGCAATTCTGCTAGTAGCAGAAAGCTTATTGTTTACATAAATTCCAGGGATTAGCTAAGAACAAAAAAAATAAATATTTATGGAAGTGGTATGGTTTATTTTGATTGACATGTTGATTGGATTTAGAAATGCTTAGGACCTTAGTGAGGCAAGTCTTGGGAGTGCCTGTGAGGATGCTTCTAGAGAGGATCAACTGAGATAGTGAAGAATAGTTAGTACCATCCTATGGACAGAGTCTAGGACTCAGTAAAAGAGAAAGTAACATTAGAACCAGAATTCATCTCTCTCTGCTTCCTGATTTGCCCAGATGTAAGAAACTTTGTACAGCTACCAGGAGCCACTCTATACCATACCCTCAATGCTATTGTAGACTATACACTCAAACCAGGACCCAGAACAAACCCTTTGTACTGGCCACAGCAACAAGGAATATAATGCACAACTTGTACGATAGTAAAGTCAGACTATGTTTCCATTTTGAAAGAAGAACATCAAAGTCCTAGAGTCCATTGCAGAAGAATCCACAACTACTGTCATCTTATTCCTTGTTTGGACAGCAACACAATGTCATTATCACAAACGTAGTGACTTCTGTGAAAAGTATAGATAGTTCTAGGGTATTCATTCCTAGACTAAAATCCATACCTTTAATCTCATCACCGTTCCTTTTAACTGGAGAGATTATGTTTGCTTGCCTTAAAAGAGTTTAGGCCATTTGCCCTAGACTACTGAAAATGGAAAGGCAGTGTCTCAGTCGGTCCATAAATGAGTTCTTATTGCCTGATTTGGGTTATAGAGAAGATTGTTCCCTAGGGGTGAGTAAGAGAAGAGTGGAAAATTGTGTTCAAAACACAAAACTTCCTACTAGGTCTATTGAGCCACCTCTCAAAAGAAACAGAAGTTAACGTTTGAGGATTGTGGCAAGGCAAAGTGAGAATATTTACAAGGAATAATTTGTGAAATAGAGACTAAATATTTTATTAGCATTTGAAACACAGGAGGTAGGAAAAGCATATACATTTCCAGGGGTTTGAGATGCCTCTGTCTGTCAATGTGTCTTAGTATTTTAGCTCATTGCTCATTAAAGTTATTACCTTAATTTATTTAATCAAAATATTGACTCTATTCTCACACTGCAAATAACTTGTGACATGCCTTGGAGCTTAATATTCTTTTAACCATTAGAAGGAAAACAAGTCATGCTCATCTTTTCACTCCTGAAATGGTAGTGCTTTCTGTAATTTTAGCAACTTTGTTTCGTTGTGTTTGGCTTTTAAGGAACAACAAGCTTAATTTCTATGTTCTTATTTTTTTGTGGGGGGAGGCAAACTACAAGCTTACCTTTAGCTTGACTAGCACAGTATGACAGACTCTCAAAATGAAAAAGAGCCATTCATTTGTTCTGTATTGCCATGAATATAATTGATGATTACACATATTGTTAACAAGGCTATGTAAGTTTTAGTTCTATTGGAATATAGTTGACACATAGAACTTGTGTGCATCCAACATGTACAACTTTATGTTTTGGTGTATGCATGTTTGTGTGTGTGTGTGTGTGTGTGTGTGTGTGTGTGTGTGTGTGTGTGTGTAAAATCATCACCACTATTCTAGACCACTGTTTTGTTTAAACTACCTAGTTCTGCCATTGACTTTGGTTGAAATATTTGAGGTATAGGAATCTTGTTCCATTGAATACTTCAGAGTCCACCTGTTACTTAATGGGATCCAAAACTGGGGGGGGATCTCAACAGAAAACATCCCTTTGAAACTTTAATGCCTAAGAGACCCTATGTGATCAGCAGTCATCAGTTTGGGATGCAATGAAGATTCTGTGAATAATATAGCACTCTATTGATTTTCAAAACAGTCTGTTCTCCAAAAGACGAGTACCTTGTAATTTGCAATTAACAAGCAAGCAAACTTTATTAGTACTGGTAGCTATACAATAGTCTTTTTTTAAAAAGCCAACCTATGATCAAGATTTATGGTTATTATTACTTACAAGTCTTAACATTTAAATATATAATAATCAGTCATCCTGATCTCTCCTATTTGACATTCTTTCCATTGCTTAAATTTATTGACCAGAGGAAAAAATGACAAATTGATGTCCAAAGGTACGTGATACTCCTTTGCGTATGTATGTGTGCATATGTGTGTTTGTTTATGCATGCATATATGTATGTGTGTGTGCATGCATTCATGTATGTGTGCACGTGTGCACATGCCACTCTTCTGTGTGGAGGTCAGAGGACAATGCCTGGTGTTAGTCCTCACCTCCTGCATTCTTTAAGTCAGAGTCTCTCTTTTGTCATTTACTACTGCATACACTATGCTGGCTGGCAAGCCTCCAGGAGTTCTGGTTCTGCCTGGGGTCACAGATACACATGATACTATGATTGGTTTACATGAATTCTAGAGGTTATCACAAGCCTTTTATCTCCTGAGCCATCTCTCCAGCTGTCCTTTTTCTCTCTCTCTTTCTCTCTGCCCCACCCCTCTCTCTTTTATGTAAAGAAACGAAGGTTGCTGCATCAAAGTATGTAGATACCTTTGGATGTTGAATTTCTATTGCTGACTTAAAAGTGCTGCAAATGTAGAAACTTCATTCTTTTCCTTTCCTTTCATCTTACCCATCCTTAGGTCAGAGACCTGGCTATGGCAGGGGTTTCGTCTCTCCTCACTTAATCTTAATGCTGAAAGGCATTGGCCAAGCAAGCTCCGAAGCTTAGGATTGTTTGCCAAGTTCATGTCCATGTTTTTGCAGTTGTATGATGGTATTTCCTGTTTCCTTCTTAGCTGTTGCCCTTAACCCCCTTTTCCTCTTAAAGTCCACTCCCAAGCCCTTTCTGCCACCATTGCTCACTCCATCTAGGCCACGGAGAAGGCCCCCTCTTGTCATACTCATTTCCCAGAATCCCCCCTCTGTGTCCAGCCATAGAAAACATTCTGCTTTTAAGAACTTGTGCTTGTAAGTTAGACCCACCTCAAGTGACACCCTATCTTTAGGGTTATTAATTAGTTAATTACAAAACCCTTCCCTCGATGTCACAATCCAGTCATTAATTGATATTCAGGCCGAAGATAATAGAGGATATCTTAGTGTTTTGTACTAGTTGTAGAATCCTTTATTTTTTTTAATTAACTTATTTTTTGACAGTTTCATATATACATATAACATATTCTGGTCACACTCACCTCTTCCCCTCCCACCCACATGAAATCTTTCTTCCTCCCAGGAGGTCCCCATGTCACCTTCATGTCTTTTTCTTTGTGACCCATTGAGTTTAACCAAGGCCATGGAGGGATGGGTATATAGCTATCCACTGGATCAACCCTTCCTCTCTCCCAATAGCCACTTGGAAGAACTGGGCTTTTTTACCCCCTTTTTTCAAAAATGAGCAAATGTTTGCAGGTTCAGACTTGTGTCCATCCTACACAATCAATCAGAGCTGCTGTTGAATGTTAGCAATACAGCCTCATCCTGCTCCCAGACAGTGTTGCACAACCCTCCTTCTGATGCACAGACTTCTCCATTCTTTCTTCTCTTTCTCCTTATCACACCACCCCTGCCTTTCCCCTGCTCAATCTCAAGAAAGTCATGCTCTTAATACCAATGCCACGCAGCAGCTTATCATCCTCTTGGGGAGTATTTCTAATGATTGAAGTCATTAGCCTGAAACAGATCATCAACCCATTTCCCAATCAACAGGAGATCTGTGAAGCCACAGCCAGGTATGATGAACCTAGGACAGTAATTTGAACCAGGGCCAATGCGCCATTGCTCCAAAGTTCCGTCCAGTGCAGTGGCTTCTTCTAAATTTAACTAAATCCCTATTATTACCACATCTCTTCAGTCTTCCTGTCCAGCTTTTTATTCTCTATCTTTATGATCACTCTCTAAGATGAAACTCCTTTTGGCCTTTCACCTTACATACTTCATTTGTACTTGAGGGTCCTGAGAGGAATTATCAACTTGTTGAGTTTTTCATGGGAAAAGTAAATATTGCATTATTAAATAAGCACATGAATTATGTAACTATCCCCAAATTCAGAACGTTAAAAAAAAAGAATGTTTTAAAATTGTCTAAAGACAGAGCATCCTTGCTCATACCATAATTAAGCTTAGTTTCTTCTCCAACATTTTCTGTGAGGCTCTGTCTCCTCCTGTGACTCATGTACTGTTCTGCTCAGTACTAAAGAACTCTGCTTCATACATGGGCCACACATTCTCCTCCTGACCCAGCTCCCACTATTGCTGCTAGCAGCAACCTTGATCCTGGTAGTGACAATTTCTTCACAGTCACTTCCTCTCCACATTGGTAAGACAACAGCTTGGTCATCTGCTTCCCAGCTCTTACACTTCTGTAGTCCTGTCTCCAAGTTTGAAGCTTAGAATGGTCACAGTTTCATCTTTTTGACTACATTCATTATTTGCTTACCACTTACACAGTCTAAAGCACCTCGATTTTATTTGCACAACTTGGAGAATAAGCAAACCAGTAGAACACGAAATCTCTGAACTTTTAAAACCTCAGCACCTATTGTTGTTTTTTAAGCTTTATTAGAAAAAAAGGGTGGACAGAAGTTCAAAAAATAATGCTGTGTGCTTTTATATGGGATTTATGTCTTAGCATACTATTATTCAACAATATATTATGATTTTCTTATTTTAAGTTTACAACTTTGTCTCATTGTATGCTAACACAAAATAATAATGACAAGAATACTAAAATTAGTGAGGAAATTTCTGAGTATTTATAATGTGGTATAGATTACTCTGAGCACATTGTATGTATTACATCATTTTATCTTCACTTTATCTTCACCAGTATTATATAGGTTGTGATTGGCCCCTATTTCTTCTCTATCTCCCCTTCTCTTTCTTTCTCTCTTATGTGTGTGTGTCTATATTTCCCATAGTAATTATAGGATAGATATACATAGAGAAAATTGTCTTAACATCTTTCATACAGAACCACTGCTTATTTTCTTACCATTTCCTATACTTTGTAAAGACCTCTTTCTGAAATGAAATGATTCTGTGCCTGCCTTTCTTTTACCTTTCTAGCCAGCAGAACCTGTCTCTTAATCCCATTCCTGGGCCTGTCTTTCTGCCCCTGATATCTTTAGGCTATTCCTTTCCTCATTAATCAACTTTTGTTCCTGTAACACTGGTTACAATGATTCTTTCTTTTCTGTGAGAAAGTACTTGTTTAAAAAACAAACCAACAAAAAACCCAAAAACCCAGAAAGAAAGATGTCTTTTACTCAGATGCGTGAGACCCCCAGCCTCTTCCACTTTTCCTCACAGCCTTTTAAACTTCTTGAAAGGATGCGTGTACTATGACTCTTTGAGGTTCCAGAAGTGAGGGAGGAGAGTACTGTGGTATTGTGGTACAGATATGGTCCCGTGCAGCTTTACTGTGCGACACACAAGTATCCAATCTGACTGACAGGTAGAATTTCATGGCCTCTGCCTTCTGAGACAACCATAAAAAACACTTCAGCATATAGCTGGTTTTACTGTCAGGAGTGATTCTTTGAAGTCTGCAATCGCATGCAGATTTCTTTTTTTTTTCCTGGTAGTTTATCATAAATCCAATGATTAAAAACTCAGTATCCTGTTGTCTGATTTCTGTCCCTATCAGTTCCTACTGTGATATTGGAATTCCTAGAGCAAAAGGAGGGCCAACATCTGACTAGATTTATTATTGTTTATTTGTCTTATCACTTAAATATATGATGAGTAGCCTTCCCAATTTCTAATTTTTAATAAGACAGTTCTGAAGTGTGAAGGGTTACTAGCTTAGGTCATTACTCCTCAGCTCTTATTAAGGCCCTTTGTCAGATTGTGTTTACTTGTTAAGCACAAAAGGTTTCTTTTTAAACTTGCCTTCCACTGTTAAATACAATAATTTAGCAACATACATTCTTATTCTTTGCTGATTGATTAGTCAAAGATGAAAATCAAGTAATATAATTTGAACACTTGAGTACCAGGAACTCTTGACAAATTGAGAGTTAGACTTAATAGGACAACGTTGGAGGTACCTTTTGTTTGGCAACCAAGATGTTCTGTGGCTCTTGACTTCTTTGGAAACCCCGAGATAGATCGTTGAAGGAAAGAGAATAAAGAGGAAACCAACCCCTAGAATTAATAAATAAGAAACTACTAGGAATTGCCAGGGTGCCCGTGAACACCCAGTCATTATTTTGCTGCTTTCCTAAGCTGAAGCATCATTCATGTGCATGCCAGGTTTGTTTTCTAATCATATTAAAAGCTTCCAACTGGTGAACTCCTGGGAAGACTTATAATTCAGATAGGCTGATGTCACCATGGTGACAAAGATGAGCTCATTGAATCCCTACCCCATGGATCCCAGATTTGCTACAGGCAACATGAAGGATATTTTTAATCTTGAGCATTTATATATAAAGCAAACAATAACACTAAATAATGCTAAATCGTCACTCCTTGAGGGGATCTTACCAGTCCTCCAGGCTCTGGTATTGGCTGGTAAGTGAATAACTATCAAGGGCAGGGCTATCTAAAAACTGAAACTTGAAATAATAGGACACATTTTGTAGACTTGAGTGGCATACTTAACGGAGATGACACAATCAGAGTGGGGATGTGTTTGAACTCCCAATCTTGGGCAGGAAATAAGGAAATGAAGGTGCGGAAGGTTGCCTGAGCATGGTGGCCTGCACTTGTAATCTCAGAACTCAGGAGGTTGAGACAGGAGCATCCTGAAATTGAAAACAGTCTGGGTAACATAACAGGATCTTGTCTCAAAAACAAACACAGAAAAATAGAAAAGGAAGAAATCTGGCAGTGCTATTCTGGCTTCGTTAACGGTTGATGAGAAATCACAAAATACTCAAGGGCTTGCCATTTCTCCTTGCTGGATATTTGGTCAAATTCTTTGTCTCCCTTAATGTTTTCCTGGGCACAAGCCTTAAAACCAACAGTGTTCGTCTAATTCCCCACCTCTAGATTCTAGAACATGGTTAAAGAGAATGGGCAACCACTGAGCTGAGTTAGGTGGTCCTCAACTATTAAAAAGCATTCATGCTAAGGTTCTCTCCACAGAAGTCTTGATTTCTCTTGGCCCTGCACTGAAAGATTAGATAGCTCACAGCTGCTCCTAATGTGCACAACAATCCATTGTCCTACTTTCTCTCCTTTGCCTTCCTTGACTCCACTAGCCTTGACTTCAGGTCTGCTTTAGTCACTCACCTCATTCTGGATCCTCTCATCAGCCCCAACTGTCCCAATCAAGGTTGGAATCTTAATCTCAAATTACCCCCCACACTCAAGATAGCATCCTCTCCTGCCATCCCCTCTCATTACATTAAAGCTCCAGCTGTTTGGTACTTCAGCTACTCTCCCCTTGAACCATCCATTACTCTGGTGCACTCAAAGAGGGAAATTGCAAAGCAGAATTGATCTCCCCTGTAATCTCCCCATTTTACCCTGGTATTTTCAGGGGAAAGCCAAACCGCAGATGTTGGTGGCATCCTCAGTTTACGATCTTCAAACTCAACTGGAGGGAATCTCCCTGTTACCAGAAACTCTTATTTGTTTTATATCCGGCCTCATGACCATTTCCCCATTAAAAGCCCTTTCCCAAATCTGTCCCTTGACTCTCTACCTTTTCAGCTAGCCTAGCCTACCCCCACCATGTCTCTTTGGTCATCTCCCCTATGTACTTGGCCTTTAGTATTGCTACTTGTATATCCTTATACATCCGCAAAGCACCCCATAAGAAAGGAAAGAAAAAGCAAAAAGCGACATTTCACTGGCCTCCCTTTTCTCTTTGCCCACAGCTTTCCTCCTCTTCCTAGTCAAAGGATTTTTCACTCTGACCCCAAATGTTGAATTGACCTCCAGCAAGATACTGACATTTTTAGGGCTAAACCTGGAGATCTCATTTTCATCATGTTTCACTCTTTTCTGCATTTGAAGAACATTGGCCTCTCTTTGTTCTTTAAGCAGGCACCCTACCAACCCACCCCTACCCTAATTTAAGCAGACAACCCAACCACCCCTACCGAGCTCCAGGCTCTCTGCTTAGTTTTTCAGTTCTTGATCCTTTGAAGTTCTTGAGCTTTTGCACACCTCTGAAAAGACAGAGATCTGGGCTTTGTTCTCAGGTCTTTCTATTCTTATTCCACATCCCAGGGTGCTCAAGTGTGGCCATGCATTAAAGGCACCCACAAAGCCTGGGAAAATGTAGCTGTCCTCTCCCTATGCTTGATCATCTGAGTCTGGATTACTAGGGATGAGGTCATGCACTTATGCTTTTCAGAAAGTCTGCCAGGAGCTGTGATGTGCAGCCTGGAGAACCAGTTTGTCATTGTTTGTAATACTGCGGATGAAATCTGGGCTTAGCATATGCTAGACAAGCCCTTTACCTCTAAACTGGTTCTTAATCATGTCTATGCCTTTGCAGCCAACGCCATGGCTGCCAACCTTTTATCTCCATCATCTAAACCCCAAGCTTGCGTTCTCATTCTCTCTCCCTCTCTACATTCTTCCGTCTGTCTGTCTGTCTGTCTCCCTCTCTCTCTCTTTCTCACATACATGCAAAGAAAAGGGTTTCCATACTTAACTATCTAGGACTGCTTCCCCACCTCCAGCACCTCCCTATCACTTTCAACTCTATTCTGCCTCCTTTGTTTCTCTCTTCATGAATGATGTCACACTTCCCTCCCAAGTTTTTATGAGCAGCAAATGCCGTCATTCTTTTGAATTTATTTCTCGCTTTGCTCTCCCCTAGGAAATCAATGTTCATGTCACAGCAATTCCAGTTGTGGTGTTCTTCAACAGTTCCCACTGTCACCCATAGGCACAGGTGCAGCTTCAAGCCAAGCCACCAGCTTCCTCTTACAAGACAGTGCATCTGCCTCCCAACTCTTACACACACACACACACACACACACACACACACACACACACACACACACGGCTTTGCTCACTTCTCTTCATTTATTTCTGTCACACCAAAGCTGTGTTACATGGGATCAGGCCTGTTCTCTTCCTCCCTTGCCCCAGACCCTCCCTGAGTTCTGCACATAGTTTGGATAATAATTATGTGACTTTTCAATGTTTCTTCCTCCTTTGACCTACAACACCTACTTTTCTTTCGCTCGGTCTTTTGCTTTCTATTCCAGTGCAAATACTGTTTTCTAGAAGCATCTTTATCTAAATTTGCAGTATAGACTCAAAAGAGTTTCCTTTAAGTTCCCTCTCACAAAAGTCCATTTATTTCTTATTTATTTATTCATTTATTTTTAAGTTAGTATACAAAGCAATTGGTTTTATTATAGCTTTTCATACATATGTGTCATTATACTTGTGGTTCAGCCCCTATCCCACTGTTCTTTACCATGCTCATTGAACCTCCTAGCTGATTCCATTTTAACACCCACAGTTATGACCTACACACACACACACACACACACACACACACACACACACACACACACACACAATTTCCATATCCATATATGTGTATATGTATTGCACTTTCGAGATGTCTTTCTGGATGTGGCTCATTTTACTTAATTATCTCTAATTCATCCACATTTCTGTACATGCTATGATTTCAGTTTTCTTCAGGGCTGAATGAAGTTCATCTACCTAACTATCTATCTGTCTAGCTATCTATCTAACCATCATATATATACATATATATGCATATATAACCCTTTTTGATATTCATTCTTCTGTTGATGGGCTCTTAGGTTTGAATATTCACATATCTTTATTGTTTATTAACTTTGAGTCCTTTAGGTATGTATCCATATCCCTTGGGTATATATGATATATACATTCTTACAGCATGTAAAACCATGCCTTGCTTCTTGACCATCTGATTTTATGTTTTTCAATACAGAATTTCTTACTTAATATTGAATATTTTACATCAGATAAAACAACAGATTGTTGAATGATGAAATAAAACTTCCACAACTCTTAGCAAAAAGTAAGCTCAGAAAGTCATAATTGAGAAAGACTTAAAGTGTAGTTGTCAGGAGGTTAGAAGCTAGGCTTCAGGTAGAACGACTGATACAAAAAGAAGCTCTTACATAGGAATACCATCCTGTGGTGTGGTGAAGCTTAGATCTTGAATGAAGATGTACATGCACCCATTCCTGCAATGAACAGAGGTCTTGAAATGTACAAAAGAACACCCACAGCAGAACCACAATCTCTATGAAAGCTACTTTATACAAAAAATACATTTAAAAAAGGTGTCAGAATGCATGTTAACAACTCTCTGTGAAATTTTCAGTGTATTGATTGGATTTTTTTTTTTCTTTTTGAGACAGGGTTTCTCTGTGTAGCTTTGCACCTTTCCTGGATCTTGCTTTGTAGACCAGGGTGGCCTCGAACTCACAGAGATCCGCCTGGCTCTGCCTCCCAAGTGCTGGGATTAAAGACGTGTGTCACCACCATCCAGCTACTGATTGATCTTAACTTTAGCATTATGTCCATCTTCATGAAAGAGACTTGAAAAGACAAGGGACAGTGGTTTATTACACTATTAGGGGGTATTGCTGTGAGCTGGGCACTGCAAAGAGACAGAGATATGGTAACTAGGGAAATAGTTTTTTTTTTTCATGTTGAAATTAAATTTATTTATTTTTAATTAAGACAAAAATTTATTCATTTTACATATCAAAGATCCCCCTCTTCCCTCCTTCTGCCCCTTTAGCCTCCCCCTCTCAATCCACCCCTCATTCCCTCCTACAAGAAGGTAAGGCCTCCCCTGAGGAGGCACATCCAGTAGAGACAGGTCTAAGCACCCCCACCCCCACCCCAAGGCTGTGCAAGGTGTCCCATCATAGAAGTGGGCTCCAAAAGGCCTGCTCATGCACCCGGGATGGATTCTGATCCTTCTGCCGGGGGAACCTTAAGCAGATCATGCTATACAGTTTTCTCATCTACAGAGGGCCTAGTCCAGTCCCATGCAGGCTCCACAGCTGTTCATCTAGTTTTTATTAGTTCCCACTAGTTTGGTTTGGTTGTCTCTGTAGGTTTCCCCATCATGATCTTGATTCCACTTGCTCATAAAACCCCTCTTCTCTCTTTTCAACTGGACTCTTGGAGCTTGACCTGGAAATAGATTTTTGAAGGTATCAATGATGCTCAAATTCAATGCAAGTTGCCAATTTGGAAAATTGGGACATTAGATTTATCACATAGTTATAATTTCTAATGGCCTGAGGAGTCATAGATTTGAGCACATTGATGCTTGGCTCAGTTTCAAAATCAAAACTGCCGAAGCACCAAAATACCATGATGAATTCTGTAAAATTTCAAAACTAGGAAGAATTGGTTTGCGGGTTTGTATATAGAGTGTACTAAGAATTAAATCGGTGTGAAAGGCTGACTTCTTGAAATCACAAGAAAAGGGAGAAACTGTGTAATTATAATTTCAAAAATGAAAAGACATAATTTTTAGAAGTTGTGTTCATAGGCATGTTGAGTGTATATAAGAGACAAAAGGCCCTTGCTTCTTGGTATAGCATCTGGACAGATGGTGGGTACTTTTGGGAATATCCCTCTGTTGTTTAAGCATCTTCATGGCTATTTTGACAACTTCTCTGATAACTCACTAAGTGTAGTAAAACCTACCTATTTTATTACTGTAACACATCCTTCTGTTCTAAATTCATTTTTGTTTAGCCAGTTAGTCAAGAGTGTAAGAAAGGTAGTATAGAGAATTGTATGCTTGTTAACATCACATTCAAAAGAAGTTTGCAACCTAATCAGAAGCTGAGATTGCTCTAGGTCACTGAGATTGAAATTTGAACTCGATGGTTGGAGAGCTCTTCTCCTGGTGCAAGCCAATAGAAAGACTGGTTACATCCGAGCAAGCACAGACTCATCATATGTTGAGTGTGCCAACTAAGTTTATGTCCACTGATCATTTTGAGCTATTGAAGTGTTGGCAGACTATTTTTAATAAAACATGTTTCCTTAAATGCTTTTCAGTCATGAATTTATCTTGGTGAATTTAATCTAGGTTCCCAAGGTCCATTTACACAAAGCTCATCAAAATGTCATGGGGATGTTCTGAATGTCCAAGCAACCGGAGAGTTCATGGGTCTAGTTCAGGACTTTTATATCTGGGTAGACAGTTATATTGTACCAGGACTGCTTTTTTGATGACATTCTAGGCAACCTCTGAGTTGATTAATAACTCATCTATTCAAATGCCAATTTAATCTGTATCCCAGTGCTAATGACATCCAGATACCAAAAAAAGTAAATAAATAAAAAACAGATTTAGAATAGTATCATCTCAGTGTCATAGAAGTCCCTTCCAAGTGACTAAAAATAACTGGTACCATTTAAATATTCACCCATTAGAAGGAAATCATGGAGAGTCATATGAGATTCTATGGGTTTATTTTTGTTTGTTTGTTTATATATTTATTTTGGTTTTTTTTCAAGACAGTGTTTCTCTGTGTAGTTTTGGTGCCTGTCCTGGTTGGCCTTGAACTCACAGAGATCTGCCTGGCTGTGCCTCCCAAGTGCTGGGATTAAAGGTGTGTGCCACCACTGCCCAGCCTATGGGTTTAATTTTAAATTGCACATTATCATCTGTTTAGATAAGCAAAAATTATAACACTACTTCCATTTTGGGAAGGTGAAAGTGGAGTGGCTGGAGAGATGGTTCAGTGCTCAAGAACACACACTCCTCTTCTAGAGAACCAGAGTACAGTGCCCAGCACCCAGGTCAGGCAGCTCACGACCACCTATAACTATCCTCAGGGGTCCTAATGCCTTTGCAGGCCCCTGCACTCACAGCTGCATGCTGCCTGCCCATAATTATACATACAAATAAATATTTTTTTTTAAAGGGGAAATGAAGTGTATGTCTTTGCTGGGCATTGCTGCTGTTGTTATACTGTGCAGTCTAAGGTGTGATTGAGCAGTAGCAGAAGCAGTGCTGAGCACACCCCACAATGCTGTAATCTATTTTTAAATTCTTTCCCATGCTTGTAAGAACTCTTTTCGTTTGGGTTTATTTTAAAAAAACCAAGACAAAACAAAATCCCAAGTCCTATCATAACACAAAGAACAAGTACTATAATTGGAGTAAAATTCAGTTCTAGTTTGTCTCTGAAAATAAGATGCTTACCCTCGCATAATTCATCCTCTTCCTAAATCTACACATTTGCATTGTAAAGTGGCCTGTTCCTATGGGGCTAATCTAAGTGCAGAGTGTTCTTTGAACTTAATGTGTTCTCCATGCTCAGGCCAGTACCCTCAGGGCAGAATGTAAGAAATGGGTCCAGATTTACTTGAATTATAGAATTCCCTGGGAAGAAATTTAACCTGTACAAAGGTACTACAAACATGAATGAAAACAGGTCTTTTTCCCTTTTAACAATGAATTCCAATTCAAATGATTCAGTCTTTAATTAAACCGAAGATTAAGGTGCTTGAGATTATGTAGCATTAAGGATATAATTTAATGGTTGTCTGAATATAATCTAATTTTGGTTGACAGATGTATAATCAGTTGATCTTATAGATTTCTTCATTCCTCGCCTTCTTTTGTTTCTCTCGCATCAGTTAAACTCTAAAATAGACCAACTGGTGTTAATTTAGAGGAGTTTATTGACAGTGAGTCTTGCAACCAACTGAAAATTTGCTGAGTTGGTATCTTTATGTTGAAGCTCAGAAAATCCAGAGGAACAGAAAATTCTTCACCAAGCTTTCACAGTGTCTCATGGTTCTGGATGTCCATCATTTTCTTTTGTCACTCCTCATTCTCTACTGGGCCCATAGGCGCATACATCTCCATGCTTGTTCCCCAGTTGATGGAACTGTTTGAGAAGGATTAGGAGGAGTGTGTCACTGGAGGTTAGCTTTGATGTTTCAAGAGCCCACCCCATTCCCACTTAGTGTTCTGTTTTGTGTTTATTGTCTACATGTAAGCTCTCAGATACTGCCCCAGTTCCATACCTACCTTCCTGCTGTGATGCTCCCTACCACGATGTTCATGGACTTACCCTCTGACACTATAAGCAAGACCCCAATAAACTCTTTCTTCTGAGTCACCTTGATAGTTGTGTCTCTTCACAGCAATAGAAAAGTAACTAAGACACTCCCCTAAAATCTTGATATTGACATATATGAGTATGGTTGACTTTGGGTCACCAAAATTGTGCAATATAAAGGAGGGATGGCTGTAATGCCTAAAACCATTGCATCTAAAGCCAAACCTCCTCTAACAGATGACCTCATTACAGGCCAAGCTTTGCCATTCTCTGTTTCTCAAGTCATATATTCATTTCCATCAGACTGCCTGTCTTAGTTAGGGTTTCTACTGCTGTGAAGAGACACCATGACCATGGCAACTCTTAAAAAATATTTCATTGGGGTGGCTCGCTTACAGTGTCAGAGATTTACTCCATTATTGTCATAGCATGGAGCATGGTGGCATGCAGGCAGATATGGGGCTGGAGAAGTAGCTGAGAGTCCTACATCTTGCAGCCAACAGGAAATGGACTGTGACACTGAGCCAAGTTTCAGCAAACGAGATCTCAAAGCCCGCCTCCACAGTGACACACTTCCTCCAACAAGACACACCTACTCCAACAAGATCATACCTCCCAATATTGCCACTCCCTTTGGCGGCCATTTTCCTTCAAACCATCACACAGCCCTACTAGCTTTCTTTCTAAAGCTGGACTCTGGAGATTTCTTGCCTCCTCCATCACACTGTTTGTCTTTCCCATCTGCATTGATGCTTCTTTTGGTTTCCCAGATGCTGCCTGTTCTGCAGTATCAGCATGGTGCAGCCTCTCATGGCAGGCTCATGTTTTGCACCAAGCTTCAAAACTTCCAGTCTTCCTTAAAATGGAGATGAAGATCCTTTGAACAGTCTACTACCTGTGGGTTGCTGCCAAAGCCCTGACTTAGCTCATTCTGACCCTAAGCCAATCCAACCATAGTCTTGTGCTCTTCTCTCCATCATCCAGCCACAGTGCTATGTTGGGGCCTTTGTGCTTCCTGTCACTTCAGCCAGACTCTGCATGCACCTGGTATTTCGTTCATTACTGTTTACTCTAAGTTCATCTCCCCAGCCCCTATAGTAGGTCCTGGGATATAGCGCTAGGTAGCCAATGTTTGTTGAGTGAGTGATGATAACTCCCCACCTTCCTCTTGGATAGAAGCAAAACTGATAAAACCGCAAGTGTTGAATTTTCAAGCTTGTTCATATTTATATGTAAATATGATAATCCATCTTGATTATTGGGATATATAAAAACGTTGTGAGCACATGTATTTTTTAAAATGTTGCTCAATTTTTCTTAATCTAAAGAAAAACAATCCACTGTCAATCAAGGAAGCAGAATGCATATTGAATTAATTATTTCTGGGTCATTAATGAACTTGACTGTGCTGTTGTCCTCAGAGCACTAAATATAGCTGATACTAAACCAAAGGTCCTTCATGATCCTTGGATTTCTACAGAAATAGTCAGGCTTATGGGGAGAAGTTTTAATGAGACATTGTGCTGTTCGGGAGAGAAGAAATCATAGTTTCTGACCTCAGGGGCATTGATAAAATAATGGAACAAAAGCTCTAGGGAAATTAGTTTTTAGGAAGTAGAATCCAGTGGCTCGTTGCACATTCTAAATAGCACCAGAGTGAGAATGACAGCTGGGCTGATTGGGTTTAGTGATGCGGATAGATTTGGTTGTTATATTATCTGAATTCAATAAAAAAAAAAACAGATATGATTGAGGTTTACAGAGGTATAAAGATTATTGGGCCAAAATGCATTCTAGAACTTCTTTTAAGTTAGAATGGCTGGTAGGTCAAAGGGTGTCAAGATAATTTTACAATTGCAATTTCAATTAATGAAACCTATTGAAACCTATATGATATTTAGTTTTTGGTGCCTGTCTTATTTATTACAACTGTGGACATTTATGAAACAGTTAATTTATAATATTCATTGTGTATGTTTGGGAAGATATACAGCTATGAGCTGACAATGAACCTGTCCACATGAAGCTTAAGTTGGAGAGAGATGTAGTCAGACACGTGAATGTAGAATTTTCTGAGTGCTAGAAGGGAAAAGACAAGGGTACTTACTACTAGAGAGAAGAACAAGAGTTCAGTGTTGTCCAGCTCCTCCCACCCCCACCCCAGACTCATGTGTTCAAGTCTAACCTTAGTGGAATTTTATTGAGTGGTGGAGTCTTTGGGAAGTGATCAGGTGATCGAGTAAGGAACCTCATTAATGGTATTATTGTCTTTGTAAAAAAGGTAAGAGAGGACCCATAGCGGTTTGAATGAGAAGGCTGCCCATAGTTTGTCTGCTTGGTGCCCAGTTGGTTGAAATGTTTAGGAAGGATCAGGAGGTGTGGCCTTGTTGCAGGAGGTGTGTCACTGGGGACGGGCTTTGAGGTTTCAAAAGACTCCCCTACCCCATTCCCAGTGTTACCTTTCTACTTCCTGCTTATGGTTCAAGACATGTGCTCTCAGCTGATGTTCCAGCCAACATGCCTGCTGCTTTCATACCCTGCCAGGGTAGACACTTATCCCTCTGGAACTGTAGCCCCAAATAAACTCTCCCTTCTTTATGATGCCTTGATCAGGGTGTTTGATCATAGCAATAGAAAAGTAGCCAAGACAGGCTCTCTCAGCACATAAAGCATCAGTGAAAGGAGGACTGTCCATGAACCTAGAGAGGATCCCCTTCCGGATAGACCCTAAGGAACCCAACAGTACTCTGACCACCCGCTCCCAGCCTCCTCCATTGTAAGGAATAAGTTTTCCTTCAGCCACCAAGCTAACAGCAGCCCAAGTGGACTAAGCCAATTAAGATGTTTGGAAAAGCCATGTGACTGTTCAATAGCATTTCACAAAGTATTTGAATAAGGCACACAAGGGCATTACCTATGAGAACAGCCACACTAGAAGTCTAGGTTCTATTTCTTCCTATTTTCTAAGTGATTGTAAATTCTTCTGTTGAGATTTAGTCAAATGAGAAACACATGATAAATTTGTGGATATGGGGTAGATGACAATAACAAAAAAGCAATAATAATTACTAATGAATAAACAACTGATAGAATAATGAAGTGACAGAGTTTTACATGTATATTCTTCAAGTTGCTGGTTATTAAAAAATGGGTTATATTTAAAATAATTCTTGAATCTCAGTTAATTATTGGCCCACTTCCTAAAAAATAAATTCCATTGGCTTACACAATCTTTATCACCCAATTATATCTTGGACTCATAGGAGTACCTTGAAGTCTCCCTGTACTGGGCTCTGTCCTGCCTGTGACCTCACTGTATGTTCAAGGAACACCAGGAAGTTTGCACTGGCTCTTAACAGCCTGTGTTCTACTTGAACATTACTACATTCACTCACCTGCAGGGGAGAAAGGAGAATGTCTTCTCCTAAGGGGAGACAGTGTCTGAGCTGCTTCCTGGCCTTTCAACTTGTAGAAATGTAGTGAAGATAATTCTTCTTGTTCCTGTCTACACACTTTCTGATCAGGAAGGTGCATATCCTAATCACAATCCTCTTTTCAGGGACCTTGGACTTCCTAGCCTTAGCTAGGACATCTTTATATAAAATAATTTTTTAGCTATTGGATTTACTTTCCATTTTAATAAGAATGGGCTATCTCATGCTACATGAGCAATGCCAAACCACAGTCATTTAAAACAGTAAATGTGTGCTTTTCCTTCATGCTATCTATTTAACTCAGACTGGTGGGAGGTGGAGGAAAGATGTGCTCCATAGTTACAGACATAGTTGATGGGAGACAGACATCTTTAAAGACCCCAGTAAGGGACAAAAAAGAGAAGGGGCATTGTGCTGTGCACCTGTTCTCAAAGCTTTCTCCGTGGAAGTAACACATATCACCATTCACTTTTTCCTCATCTCTCACTCTTTCAAACTCACTCACTTCCTTTCCCCTTACTTTCTCTTTTCTCTTCTCTTCTCTTCTCTTCTTTTCCCTTCTCTTCTTTTCCCTTCCCCTCCCTTCCCTTCTCCTTCCTTCCTCTCTCTGAAGTTATAGTAATATCAAGAAGGCATATATGCATTAAAATGAGAGAGATGAATATAATCTCCATTGCTGCTCACATTACATCAGCTAAAGTCACATGGCTGTGTCTGTCCTCTAGGGTGCAATGAAGTACAAATGTTACTTAAAGGAGAATTGGAATGCTGAATAACCATGTGAATAATGATCACACTCTCTTTCTTCAGATTTGCTTGTATGATCTTCTGATATACCTCTATCTCTGTAGCCTTCAATCATGTAAATGACTCAAGGTTTCCCTATAGCGCTTGATAGTTTTATGTGTAGCTTTGTGTCTTTCCTGGAACTCGCTTTGTAGACCAGGCTGGCCTCAAACTCACAGAGATCTGCCTGTCTCTGCCTCCCGAGTGCTGGGATTAAAGGAGTGTGCCACCAACACCCAGCTGGCACTTGATAGTTCTTGAGCTTTGTCATCTTGAAGATCACTGTTGTCACCATGAGTCATTGACAGTCCTTAGACCAAAGTGGGGTGTGGTGATATATTGTGTACCTCAATATATTGTGTTCCCTAATAAGCTTATCTGGGGATCAGAGAACAAAGCCAACCACTAGATTAGACATAGAGGCAAGACAATGGTGGCACACAACCTTAATCCTATCACTCCAGAGGCAGAGATCCATCTGGAACTCTGTGAATTCAAGGCCACACTGGAAACAGAGCCAGGCGTGGTGGCACACGCCTTTAATCCCAGCAATGGAGATCTCATACCTTCACTACAAAATATTTGGAAAGTACATACACCTTTAATCCTAGCACTAGGAAGGAAGTAAGATGGAAGGGCACAGAAAGGTATATAAAACGTGAGTGAACAGGAAGTCTCACTCTGAAGGCTGAGGAGTCGGTAAGGTGAGGTTGGCTGTGGCCTGTTCTGTTTCTCTGATCTTTCAGCTTTCACCCCATTATCTGGCTCTGGGTTTTCTTTTAATAAGACCGTTTGGCAATTCATGTTATAGCAGGGAACACTCAAAACCAAAACCACTTAAAGTCTTGTGTATCTGATTTCAAATGTTACACACCATCACTCCTGCCTGATGACCAACTCTGCAACAGAGTGGGAAGAAACTACAATGATATAAATAATGGGGGTAACGGGAACTATGCTTGGAAGCTGGGCATGATTCCTCATCCAAAAGCCTGGTGACTCTCATGAAAACACATAGTTACAGATAAATGCTTTCTGACTCTTAGGTTCTGCCAAGCAGCTACCTAGCATGGGATAAGCAAAATTTAAAACCTCTCCTGGGAAAGGGGTTTGTTCTTTAGACTAGAGTTGTCTTCTGCCCTGAAATTAAATGGCTCTCATATCATAACATTCTCTTTGTTCAGTACCTAAAGAAATGCATGCACTCTTCCCCAGAACATTTGCTTCATTTATAATGTTATAAAAGCTATTTTTAAGTCCCTTGTGTTTAGGTGGTTGTTATCCTTGAAACGGTGACAGACAATATATATATATAGAAGAGAGAACAAGTAAATACTTGATGGTTTTTCTGGTCCTTTCCCTATAGAAGCATGAGCTGGGTGAGCTAAGTGTGACTTTAAATAGGACACTGGGAGGAATCAGAAATAGTAGTACAGTGGCAGAAACCCCACAGCAAGATCTGCCCTTGTCAGCACTCTGTGATTCCACAACCCAGGATTCTTTCTAGACTAATCAAGAAATCGTTGAACGGTATTAGGGGAACATGCAATTTTGTAACAGGAAGGCAGTTCTTTGGAAGGCAGGGCTACACATAGCTACTGTAATAACAAGTGTCCTGTTAATACGTTCATGTGTACGTGATTTTTTTCCTGCATCCACAATTTTATAGAACAAGACTAGATTTACCTCTTTTCTTTTAAAAACTGTTATCATAGAAGGAAACCCCACGTATCAAGAGAAACAAGACAGTCTTCCCCACTCCTTCAGCCATTGAGCTTTATTTACTGACTGCTTAAATCAGCTGTTTTTTTATGCCAGCAATATGTCTGGGATGAATTTAAGCAAACCATGTGGTGTGACCAATTCAGGCTGTCTGTTACAATCTCATGGAAATCTCTCTTTTCCTGTCCTCCTTTTGCTATTGTCTCTGCATTTTGGTTGCCTGTGGCCAACAGTCATCTTGAATCTCACACACTCTAAATTCCAGCATGCTCCCTGTGTGCAGGGTTTCTCTCCTCCCACCAGCACCCCCCCCACCTCCCTCCATCAACAGCTTACTTCATTCCCAAGAACAACATTGCCCTCCCCCCTCCAAGCTTGCTCTGTTTTCATTTCCCTGCCCTTTCCCTCTCTCTGCTTGGCATGCTGGTTTAATCAATTTGACCAAATGACGTTCCTGGCAGCTGAGAAAAGAAAACCCGGGGTCAGTTAATAGCAATCTAATCCTGTACCTTTTGTCATTTTTCTAAAATGTACAGAACTGTTTGCTGAATGGATTGATTTTTAATGATCTAAATGATCAGGTGTCTCTACGCTGCACTGCAGCAGCCTGGTAATAAAGCAGGAGGGGGAGGGGCCTGGACACTGGACAGTACTAGATGAATAATCCCAGAAACACCAGCCAAGTAGACAAGATAAAATGTAAGCCGTTGCCAAGTTGTTTATTAGCCTTTTTCGACAAAGACACCTAGCTGCTTTAATTTTCAGATGGAATGTGAAGGAACTAAATATATCCTTAATGAGGGCTTTACGAGTAGCCAGAAAGTTTAAAAATCAAAACCTAAATCTATGTATACTGTGGACAGGAACAGGATACCAATCAAGTGTCTCCCTGTGTCCCCAGACAGCATGTTCATATTCCATGGGTAAAATATTGCCCCCACTTTAAAAAAAAATAAACAAAAAGACATGAAACCTTCCCAAGGCATGTGAGATCAGTAAAACCATCACTGTTTTCTCATGTGGCAGAGGAGAGAGAAGAGGAGGTATGGGGAAAGAGGAGGAGAACCAAGGAACAACACAAAAGGATGAACTCATCTTTGGGTGATTAGCTAGCTCTGTAGCTTTGGGATACCTGTTTAATTATCCGGTGCTTGTTTCTCTTTCTCTTCAACATATAAAGTAGCAGTGCTTTGGGGGAAAAGAAAACAGCTGAGAGGCCAGTCAGCTGTTGATCACAGGACCTGGCACATACTAGCTGCACAGTGCATGATAATTATTTCTCCATTTCACACACACACACACACACACACACACACACACACACACACACACACACACACACACACCAACACACCAACACAAACATACCAGATCCCTTCCAGCCATTGTTTCTCATCCACAGGACAGCGCTGGTTTCCCAGCATGATGTGTAAACCGAGGTTTGGAAATCTGATCACATTTCACCCCTTATCTATCTGGGCCCAGGGGCAATTTCCCTAGATTCTTTGAACTTATTTTCTACTAAGTGAGAGGTATTAATACTGGCCCTGCCAGCATCAAGGGAAATAACCCGTGCAAGCATTAGTGCACAAAAGCTTTCCTCCGAAGGGGAGCTCCTAGAAATACGAGCTCAATTTCACTTTTCTCCCCTCATTTCTAATGCACGATTGCCTGTTCCTAAATGCTAGTGAAAGGGAGTTAATTAGTTCTTCATGCTAATTATTCATTGAGTGTCCTCAATTAATACAGTGTATTCTTTTGAGAAACTTAGCTCAGCTTATATTAGTGGAGATATACAAATCGGGAGCTTACCCAGGCTGATTTAAGACTCACACTGAGACAAGGACTTTCTCTAAGCACATGGCTCTAAAAATACTACTACATCATTCTTACTTTGTGTGGGTGTGGGTGAAGTAAACGGGGTGTAGTTACAATCCTATATAGTAATACTCTCCTGATACAAGGAGGTGCTTTGCTTGCTTTTTTGCTCTCCGATCTTAGTTACTTGACCAGAGCAGACATGTCACCAACAGATGCCTCACTGTGTCCTCTCGGTCCAAACACTGTGACAGAAGAGGGCAAATTCTACCGCCACTGCTGGGAAACATGGCCAGAGGAAGTCTTAGCTGATCATATGAGCAGCACGGTCTTTGTATCTCAGATGCTATCTTTTCTGTCTCCATTTCATATCACAAGAAATCTGATTCTCAGTGAAGAACGGTCCCCAAGAGTTGTACCAGTAAGACTCGAAACCATTACTGGAATCAGCTTTGCTTTCCTAATAACGATGGTCTTTCTTATGTTTTTCAACTTTTGGGAAGAATTTGGCAGCAAAGTAAATTATTGTATGAACCTGGTTTGGGAAGTTGGGGGTAAAGCATGAACAAAGAGTAAAAACTGGGTTTGTGAGGTATTTCAACCTTCTTTAAGTATTAAGTCTGGAGGAATAGCAATCTCATAAAAATATGTACAGTATTTATAAGGACTGAAAAATTGAGTATAAAAATAAGCTATTGTATACAACCATTCCAAAAATTATAGATAAAATGAACTTTTGCTTGCCAGCTATGAAATGATTTTGACCTCTGAATAAAGTAAATTGCACTTACATTTTATAATTATTGCCTTTGTTTACAATGAAAGCATTTTTACTGTGGGTCAGTCAGTGAGCATTTTTAAGTATCTTTAGCCCCATTATATATACCTGGATTCTGAAAGTCCCTGGGAAGTAGGTGAAAGGTTTTATGTGTCCTCCTCAAATTCAGCAATGAGCAAATGCAGGATTTTTAGACTTCCAGACAATGCTAGGGTAAATACCCATATGTTGTATAAATATCTATATTAGAGAGATTGTTGTTCAAATGAGTCTTTTTTTCTATCAAATGGTATGTGTCTGTTCTACGTCTACATTGTACATCAAAAAATGCCATTCCGAGTGCACGCTCCTGTGAATTGCACAGGTCTACCCATCCCCCCGGCCCCTCAACATCATTGAATTCTGCGTTTTTCCCCTTCCTACCGTGATGGTCCCTAAACCCCACTGTGGTTTTACTTCTTCAGTTTCTACAGAGGTTCCGTCTCTAGCTACCAGCTGCTGCTGTTTCTCTTTCTTTGGTGTCTATTTGCATCCATCTCTCACAGATCTTTCGGGTTGCTGGTTTCGTGTGAATTAATCCGCCAGGCCCCTTGAAGGTGAGTAATAAAAAACTCATACTCTGGCTGACTTTCCAGCTGCCCCTGCCAACTCACCTTGCGTCAGTAGTTGGTAGAGCTTTCCTTATTCAGCCTCCTCAGATTTCTACACTGCAGCTTTCCTTCGGCTCAGCTTCGGTGTTCCCACCCTTGAAGCCAGCAAGCTGGGGGGGGGGGGCATTTGATGAACTCAAGGAAAAGGAATAAAACCAATTTTATTCTTACATGTACCCTAATTAAAGCTGTCCGGTCAAATCCCAGACAAATGCAAGACAGATAAATGATTTTGCTTTCCAGAGAAAAAAATAATTAGTGGTCAGGGAAGGTTAAGAAGTCAGCACAAAGTAAACCAAGTCAGAATGAGACCCCAATGACACTAAAATCCTGACATTCTGTGGTCATCTCACCAAACCTCTTTCTCCATAAACCCTGTGAGCCTCCAGCACAAGTGAATTCATGGATATTTGGAGGTCTGAGATGAAATGGAGAATCTGGAATTGGGACTGAGAGGATGTTGGAGACTGAGAGTGGGGTGAGACTATTTGTAAAAGGGATACAGTTGTCCCAGGACTGATCTAGGGGGAAAGGAAGGCAAATCTCTCAAGAATAGAATGGAAGGGGCTGCTGAAGTGCCCTGGAGCATGTCAGCCCAAAGCAGCAAACCAAATGCATCTGTGTGTTTGTGAACTGACAAGAAGTCACCACAAGCCAAGCCAAGGACAATGGCATGGGCTGGGGAAGAGTTAACGTTAATGAGCCCTCATTGTGGACTGTCGTTCAGACAATGAGGAAATAGCTGAATTTTCCTGCAGCTGCCCCCATCCTCACCCCATTTGTCTCCAAGGGAAGAACATTCCTTACACCTTGGCCGGTGCTTCCAACAGCAAAGATGTGGGTAGCAAGACTGCTAGGCGTGCCCTCTTGGGGTATGAAAAATGATTATGTTAGCTTAGGCCAACGGCTCTCAATAAAATAGGACTTTGCACATTAACTCGTTATTCTGTTGTTCTTATGAATGTGTTAGTCTGCAAACATATTGTCACAGATTAGTCACCCTCTATTACTCGGAAAGTGATTTAGTACAAGCACGCCCACATCATACTATGGAACAGCAAAATAGGTCTCCGATTGGTCTTCTACGTGGAACATCAGCATAAAGAGCAGTTTAGTTTGTGCAGGATGTTTGACACACACACAAACCATCTTCTGATATACCTAAGACGGGAAGTGGTCTTTGGCCTGAGTGTCATCAGCACAGTGACACAGTAGGAACCTCTTGGGTCCCTCCACAGCCTCCGGTGAGAGCCAAGCCACTGATAATGATGGAGTCACCAGATGCACACAGCTTCTGTTTGTGTTTATTTACATTTGTTGTCACAGGTGTCGCCATAACTGTTGTCGCTCTTCCGTGACAGCAGTTGCAGTTCTGAAAATTAACTTGAATGTTTGCTGCTCAAGGTGCTGTATTTTGTGGGCTCGATGAGTTCATCCATCTCCTTTGAAAGAAAAAAGATTGAGAAAGAGTCCCTCTCCTGCGTAACTCCCTTGAGTGTATTACGGTGAGATTTCAATTGAGCTGTGACAGACAACATACATGTGACACAAGTTTGGAGCTCTCAGATGTAATAGATTACAACAGAAGAAATAAGGGAACTGTCCTGAAATTTCATGGCACAAAGTTTGAGGGGCCCATGATAAAGAGGCTCACCAGTGTCTTACTTGGCTATTATACTATGTTGCCATTTTCCTCAGTCTGTTCCTTCCTTCCTTCCTTCCTTCCTTCCTTCCTTCCTTCCTTTCTTTCTTTTTTCTTTCTTCCTTCCTTTCTTCCTTCCTTCCTTTCTTCCTTCCTTCCTTCCTTCCTTCCTTCCTTCCTTCCTTTCTTTCTTTCTTTCTTTCTTTCTTTTTTTTGCAAGACAGGGTTTCTCCTTAGTCTGTTTCTTAATTAACACGTGTGTTGCCTTGCCAAATCCAAGCTCCAAAAGATAGAAAGGAAGACAGACAGCTAGCTTTGAGAAATTTTCTTTTTATCCTTCCCCTGAAGAACATCTGGGGGAAAGTATTTGATTTCCAATAGCAAGGGTTTGTAGGACAAGCTCACTTGAAAACCAAGGGCTTGGTGGGGGTCTGATTAAGCAGCAGCATTTGGAAGTGGGGACCAAGATTGAGTCACAGGAGTTGCAGCCATGGCCGCAGCAGGGATGCTGCTGCTGAATCCACAAAAGTGCCAGGTGCACTTTCAACATCTGCCAGGTCCTCAGTGTGTGATGCCATCTCATGATGGTGCTAACTGAAGGGGAATTGAAAAAAATAAATTAATTAAAAGAAACCTTCTTTAAGTCTTTACCCTTTCCCACTTTCCAACCCCAGAGCAATCAGAGCCAAACTTGTCTGGGAAGGATGGGGATCCTGGAGGGAGGAAGGGATACCCTGTCTTCTCCCACTGCAAGTAACTAGTGTGTGAGGTCCCAGCCACAGAGGGTGCATGATGTAGGGTTTGGGGTTAGAATCTGGAATGAGTTAGAACTAGGAATG
Source organism: Peromyscus maniculatus bairdii (assembly GCF_049852395.1). NCBI lineage: Eukaryota > Metazoa > Chordata > Mammalia > Rodentia > Cricetidae > Peromyscus > Peromyscus maniculatus. The sequence continues at coordinate 46,243,633 of NC_134866.1, read as the reverse complement.
AGCTGAAGACAATCCTAGTTGCTGTATGCGTGTTCCCTAACAGCACTCTGAAACAAATCACAGAATGTTCTTCATAAGCACACTTCAAAGAGCAGCAAGAGACCAAGGAAAATGTGCCAATGCATGTGTTAGTTTTATGCGGCACTGTTTACCCTGTGAGAAAAAGTCACACAACACAACAAAATCTACTATAAGAGTTTATTAGGAGAAGGGAAGGACAGAAAAGAATGTGCTTAGGCCTATTTGGAAGACATGTGCAGAAAGAGCAGGGAGGGTACGTGGGATCTGCCTTTTATGGACTTTCCTGCACATGCGCATATGGGCTTAAGTAGCTACACCATGTGATTGGCGTGACCATGTAATGCACAGGGATTACGTAGAACATATGGCCCAGAAATGAGTAAGCACCTGGCCAAGGCATGCATGGTCATGGGGGCATGCCTAGGAATTCTATCAACATGTCCCATGTTCTCAACAAAATGTGTTACATGTCCATGCCCAATTGCAGATATTTTAAAAATGTCTTGATACCATATTGTATCTCTGTTTACATGTGTTCCCTTCCTATCTCCCTCTGGTATTCAGGAGGAAAATGATTTATACACGGCATCAAGTATTCTTGTGCTCTTTTACATGCCTATGTCCCTACAGAGCCATCCCAGAATAAAGGTGCAGCAAAAGTGTGGGAAGTATAGGTAGCTGGAGCGGGTGGCAAAGCCCTTCTCTCCCACCTGACTTGGGTTTTTCTTTGTCTCTTCATCCTTTCTCCCTTCTCACTAATTTGGAGAAACTTCAGGAATCTTCCCTCTCACTGTACCTATAGTCTATAAAGAAGAACCATAGGGACTGGGGCCATATCGTTGCTATACCTCTCCCCAAGTAAAGAAAACCTCCCACACCCATTGACAGCCACGTCTCAAATGGCCTGTGCCTTTAATCAGCTAGTAATTAAGGGAGAGCAGGAGAAAGGCGAGTTGATACTTTCATTAACTTCATCCTTGCGTCTGAATAACTTCCACTCTTAAAAATGAGGTCAAGACTTCAGATTTCAATGGAGCCTGCTGAGAGTGCTCATAATAAAATCCTAATGCTCACCTGCCTGCTCCCCACTCTCTACAGGGTCACCAATCTCAAAGGAAACGGTCAGTGAGAAAACAGAAATTCTAAAGGTAAATCCCTTTCTGGTGAGCTGTGCCACTTTATGTTGTGAACAACTTGGAAGATTTTGTGTCTTCATTCCGTTTATGAATCATGGAATTGGGAAACCATATCATTATTTTCACTATTTTTCTCCTTCACACCTTGCTTCTCAGGGAGATGTATCCAGTATCAGGGCAAAGGCAATTTCATTTCATGTTAGTGCTTCTTGATCCCATTGTTCAGACATTTATTATTTACATGGAGCCTGTTTATATCTAAGTAATTTGTATAGTCCCCAGGGATGTTTTAGAAATAGAATATGCTAGAACCAGAACTAGAGGGAGGTGGGGCAGGTGGTATTGTGGTCGTAGCCACAATATTTAAATGGCAGATAAGGTATAAAATATAAGATGAAAGAGATCTATCTGTCTATCACATGCATGGAGGATTTTAAAATTACCTTCAAATTTATCTTATACTCAAATTCAAATAATGTTTCAGTTAATTAGGCCATAATGCATTTAAAACTATTAATCACTCTAACATGGGTTGTTTGAAGAGAGTTAATGTCTTTGAGCATTTTAGTGATCATTTTAAAATAATCATATGAATGTCTTTTTTTAATTCCCTAAAGAAAAAATTTGTTTTTTTAGTGCTGAATTTCCATACCCTGTAACATGAAAAAAATCACAGTATTCACCCTTTTCCATGATCTTTGTCTTCCTTCTTAGTACCCTAACCTGTTTTTCTAAAACAATTTGCTATCCAGTGGAGAAAACATAAGAGGCTTGTGAAAATCTTAGTGTTAATATTGTGACTGGAACTGTAGTAGATGTCAGTCAGAGCAAAACCAAAACGGTGCCTTTTAGAACACTTGGATTTGGGTGAAGATGTAGCTACATTGTTACTTCCAGTATGTTCTGTTCAGATTCAAGCTTCTATGTTAATTCATTGTGACTATTCACTATTACAAGAGATCATTCATTTTAAAATTGATTTATATTTGAAGGAAAGAAATTTATGAATAGATACATAGCATTTTAAAATGGTGACTTAGCAAGATTTTGATTGCAAGTAGATGTGATTGACTCAGACCAGTTCCAAACACACACACACACACACACACACACACACACACACACACACACCAAACAAGAAACCCCTATAAACAGTGGTTACCTAGAAATGTACAGAAACAAGTGGACCTTGTTAGATTTAAGAAATTCTGGGATCAAGACATCTTCTCTGTTTGGGACCATATGGCTAGCAATTTCCATTTGTTCCCGTGTTTCTATTCTGCTGTCTCCTCTAATTTCCACCCACATCTTGGTCATCAGCTTTTACTCTAAATGGCATCTTCCTTCTACAGTTCCTCATGAGTGGGTTCTCACCCACCTTGAATTAATTAAAGTCCCAATGTTAGGTAGGACCCACCACGTTCTAATGATAGAAGGTTAATGTTGGAATCCTCACCGAACATGGTGGGGCATGCCTTTAATACCAGCATTTGAAGGGCAAAGGCAGGTAGATTTCTGCATGTTCAAGGGCAGCCTAGCTTACATAGTGAGTTACAAGATAGCCAAGACTACATAGAGAGACCCCTGTCTTAGTTAGGTTTTCTATTGCTGTGATGAAATACCATGACCAAAAAGCAAGTTGGGGATGAAAGTGTTTATTTGGCTTACACTTCTATATCTCTGTTTATCATCAAAGGAAATCAGGACAGGAACTCACACAGGGCAGGATCCTGGAGGCAGAAACTGGTGTAGACCTCATGGAGGGGTGCTGACTACTGGCTTGCTTCTCATGGCTTGTTCAACCTGCTTTCTTATAGAACCAAGGGATGACCCCGCACACAATGGGCTGGGCCCTCCCCTACCAATAACTAATTAATACAATGTCCTACTTCTGTATCTTATGGAGGCATTTTCTCAATTAGGATTCCCTCCTTTCAGATAACTCTAGTTTGCACATCAAGTTGACATAAGACCAGCCTGCACTCCCTGTATCATAAAAACCATGAAAAAAAAAAAATGGAAGCCCATGAATGAATCAAGCGGCAATGAGTCATGTTCATACCTATTGCCAGCATGTTTTATTAACACAAAAAGTCTTAAAGTTTGAGGGGTATAGGCATTCAGAGGTAAACCTGTTTGGAATAATGATTGACTAATTTGTAATATTAATAATTGACTCAATAAATCATTCATTGAGCACCTATTATGCACCAGATATTATTCTAGGTATTATGAAATACACCAGGAAATGAACAGATGAAAAACCCACTACTCCTAGGACAAATACATCCTAATGCTTAAATCATATTGTTTTTAAGATAACTTTAAAAAAGGCAGTAGCATTCTTTCCATGTAGTAAGTACATACAATATATTGAGATAACAACACAGGTTCATGGCATATGTTACTATATATATAGTATGTTTATATATTTGTAAATAACAGTTGTATTAGCTTTTACTTAATTACTGTCAGTGGTGTGTGTATGTGCACAAATTAGTGCAAGCATGTGTATGTGGTGTGTGTGTGTGCATGTATGAGAAAGTGTGTGTGTGCGTGCGTGCGTGCGTGCGTGCGTGCGTGCGTGCGTGCGTGCGTGTGTGTGTGTGTGTGTGTTGAAGGCCCTGAATCTTATATTGCATCTATCTTGGCATTTTCAATTCAGTGTCTTCCACTTCCCATTAAAGTGACTATGAATGTGTAAACCCTTGAAAAGAATTTAATTTAAAAATCACTGAAAATCATGCCTGGCAGTGTTTCATTGTGAGGTTATTAAGCAGACAGTAAGTCAGATTGAAAAGACAAATAGTAGGCAATCCATCCCCTTCTGTTCTACACAGAGGTAAAAACAAGGGTGTTCACCATCATAGACTTGCATGGTTCCATTAAATCCTATTTCACCTACTGAAAAGGAAGTTCTGTCATAAGATGTAATTGCATAGGTAGATTGTCAAAATGTGGATTAAACACTCAGGTTTTTTCCCTGCCAGAGCAGTAAGTACTCTTAATCACTGGGTCATTGCTTCAGCCCCAGACTGCATGACGTTTTAACTGGCAGAATGAGTGACAGAAGGACTGACCAGAAGTGTTAAAATATCGAGTTAAAATACAGTGAGATGTATCTAATCAGTTAGGGCAGATGAGATAAGACAATCAGAGAGCCCAGCACCTCTCTTGATACTACTGCAAACAACCCTTTGCATGTCCCGACCCACTGTTGTGTTGTATGGAGGGTGGGTATCTAAAGCACTGTGCCATGTGGAGGGTGTATATCTACAACACTGTGCTGTGCTGTGTGAAGGGTGGGTATCCATAACACTGTGCTGTGTTGTGCTGTGTGGAGGGTATAGAGATACAACACTATGCTGTGTGTGCTGTGTTGAGGGTATGTATCTACAATGCTGTGCTGTGTGTGCTGTGTAGGGAATGTGTATCTACAACAATGGCTCTCTGGAACAGTGGATGCTGCACATACTGAAATCTATGTTTACACATACTCATACATTTGAGCTGGAGCATGATATTATGAGGATGTTCTATCAGTTGCTTCATTTTACCAATGGACATGGCTTTACTGATGGCAGTCCCAACTCTAATGATTGTATCTTTTCCCAACTGCCATATTCCTGTAGATGCAGAAGAATGAATTAATTAGCTGTTTATGTATACTCACAAGATTCCATATTAACTGAGATAATATTATTGGTGGAATGTTTGCCTTCTTGAATGTACATTTTGCATTCAAGCTTTTAGTTTTAAAGCTTAAAGTTTCCAAACCTTTCAGAAAGCCTACCTGACCAATGTTAAGAACTCAAATGTGATATTATAATTTCATGTTATTAACAAGGATTGACTTCTGTTTCTTAATTAACATTAAATATAGTGTCTCTTTATTTCTATTTTTTAACTGTAAAATAATACATGGATATATTCTTTGTGTCTGAGAATTTCACACATTTATGCAATAAAATATGCTTATATCCAACCCCATAATTTCCTCCTTCAGCTCCTCTTGTATCCATCACAATACTTACCCTTCCTAAATTCATTTCCTCCTCCTCTTCCTCCTCCTCTTCTTCTTCCTCCTCCTCCTTCCTTTTGGTACCCCACTAAGTCCCATTATTGCTACCTATGTGTGCATGGTGTGTGGCTAGTCACTGGAACATAGGAAATCAACCAATAACCTCTAAAGCTTTTAAGATTAAAACAATTCTCTCAGGAGCTATCTCAGCCAATAGTTCCTTAGAAAGCAGTGGGGCATAAAGATCTTCTTCAGTCTCTCGCGTGATCTTGTGTAGGGGTAGGGGATTGATCAAGATGTTCCATTTAGGGCTGAGCACCCATTCTTTTGTTCTCAACACTTTTGATTAGTTATGGATCTCTACATTGCAAAGAAAAGTTGTTTTGAGGAAGGTTGAGAACAGCCCATGTTTATTGGCATAATCACATATTGAAGGTAACTCGACCATATTATCATTAATTGAAATAACTCTGGCAGGTTCTCCCCAGGGGACTATGACCACCCTGGACACTGGCTTTTGACCAGGGTTATTGTGCCAGGCAGAATATGTCCAAGGAGTAGGTCCCAAATCCAATCAGAAAGCGGTTAGTCATTCCATAATAGTCCTGTCGCTATGGAATAGATGGGCTTTGTTCAGCAGGTCAGTCAGTGAGGTGTCATATTGTCATATCTAGGGTCCAATGCTGAGAAAGGCAGTTAATATCTTTTCCACCCCACCCCTCCCCCCAGCAGTCTGCATGGTACCATTGGGCATCATGGAAGCTAGTCATCAGGACAGAAGTTTCCCAGTCAGTCAGAGACTAATTTCTCCCCAACTTGCAGCCTGAATATGTGGTATCTTCTTCAACAATAGGGTCTTCTGGTGGCAACCAAGGCAATGGAAATAGATTTTCTAGATACTTAATGAATAAATAGAAAATAAAATGTTTATCTTATATATAATATATATATATATATAAATAAAAATCTCTTTAAAAAATACCCTTTGCTTCTATTCCTTTTGCCAGAGGTAGTGTATTCAAAATCTAGCGTGTTGTTTTCATCTGTACTGACACAAACATGTATGTTAGCACACGTACAAATTTGTAAGTTCAAACTGAAGACATTGTTCTGAAATGCTGAGGTTTTTTTTTTAAGCATGACATTATTTCAGATACTTTTCTAAGTAATTTGTTTGGAAATTCTACATAATGAGTACAATTGGAAACTGGTCTTTATTACATGGTACATATTTTATGGTTTGAATTTCTGGATCATTGTCTTAGAATATTTCTGGAATATTGATCTGTGAAATATGATGCAAAGCCTCTAAAGCTTTTAAGATTAAAATGAAATGTAATTTCTCATCAGGAGAAGATTTCTTACAGTAATTCCCTTGAGGTTTGCTGTTATTGCTTTTGTTTTTTCCATTTGGATAAAAGTAAATTGTTGCTTTCCTGAAGAATCTATGTTATATTAAAATAAGCATGTTAAAATACACATGAATAACACTTAAAATGCTCTTCCTATTACAATGTAGTTTATAATTCCTTTCAGTATTTATAGTTAATTACTATAATAAACTGTTTATATATACACACATATTGTACATATATACACATATATGTGTGTCTAACCAAATTGTGTTTCATATAATTTAGTGAGTTGTGAAAGGTACACAAAAGGGGATTGAGAAGAACCTGAAATTAAGGGGTCACATCCTGAAACTCCAAAACAAAATTCTAATTTTAATTTTTAAATTTGCTATGGATTTTTTCTATATTTATGTTGGAAAACTAATATTAAGTACATTTTCTGTATTCCAGCATTTGTATTCTCTCTCTTCTACCACTACAAATATTTCTAATGGGATTTAGTGAATGTTCTAGATGCTGTAGTCCTGGAGTGCATTGCATTTGATGATATACCATTTCTTCTTAAAATTGCATTTTTTAAAAAAATCATTTCAGAGATAAGGTTTAAACTTTGACTCTATGATCCCAAAAGACTTATTTTTACAGATTAACTCATACCAGATTACCAAAGCACCTGTTAGTTTTTAGGTAATCAAGATAGAGAGGCTTCATCCAGCCACTGATAGAAACAGATGCAGCCCCACAACCAAACATTAGGTGGAGCTCAGGGAATCCAGCAGAAGAGGGGGGAGAAAAGATTGTAGGAGCCAGAGGGTTCAAGAAAACTCACAGAATCAACTAACCTGGGCTCACAGGGGCTCACCGAGACTGAACCGATAACCAGGGAGCCTGCATGGGACTGACCTAGCATTCTGCATATATGTTACAGTTATATAGTTTGGTCCTATTGTGGGACTTCTAACAGTGGGAACAGGGGCTGTCTCGGACTCTTTTACTGACTTCTAGGACCCTACTCCTCAGTTTGGTCGCCTTGCCCAGCCTTAATACATAGGGAGGTACTTAGTCTTACTGCAACTTGATAAACCATGTTTTATTGATACCCATGGAGACCTACCGACTCTTTCCTAAATAGAAAGGGAAGTGGAGTGGATTGAAAGGTGGGAACAGAGAGGTGGGTGGTGGTGGGCCTAGGAGAGGAGGGAGGGGAAACTTCTGCTGGGATGTAAAATAAACAAACAAGTTAATTAATTAATTTAAAAGAGGGTTTTAGTGAATTTTTTTTTTAAATTTCATTTGGTACTGTTTTCTCGTAAGAATATTATACAAAAGTAGAATATAGCAGCAATGTGCTGGAACATCATACAGTTCCATGATGCTTAGCAATCAAAACCCTGGCTTCTCCTGTTTCAGTTATGAATGTGCTGAACAGAATGCCTTTAGCCTTTGCTAGAAGTTGTCAGAAGTAAAATTTCATCACTGTTCATATGTTCATTGGTTAACATTTAGTGAGTGCCAATGTTTTTTTAAATTTATTTATTTTTATTTTGTGTACATTAGTGTTTTGCTGCAGATCTATTTGTATGAAGGTATCAGTTCCCCTGGAACAGGAGTACAGACAGTTGTGAGCTGCCATGTGGGTGCTAGGAATTGAACCCAGGTCCTCTGGAAGAGCAGCCAGGGTTCTTAACCACTGAGCCATCTCTCCAGCCCACCAATAATGTTTTTGGTGTCATAAGCACACCAAAACATTGAAAGAAGTAAATTGTGTGTTACTGAAGAATCTGTATTTATGTTAAAATAAATACATTAAAATATACGTGAATAACAATAAATATTCTTTGTACCTCAAAGTAGCTTATAATTCATTTGAGTAAGTAAAATAGTAATTAAACTATAAGTTTGTAGACATACATATATAGTGTAGATATGTACACATACATTTTTACATACACATTTTACATATATGTGTGCAGGTACACACACACATATGGCTGTATATATAAAACTAAATAGTATCTCAAAGAGATTTAGTAAGCTGGTGAAAATTATACAAAATATAAGCAAGAAGAACCTGAGGTTAAGGAGTCACATCTTCAGACACCAAGACAAAATGTAAGTTCTACTTTTTTCTGCAAATTTGCTGTGATCTGTTAAGACATCCAAATGGATCTAGCTTTGATTTACTTCAATATAACATATTTCTGCTATTAGCACATAGATACCATGTGCTAAAATATGTAAAGATATTTTATATGTGAATATATTTATATAAACCATAGATGAAGTAAGGGCAAAGACACTGTCTTTTAACAACAAAAGAACAAAAGTTAACAAGCCCCTTGAGAGGTGGCAGACTCCTAATGCATCTGTACTAATGATTACAAATTCATATAAAATTAATGAAGGATTATGCTTTAGGTACTTGTCATTTCATGTCTAAACACGGGGGGCAAGGTATCTTATTTCATCCAAGAAAACACTGACATTAGCTTATTAATTATTCCAGCATATGTTGGTGACACAAAGATTTCTGTTGGTATTTAAAATTAAAAGTTTTTCTGAAAGCGAAACTTGGTGGGTAAAATTAATGAGTTAATTCACCCCACCTCCTGTTTCTGATAAGTACAAATGACTAAAGGTTTAGGAAACACCCAGGTTCAGTGGCCAGGGTGGGACTTTATTGTTCTATGATTATATTAGCATGATGGTATGACTTAGCCTTCTTGTTACCTGAAAGGGACATTGAATATTGCAGGAGTTTGAAGAGAATGGAAACTTCAAACATAAAGGAAGAATATGAGTTTCTGAAGAAATTGTTGGCTCTCTATTCCTCTTTGTGAAGAACAAACCTTTGAAATAAAGGAGCAAAAGAGATCACTTGTCTCCACTTTGGTGCACAGGAGGTCGAAGGCAACTTTACAAAATTTCAAGGTTCTGAGCATTTGGATTGAAACCCTGTCACTCTTAGGAGTTAGCCTCCTGCTCACAAAAAGGATTTTATTAGAAAAGAAGTGGCGATGCTGGATAGCTAATTCTTCTTGCTTTGAGCCTGAGTAAAGTCTAAGCTACTGTGTGTGTGTGTGTGTGTGTGTGTGTGTGTGTGTGTGTGTGTGTGTGTGTGTGTGTAAATGCCTGTGTGGTGTTTGTGTTGGTGCATGCACATCCATATGCACCCAGTGGAGGGCATCTGATGTCTAGCTCCATCCCTTGAGACTGTTTCTCACTGACCCTGGGACTCTGCTGGTGGCCAGCAAACCTGGCAGTTCTCTTTCCTCTGTTCCTCCATAAATCGAGGGTTACAGGCACCTCTGTAACCAGCTCTCTGTGTCAGTTCTATGGACCTTCATGTTTGCAGAGCATTTGTGTTACCCACAAGCCATCTCCCCAGCCCTAAATCACTTTTTAATGAAAATGTTGACTAAAACAATTTGATTTGCTCTACGTTTTAGTTCTCACTTGAATAACAAAGTAGCCGTATTTTTCCTTACCCTAAGTAGTATTTAATGCTGGTCCAGACTCGAAAGACCAGCCAATCCTATGATTTCTGCAGGATTGAAAATGTAAAAGCCATAGAACATCATCAGTCTTGCTTCTGGTTGAACTGAGGTCAAAACATAGGCAGGGACCTCACCAAGGTCTACCAGTCAGTGGCTAGTAAGGAGTGACACTTTATTAATGGAAACCCACCACTGTGAGGCTGAGCTCAGCAATAAAGCCTTCCATGGCTCCCCTGGAATTAGAAGTTCTGTAAAGCATCAATTGTCTTCAAATACAACAAAACAGAGAGGTTATACCTTAGTCCCGCAACATCCTTCTTGTAGAACTCATTTCTAAGCTTCCATACTATTCTGTTGCTTTTTTTCTGAAAGTCACACAGTCATTAATTATTGTCTTGTGAACCATCATTTTGTAACTTAGTGGTCCTGCCTCTTAAAACTCTGATTCTAATACAGAATCCAAAACCGTTTCCATAGATGAAATAAACCCCTTCTCTTATATTTGCCTTGAGTCTGCAAAACCACCCAACTTAAGGTTATTCATTAATTTGTAATTTTAGCTCCCTGGAATGTGAGATAAATTTTATTTTTCTTTGTCATGCTTCAAGAGTTTTTAGTGCTTATTATAGTTTCTCAATTTTAACTATCTAGCTTGTGATACAGTTACATATATAAAAGTAAATAAGTTACATCTAGAAAAGTTACATATAGAAAAGCAAACAAGAAAAGTTCACCTGAAAAAAAGGTAAGCTGGAAGATAGGTATATAATAACCCAGGGACAGAATGCATGTCTAACATTTGTGAGGCCTCAATTTCAGTGCCCCACACTGGAAAAAATATCAATTGAAATATCTTCTAAAAGTCTATTTTTAATTTGAAAATTAATGAAATAAATGAATTTAATGAAATGAAAATTAATGAAAATAAATGAATTTGAAAATTCATTTAATGACCTAATGATTGAGTCATTCTGTGTTTTTTGTCTATAAAGTGTTTTGCTTATGTTGCTGCTAGTCAGTATCAGATGTTAAACTGTGTTCTATCTGGGAGAGATTCTGAGGGATTTGGGCCTATGAATAAACTGGAATAGTATGTACTCAAAGCAAACAAAACACATAGAATGAAAAATGCTTATTAGAGTGGAAACTGTAGTACTACCTCATTTTTGTTATTATCTATGCGACTTTCTTAGGCAGCCTTCTTGCTTACGTGGTGTAAGAAGTTAGTGTAGGTATTGAAATAGTTAATGTCTGTCACATCGTCCCTACCATAAAGGAAAAAGGACAGGTGCCATAACCTGAATGGGCTCCAGGGCTTCTTCTCCCTGAAAGTGTGATGATGGACAAGTACTGGGCCTTAGAGTTCATTACCAAAGGGGTAAAGCACTTAATTTTGTGGAGATAGAATAATCCAGGCAAAAATCTTAGAAAGCATTAAGCTAGTGCCAGGCCATATCATTACTGTGATGAAGACACAAGTTGAAATCTGTGTGATCAGACTTCTGGCTTCAAGTGTGTTTGTCTTCCTGTGAGCCATTTAACTTCTAAGTGGCTCCATTCTTCATCTGCAGCACAGGGCTGGTCACAGTTGGCTGGGTTACGTGAGATTATCCCGGGAAAGTCTTAGAAGAGAGCCAGGGTCCTGACTAGTATATCTGGAGCTTCAATAAGGATGTTCAAATATATACTGCAATATACTGGTCGAATTACTGTGTGATGCCTGATTCCAAGCATTCCTAGCTTGTTAAGAACAATTCAAGCTGAAGAAGGGTCCTGGGCAGGATCACAAGTGACCGAGGTTTGGTCCCTTCAAAACAAAGGTGCTGCGAGGACATTGCCAGTGCCACAGGAAGTGCTGGCGACTTTCCTCCTTTGTGCTAGACGGTGCCATCTTTCTGTGTGCAAAGTTCACATTGCCTTAAAGAAACCACTCAGTTCCTCCTCCTCCCAGGATGAATTCTTGCCCTAGGACCATCAATTGATCAAATCATAGCAGTTCTCGAACTATTTTTTTTTTTTACACTTGCTTTAGAATTTATGGGAAGTGAATCCTCCTCTCTCCAATAATGTTTTCTGCAAGGACAAGAACTCACTGGGGGAAACCCTATCTAAAGATAAGCAGAATGATATATTAAGTGTTGCCAGTATTCCATTTAATATTAAGCAATTACATAATGGCCTTCTTAAATACCCAAGTTAAAAGTGCTACATTAATGTTGTACATATCACCCCTGAGAAGCCCATTCTCTAATTTCCGACAAGCACCATTCAAGTGCCAACCTACTATTCCAAGAGTTTACTATTTTATTCTTGCTCTAAAATGGCATCAGCAGTGATGGGGTGCTTTCAGGGGATTATTGAACAGAATTTTTTGCAACAAAGGGGGTAGGCTCCAGGAAATGGAAAAGGGAGCTCTCCTCCGAGGTACACACCCACTAATCAAACAAGCAGCTTTATGACATGCGCAAATGCAATTGACGTCTAACTGATTTCTGCAGAACTAGCTTCCCCAGGATTTCCTGTCCAAAATCATAGTGTGGAAATCTGTAGTTAAGTGGTTACAAAGCACCTAGTACGGAAGGCTTCCCCACCCCCATATTTTTGTTCAAAAATAAAAAAAATAAACAAAACAAAACCCCTATCATTTGCACATTCTCTCTGGACTTCTTTTGTTCCCCTTCTTTTCATTGAACACGGTGAAAAACTAAACAAACAAACAGAACAACCTTCCCCCATAGTAATATCTATTTGTTCGGCATGCCATTTGCCTATGAGGTTATTTACAGGTTTCTTTAGCTTTTCCTGCCTGGTAATTACTTACTGAAAGAAATCTGCTCCTTCAGGGCACGCTCTTCGTTTTAACCCCTTTCCCTCGCTCCTGCTTGGAGGCTAGCAAGGAGTGCGCGCCTCTGCAGTGTCTGGGAACCCACCTAGAGGGCCCCCTTGACGCCAGCACATCCCCTGTCAGGCGGCAGTCTGCAGCTGAGCGAGCGGGCTGCTGCAGAGTTAATGTACAGTACCACGGAGCTTGCAAGTGTCCTGAGCTGCTCAGAGCTGGGGCGGGCGGGCGGCACAGCCCAGGGCAGACAAGGCGGCTGCGAGGATTCCAAAGGTTCTGCCGGAAATTCGGTGTGGGGGGACTCCAGCTGGAGCCTGTTGCCACTCTGTGTTTTAAAAGCATGCAAGGTCTGTATAGCCTGGGCGTGAGAATCTTGCGGATGTCAGAGCATCCGAATAAATGACATCTATCTGGGAACTGAATTGGGGGTAAGGAGAACAGAGAGAAAAGAAAGCCAGCCGAGTAAGAAATTCTTAGACAACGTTCTGCCTTGCAGCTGTGAAATTCATTTTCTTTCCAAGGCAAAATATTAAAAAGCTCACACACGGTTTTGATAAGAAATAGGGAATTCTACAGTGAGACAATCGATAGCTTAGTCATTTTACTTTAAGAGAGCAGACAGCCTTATTGTGGGGTTAGGCGGCTGATGAATTTCATCACGACAGCGCCTTCTGAAGTCATGATGGGAGCCGACACTAATCCTGTCCTGCAAAGCAGAAATTACTCATTGCCTTCCTACTTGAGTATTCGAAACCAGCAATTCTGAGATTTGGGGAAGAAGTTGGCTTGCGCTCTACATGGTTTCTAGTCCCTCTGCCCAGGTCTTTGTTGGACAAGAAGTCTCAGTCTCAGACTCAGACGGTAGCACTGCGTTAAAGTGACCACATATGAATATGTGCCTAAGAAAGAAGAAAAAGCAATATTCATCCCTAAAGGACAGCATGGCAAAGCAGCGTGAAGTTTTCCATTTCCCTCCTAACACTTCTTTAACAAGGATAACAAGAAACTGTCTTTTGACTCCTTTTTGTTCACATTCCATAGTCCTTTCTGTGAGGATGCGTTAATTTATATTCAAGGCAGTTGGATTTCACCGGGACAATACTTGCCACCATTTAGGATTAGCGATTGGACTGGTTACTTTAGTGTGTTGACTAGTGGAAGCTACATGGATGGACTCATACCTGCAGTGCTCTGTGATGTTTCTTTCTTCAGATCCTGGAAGGGCTTTTGTTTTTGCTATTTGTGTTTTTTTTGGGGGGTAATTTTTGGGGAGAATTCATTACTTGTTGCAATAATTGTACATGATCGATGCTCAAGCCAGAGAGTTGGGATTCATCTGTGAAAATCACTACATGTAACATAGGAGACGAGGAAAATATTAATGACGGACGTTCTGCGAACATGATGCACGTGAATACCTTCCCCTTTAGAAGGCATTCCTGGATATGGTAAGTAATTAATACCCCTTCAGTCTGAAAACTCAGAATTCTAAAATCCCATGACAGGAAGCAGAGGAATGTTTGTCCTGAGGAAGAATACAGATATCAAGTGAGGAAAAAAGAAAAAAAAAAAACTAACATAAGTATAAAACCAAGAAGACTGTTTGAGAAAGTAACGATTATGCAATTAATTTTTCTTGGTGATATAAAGCATCCCAACTAGGAAAGCATGAGGACATTCACAATAACTAATATTTCATAGTCAAAAATATAGAAAATGACAACCAACCTAGTATGTAACAGAAATGAGAGGATTGGGAATTTGCTTTGTCTTTTTTGTTTGTTTGTTTTTGAAAATTCTCTAGGAAAGGATATACTGGATTTCTGACGTCTAGTATCAATTGGCCTGCATTCCATAGAAGGTTAAGGGAAACTTGGAATGCTGACTCAATATTTTTTTTTTTAAAAAAAAATCCTAACATCTGACTTGCTCACATTTAAGAATGCTTTAGTTATTCAAGGATAGTACTTCTGAGCTGAACCAATAGACGTCTGATAGAATTCTCACACATGAATCATGAAGTGCTGTAACTCTTAGAGGACTTGCTTAGTTCTCGAATGTTTGACCAGGTATTAAGGTTCAGTCCAATGATTCAGTGTGTCGAGGTCTCCAAACAGTGCCATCATGTTCCATTTCTTGTTGGCATTTGTGACTGAGTGTATGGGAGCTAATTGTTGAGGCCATTGCAAGGACAAAGGTGATCATTTTGAAAGTTGTTTGTCTTCATTGTACCTATGGGGGAGAGGGGTGGTGTGGATTCAATTTCTCACAGCAGAAACTTTGTGATGTATGATAAAAGCACATTCTGAGACTTTTCGTTTTACAACCTCCCTGGGTTATGCTGTTGTTTGGGGCCTGATTTTCAAAGCATGTTTCCCACATAAACATTTCTACTAGACTGACGATAAGTAATAGATACACAAACATAGATTTCTGAGGGGCTTCACAGCTGCTTTGGTGATCAATCAAAGTTTCATAGTTTAAAACACCAGCAAGATCACCTAGTGGGTTGTTACAGAGGTTCTGATTTCCAGCTAAAACTCCTTTGTGATGAATGTGAGGTGGGAGATGTCTTCTGTCACTCTTGGCCGGTGCCTATTTTGTTCCAACTCCAGAGTCATCCCAAGTCAGTGCTGTGGCGTATCTCCCTTCTCTGCTACCCACAGCCTCCATCCCCAAGCTCTGATGTGTCTGTGAGAGTCTGGCTTACATGTCTGCAGGCCTCTGTGGCCCACTTCCAACAGCATCACCAGAGTTCCCGACTCAGGAGGGCTTTGGTGCCAGCACCTTAAACCCCCTGTTGGTAAGGATCAGACATCAGCACAAGGATCTAGTTGTTCTTACAGAAAATATCACATCAGTAGCCTTTAATCCTGAAGTTAAAAGGTCCTGGAAGTAGTCCTTGGTACATAGTAGGCATCTGTCCATTTTTCTTCTATTTTTACAGCTTTCTTCATGGTTAATGCCATACCTCTGAAGCTTTGCTTTAAACAAAGCAAAGGTAATTTTCCCTTTAAAGGAAAATTACCATTCTCTTTTCTATAAAGTGTACCTTGCGACAAAGCAACAGTTTCTAATCTAGCTAAGTCCTGTTGTTTGAATCCATTTGTTTATGTTACAATAGCTAGGATGCCTGTACTCTTTGGATGCCTAGGACTATAATCACCCTTTTATTTTCTTTACCCTCCCCTTTACTTTTGACTGGAAATAAATGAGCTGTTCAACTCTGTAGTTTTTTTTGGGGGGGGATGCAAATTTGCTTATTCATGCTTCTGTCGTTCTCTAATAAATGTGATCAAAAGATGTATAGAGAAGCTGAGAGTCCTGAATGGTTTCTTTTGTGCCTGGAGCTAGGTAACCCTTCATCCATTTCACTGCATGCTGTGCCAATTTGTTATTGTTGTGAAAAAATACTGAGCCAGTGTGGATACCGGTGCTCTGTATGACTATTTTCCCCTGGGCTCCTTAGAAGGATTTGTTATTGAGACATTAAACGCAAAGGAGGAAGGTGGTGGTTTTTTTCCAGGTGACCCACTTAGCGTTGTGCTTGATTCTCAACTTCCCCAGTTGTTGTTTTTCTTGTAGAGAACCCCACCTTTCAGGACTGCAGTGAGGTAGTCGTAGCGTTTGACAGGAAGTCTTCTTTCCCTTTGCCCTACTGTTAGAGCCCCTCTTGGATCAATGTCCACACTCTTCAGTGTTGTTGTTAAGAAAAAAAAAAAGTATAGAAAGACTAAGTCTTTCTTCATCTTCACATGCTTCTCTGTGTCTTTGGGGAGGGACAGATCAGAAGGTAGCAACAGACCAATGGTGTTTTAAAGGAGACATGTGCTCTGATTTCAGGAACCCTAGCTCAGGTCCTTGAAAGCACTAAGCCCTTTGGATAGTCGAGGGAGAAAGAGACTGAGAGAGACAGAGACAGAGAGACAGACAGACAAAGACAGAGACAGAGAGACTAGTCTTTTTCCCTTTTGCTTTATGATAAGTCAGGAAGAGAGAAAAATTAATAATTGCAGGTCTGGAGAAGTGTTCAGAAGTTCCTCAGGGTCACTATCCAAACAGAAATTCTCATCTTCCTGTCCTTAACCTGGTGTGTTGATGATTGTGCAATCCTATGACGAGTTAACTGTTTCTCAGTTACAAAGTTAAAGTTAATAAGTGGACCGAGTACTTGGCTTAATAGAACACTACCCCTTGGGTGCTAGTAGAATGGTATGAAGAGTAAGAAGAATGTGTCCTCCTTATTTGAAGCTACATTAGAAGTATTTGCTGGAGGATGTTATTGCAAAGGCGTCTTTCCATTACACATTTTAGCCTTTTTACTGCCAAGCCAAACAAAGATAAGGAATGGCCTGACTGAATAAACAAGCACTATATACCTCCTGTGTTTTATTCCACCGAGTTGTGGAATAGAACGGTGGCCTGGCAATGCAGGAATGGGGCTTCCATGGTCAGAGAAGGAAAATACAAGACAGCTTTCTAGGAATTTAAATTCCATCCAGCAGCAATTAAGAGGACTGCTAAGAAGCCTCATGATGCTGTGATGTTGAATTACATGAAAGGATCTAGCAAGAACGACAGAGCACAATGGAGCTAACATAGGTTTGCAGCTTTTCCACACACTCATCACACAGCTTGTACAATATGATTTGGAAAAGTGTTACAAGATGCTCTGAATCCATGCAAGACACACCAAGTTGTGTTGAATGCAGTCAAGATGGGTAGCTTCAAACTGGAAGAGGGCATTCTATTTGGATTCCTTTATATCCCTTTTTGAATGGGCTCAGCTGACTCAGAGAATGAAGGCTGACAGAAGCCAAAGAACTTTGCTGAAGAAGGAAGGTTGGGGACTGATAATTATGGATGCTGATTAATTATTTACTCATTTGGTGCTTAGGGTTTCATTTTCTTCAGACCAGATGTCTAAATGCTTCTTAACAAACTGCTGCAGTGATGCTGACCCCTCACCCCAATTAAGAGGTGAAATGGGGTGACTATAACCCTTAAATCAATATTGAGACTGTTTCTCTTTTAAGGCTTCTGGACCCATTTGCTGAACAATATGCTCCCAAGTATTATTTCTCAAAAGCTGCAGTCTAGTAGACACATTCAG
Organism: Peromyscus maniculatus bairdii; assembly: GCF_049852395.1. NCBI lineage: Eukaryota > Metazoa > Chordata > Mammalia > Rodentia > Cricetidae > Peromyscus > Peromyscus maniculatus. The sequence continues at coordinate 46,225,651 of NC_134866.1, read as the reverse complement.
GTTTTTCCTCTATAGACCGAGGATTCAACTCATGAGCAAACTCATTTGATTTTGTTTTGATTGATACATATCCTTTATAGAATCAGGCAAAGTATAAATAAGCATGTAATAATATAATCTGCATATGTTCAAAACTACACAGGTGTGTCTTTTAAAGAATCAATCCAATGAATGGGCATTTGGAGAAAGACAAGATGACTTGCTGTTTAATGAAAGGAAATTCTTCCTCTCTGGCCATTTTTTGTCTGATCTTTTAAATGGAAACACTAGAAATATAACCTAGAAGTAAATTTTGCAGAGTTCATGTTTTAACAGTAAAAGATAACAATATATGTATTGAAGGGCAGATTGAATTAATTCTTCTACAGAGTCACAACATTCTGCTCAGTTTGCTAAGCAAAATTCTGCAAGTGTCTACATACTTTTTCTGACAATTGCATGTCAGCTGACCTTGTTTCAGTACTTTCTCTTCTTGTTTGTAACAGCTCTTCCCAGCACAGCAGACTCAAAGCTTGCTTCTAGATCCTGATAGGACCAAAGAGTTTGTTTGTAAACACGTGGCTAACAAGCTTATGGCTGATAATTATGGGAACTCATCTTACTCATCCATCATTAGAGCACAGTTGTAAATTCAGGCCACTGTAAGGCAGAAGGTCAGGCTTAGATAAAGGTTGTTTTTAATTAGATGAACTTCTGATCCTATTACATATACTTTTCCCCATTTTGCCTTTCTATTGTAACGTCTTTTACTGCCTCTCACAGTATTCTTCTTACATTCTAAGCAAAACCTTAGGACTTATAAGTGAAAATAAAATCTAATTAGGAGCATTATGATTGAGAAGAACTTTTCCATCTGGAAATCCTAGTGTGTGCCCCACAATGTGTGGAAATTAAGGTCTAGTTTGTAAGTCTTTCTTAGATGGCTAAATTGATGCATTTTCTACTTCTGACTGTGGGCTAAGTGGGGCCAAGCTGGGGAGGTCTTAGAAAATCTTTACAAAAGAAAGAAAGGAAAAAGAAAAAAGTATCAGCCAAGTATTCGGGCTACTTCATGTCTGTTAAGTTCTTTACTACCCACTCAACTCTTTGGGTTTTTGTACTTTTGAATTGCTTATTCTAATGCTGATGTCTTTCAGCTGAGAGAAAATAAGTCAACTCTGATGACAAAGGGATGTAGTTCAGATTTCTTAAATGGCAGAATAACCAAAGGGAAAGTACCAACGACTTTCATTTGTCATAGATTCAACATCCCTTTGATTTTCTAACCCCTTACATTTATTTTTCTTTAATCATGTCACACAAAATGTAACTCTGCCTACCTTCATTCCAATCTTTTAGGTAATAGCTTCAAAAGTTCTCGAAGTCGCAAGTTCACTGAGGTCTGATAATCACTTAATGGGCTGTTAGATTGTGTTCCCTATTGTTTGAGAATCATCAGCCTATTACCATGACTAAGACAACATGGTTAGGGATAATGTCTTATAAAAATTTTGTAGTGTGTTACATGGATACACACACACACACACACACACACACACACACACACACACACATATACATGTTGGGCTTGAAGGATGGATAACCAGGATTGTACATGCATGTTAGTGGCTGTGTGGGGTACAACACCTCCCAAGTTTCTAATTGTAAACTAAATCTATGTTACTGTTTTATGTGACCTTGTAAACACTCTCTGAGCTCTTCACCACTGTTTAAAATGAATGTAGCATCTAGTAATCAATTTGTGTTGGGGACCATTAAAGACAATCTCATAGGATGAACGTGAGTGATAATTTATTAGAAGGGCATGCTGAACCTAGAACTTGCTGTTTTACCAAGGCTGGCTGACTAGTGAGCTGCCAAGCTCTGCCTGTCTTCCCAGCCCCCAACAAGTACTGGAGTTACAGATAGGTGCCATGATGCCTGGCTTTTACATGGGCCCTGGGAATTCTGAACTCAGCTCCTTATGTGTGCCCAGCAAGCATGTGACCCACTCAGCCATCTCACTGGCCAACACTGACTTTTTGTTTTCACACTCTTGACTCATTCTTTACTTTACGTTCAGAGGCTGAGGGACTTTCTCAGGATGACATTCAGCTGACATAATGAAGCTGGCCCACACTAGGTCTGGCCTGATTTCAAATCCCAATCTCTCTTTAACCCACCATATTGTTTTTGTAAAAGATGCCCCCACAGTGTGTCCATGGGCCTTCTAGAAAACAGATGAACGATACACCAGGGGAAATTGGCAGATTCCCTTGTATTAGTTAGCACCTTGGGTAAGGATGTTGGACACCTGTGAATGTGAATGGCCTTTCCTTGAGAAAGCATTCATTAATGTTAGTACTATGACCTGTGCTTCTTCTGTGTCAGCAGCTTTTTCTGTTTTCTCAGAATAAATAATGTTTACAAGGATTTTGCTGTGAACTGTATTCCTGAGCCATTCTGGCCCAAAGGGTCCTTTGTGAGTTAGTAGAAGGTGCTTCTCTAGGCAAATGTATTAAGATAGTTGCCACACTTTAGGGTGATGAAGAAATACAAACTACAGTGAATGCTGAATTGGCAGGATGTCCCGGCAAGGTGAAAGGCACTCTATCCTCCTGGCACACAAGTGGTAAACAGAGCGTGGATGGTCTGTGCCATTTACCATCTCTATGGAGTGGGGGTGGGGAGGGGAGGGGCATGCTGTTTGTCCATGTCTACCCGAGCCTTGGCACTGCATTATAAGCTCTACTTGATGACAGTCAGATGAAATATTTCTGATAATATTCTGCTGATCATACAAATCTGGCCAATTGCTGCCAACATTGTTGCTTTTCAAAGAGATCAACCAACTATGGGATTTTACATTTGATAATGTCTATAGGCAGAGTATTAACACTATCTGCAATGATAACACTATCTGATGCTGGATAAGATCATTCTTTGTGAATTATATTGGAACAGGTGGAACACAGTGATTCCTCTAAGCATAAAGCTTCCCCAGATAAATACCTTAAAAACCCTTCCTTGGGTATGTTCATAGGTTTGTGAGACAGCCATGAAGACACATAACTAAAGTACAGTAGGGAGCAGATAACTCAGAGATGCGCAAGGCTTTGTGAAACATAAAGGAAGACTCAACTTAATTGCATTAACCCAAGAACCTTAAAGAAATGTAGAAATGGAAGACAAAATTGTACTGATATATATGAGGATTACCAGCTGCTGAGACCATTTGGAGAGTGGTTTGAGGGAATATCTCAGGGAAAGTTTTATTTTAGGGGATACAAAACCAGAAAACTTAGGCAAGGAGACGTCTTTCACAGTTTTGAACAGAAAGGATAGGAGGGAAGGCAGAGGGCAGGGCAGGGAGAGAGGACGGGAGAGGAAGCCAGTTACTATTGCGCAGAATCATTTCCAAAGGAAGAATCCTGATGTAGACCCAGAAATCTAGTGGAGAACACGCTGCTCTAAAAGAGGAGGGAGGGCCGAGAGAAGAGATGGAGACAATTTCAAAATGACATTGATGTGAGTCTCGAGATCCTGTGAGAAATTGTTCATGTTACTTCTGTTTCCTATGAGATATTTAACTTAAATTCACATCTCAGCAGGGGGATGTGGCACACCAGGGCAAATGGGATGCTTAGCCAGGTCATGAAACATCCTCTGTTGGGAAAGGAAAGGCTACAAGTTCAAGGGTGTCCAGCAAGTTGAAAATATGACACAGACGCCAAAAGGAGATATCAAGGCATTAAAAGGTGGTTCTGTCTGCCTTTCAACTTACTGACTCACATTATGATGTCAGGGGACAGTACAGAGGTCTGATGGACACGTTACAGTTCCTAATTGCTAAATGGTGGATTGTTTTATGATTACATTAAATTGTTTTATGATATTTTCCTATCAAATATGGTTTGGGAACTTCCAATGCACGCAATGTTTCTGTTGCTGCTGTCTGGTGTTGTTAGAAGGCGTCTTATGGATGTGTTCACTAGGCTGCAGTCCCAGGTTTGAGACCTTGTTTTGCAATAGTGAGATTCTTGCTGCTGCCTGGAAAACAACTCTTGCGAGACTAACAGAAGCCCTGAGATGTTGCTGTGACTGTTGTCTTCCAATGAATAAAATCCAAAGTGGGAAGAGACAAAACAGCTTTAGCTCTGCTCCTTTTTTAATAAGAAATTTTCTGCGGTTTGGTTCAAATGTCACAAATCCACATACATCACCCCATGTTTTACAACGATTTCACCCTGTGAAGTTTACTTGAAGGTGTCACTGTTTCATGCAGAAGCTCACTCACTGGGAATAACAAAGCACAGGATGAGTAACTTCAATTGGTCTAACCTAGTTTAAATATTCATTAATGCAAATTCTCTTTTATGTTTCTATGATGCTTTAGAGGATAAATGACAAATATGAGACATTAATCGATATTATTTAATGGTTTTATGATCCCATAGGCCATGATCATAATTTCTTACAGATTTTGTAATTTCCCCTTTAGGTGTCCTTGCTTCCTACTTTCCTGCATTCCCCTCCTCCCTCCCTTCATTCTCTTTCTTGTAACGCTGGGGTTGGAACTCAGAGCCTTGTACTAGACAATTGCAAATGATACACGTTCTGTGCTCCATCTGCAGGCATCCCTTAATGTTCTTGAAGTTCAGGGCTCACTATTACTCTTTCTGGGGCTGTTGGGATATTTCAACTGTGGCTTCAGAACTTACTATAATGTACTGAGTGGTCCTGATCACATATAAAGGAGCAACTGTTCTTCAGCTCAAGGTAAATAGAGGAGTAATATAGTGGCTAGAAAACTACTTGGAGGACTGACGTCTGGTTATTTTCTTTAAAAAAAAACAAAAAGACACATATTTATTTCTTATGTAGGAACATGTGCATGTCGAGGTTCATATGTGGAGGTCAGAGGTCATCTAACAGGATTTATTTTTTTCTTCTTTCTACTTGGGTCCAGGAAATTGAATTTTCATGCTTTCCTTCAGTATTTAGCTTTCCATGTAGACAACCCCTAGTTTCTGCTATAGAAATTCTGCTGAATTCATGCTTCATGAAATCTCACTTTAGACAGCGACCCTATACATAGGAAAGACAGGCGTGTTATGCCCATAAGTGCTGACATCCACAGTAATATAGAAAACACATCTGATAGACAATTGCATGCACTGCATCTTACAAAGACTGTGGTAGTTAGAAAATAATTCCAGAATCATGTCCCTAGAATTTATAGCTGTCATGATTTATTTCACCTTCCATGAGAAAGGTGGTGTGTTTGGACAGGTAAATTTTCAATATTAAAAAATTAAGGATGTTGAGCTTAAATAATTCTCACACATCTTCTAACACTGGAGAAAATTTGTCTGAGTTTCCATATGCAGCCATTCTTCTGCATGGTGAATGACCTAAGAGCCTTCCAAGAAACTTTCTTCAAAGCTAATTGATACTTTGTTCCCATTCACTCACTGACCTTTCTTCCATATGTGAGTATGTATCTACATGTGCATGCATGTTTGTTACTTCTGCTGAGACTAACACCTTAAAATTAACCTTGCAGCTCTGTTATGACTGTGTCTGCATTCATAACATTGATGTTTCATATAAGTACATTTTGATCATTGACTCTTAACATACATGTGAGCACTATCCAAAAAAACTCAAGGAAACCATTCTTGGTATTTCATTTAACCAAAAAAATATATTGGTTCTACAATGTATATAATATGGCATCGGACCCTGCCACATCTGGCCTCTGCCTTTCTAATCTCATAGTATAAGGTCTTCTTATCATTTTTATTCATCTTAATTCTTTAGTTTTTGTTAACATACATATCCTATATCTGAGTTTTTAATTTAAATTTTGGATAATATAATCTACTTATGTCTTAACCCTTTTCCCTCTGCATCCCAACAGTGAGGGAGTGCTCCTGTTTGCCCACATCTTCTCCAGCCTTTGCTTCTGCTTGTGAAAACATATGTCTGTAAATAAGAAAACGTCTCTCCTTCAAACAAAGCCCACAGTAACCTAAATAAAATTGACAAGACAGTTGTTGATCAGAAAATTCACACACTCATGCTTGTAAAGAAGGACTGAAGAAGCTAGAGTACAACTGGTCACCAACCCTGTGCCCTGACACCCACCTCTCCTTGCATAGCTCCTTGTATGGGACTCTATGTCATCTGAAGACACCTTCCTACTGCTCAGTGAACCTTGCATTGAAATATACTTGTAGGCAAATTCATGCTAACACATTAGCCACCATTTTGCTTTATTTGCCTACTCTGAATTTAGAATCAAGACTTCCTTCTGTTCTCCTCAAGCCTTTTGGATTTCTTATAGCACCACTCTCTCTTCCATAGTCATTTGTTCTTCATGTAGAAAGGCAGTCTGCATTGCAGCTAATAGTGCCAGCCTGGATCCAGATATCCTGATTCAAATCTGGATGAGTTACTCACTCATGTTCTCAGGTACCCCATCTTCAGATGGGGGCTGAATAGTCATTATTACCTCTTGGCTACCATGAGGATGAACTGATATAACACATATGCTCAGCCATAGTTCTTGGAGCTATTGTATGTAGATGAGTATCAAATTGATGTCCCTGTGAAGCAGACCATGAGAGAAGGATTTAAGTGTGGATGATTTACTTGGGAGGTACTCTCAGGGAACAGCAGCTGGAGAGTATTATAGCTAGACAAGAAAGAAAAGAAAGCCAGTATGAGGATACGTTCATGGTCAGATAAAGGAGATAGCAGCCAGGCTCGATGCTATTAAGAAGCCCTTGAATAAAATCTTTCTTCAGGATTGTCCCACATGTTAGATGGGGACACCAGAACATTGATTCTCTGACTCCAGTTCTTCCTTCGCTCCTGGCAGGGCCAGGCTGATTTGCATGCAAGCAGAGCTTTAGGTGCAGCACTGCACGTACTTCGGCTAGAACACCATGGACATGTGACTTCTGAGGGGAGATGGGCACAGCTGCAGAACTCTCACCATCATTTCCCAGGACCTATTGCATTTTGTTTTCTTTGGCCTCAGATAGCTCTTTTTTTCCCCCTCTAAATTTCCATTAACACAAACAGTCTGCACCATTCAGTGTTAGTCTCTGCTGCCTGGTGAGGTTTTCTCATCGACACATTTATCAAGGGTAAACAATTCGTGTCTGATGTACCTCCCATCCTTTTCTCGAAGCTGGCTATGCCCTACAGGGCAAGCAGTATGAACAAGTGAACGGCAGCCATGCACTGCCTGTGGAGGCAGACAACCAGGAGTGCGTTCTTGTGCTTCCACTTACAAAATACACATCCTTTAGTGGCAGCATAACTCACTTCCATTTGCTTTTGTTTTTTTTTTTTGTTTTTTTTTTTTTCCACATAGAAAACATGGCAGGAAATCCTACTTCCCTATTGTGCTGTCATGATAACAATGAGGCATCGTGGACAAATGTCTAAATGAGGTCTTCTCAAGGAGCAGATGCTGGGTCAGGGGGTCTGCTGGATTTTCTAAGCTTTTTCCTATTTCCTTTTGTGTTGGTTGACCATCTCGTACATTTATATAATGCATTTTAGTTGCTCCCTTCCACCCTGTACTCAGCTTTTGCACTGGAGCTCCTCTTCCCCCACAGTGCCTCTGCTGCCTCTCTCTTTCTGTCACCTACTGAGCTTAATAAGAGACATTTGACCTTGCATAGATGTTAGGGCAAATTGTCCGTGACTATACCACAAAGAAAAATACACCTCCTCCCCCAACAGCTAGTCAGTGCCAGTGCTACATCTCAGTTACTTTTCTATTGCTATGATAAGACATTATAACCAAGGCAACTTGTAGAACAAAGTGTTTGTTGGGAGCTTACAGTTTTAGAGGGTACATCTTTGTCCATCATGTTAGGGAGCCCAGCAGGTAAGCAGGTATGGTGCTAGAGCCATAGCTGAGAGCTTACATCCCAATCCGCAAGCAAGAAGGAGAGAGAGAGAGAGAGAGAGAGAGAGAGAGAGAGAGAGAGAGAGAGAGACAGAGACAGAGAGACAGAGAGACAGAGAGAGACAGAGAGAGAGACAGAGAGACAGAGAGACAGAGAGCGCTAACTGAGAATGGCATGGGCTTTTGAAATTTCAAAGCCTATCTCTAGTGACACACCTCCTCCAATAAGGCCACACCTCCTAATCCTTTCCAAACAGTTCTACCAACTGGGGACCAAGTATTCAAACATATGATTCTATAGGGGCCATTCTCATTCCCAAGTACCAAATTCCCTTGAGGAAGGTAGGCAGCACAGGCCCCTCCTTCAGGCATGATGAAATGTTGATGGGCTAATCTTGTGCAAGTCTGATGCAGATAACCACAGCTTCAGTAAGATCATGGGTACTGTGGCCATGGCATGTCCAAAAGACATCTTTTTACTTTACATCTCCCTACCTAGACTCTTTCTCTCTTCCCTCTCTTCTGATGGATTCTTTTGATTCTTTAGAGTTTTGTCATTATGACTATATTTTAGTTTCTCATTTTGATTTTTTATCTGTTTTTTAATGTCGTTAAACATTAGCTCAAGAAACATTCATATTTCATGTATTAAAATACTGAGAATTTTTAAGGAAAATCAGTAATTAGGTGAGACTTTAAAAATACATGAAGTGTGCCATATTTGTTTTATTTAAAATATCGAACATGTCTATTATCTAAGACAATAATCGAAATTTTGAATTGCTTTTGCACATCCCAATATTAATCTACTCATATGAAAGAATATCAACAACTTTTTTCTATACTCAGAAATTTCTTGCCTAGAGCATATTGGGAAATTCACAATACATTTAATCACCTTCAAGCTTTAGAGACTTGGTTCCCAGTGATTAGAGATCATAAACATTGAAGAAAAGTGTCTACGAAGAAGGCAACTACATCCTATATCATAAACATTTGCATAAGTTTGTGCAAGAAAACAAAACAAATTCCTTGCCTTTACATCCTGATGACAAGGACCATGGAAATCTAGGATAGAGGAGTGAGTTGAAAGAGAATGTGGTGTGTGTATTTTAATAAAGCAACTTGTTTTGGCTACACCACTGAAGAAAATGATACCCATTCCCCAACAACCATTAAGTGCTAATAGTTCCTTTGTGAGTGGTGGGTCCTTCTTGGCCTCTCTTTTGTGATAAAATGTTTCTGAGCCCAATCTTATGCAAGTCTTGCACAAATAACCACAGAGGTAGTGCACAATTGCTTCCTTACTCATCTCCTTAGCATATGGTACTGTGTAAGAGAACAACCCCAGTTTTGGAGCCCCAGCTGAATAAAATTCAAAAGCCATTCTGATATTGACCCGCTGACTTTTTATATTTTTATGCATCACTTTCTCATTCATTGAAGAAAAATATAATAGCAACAATTGTGCAAGGATTCAGTAGGAACATACATTTACTTGTTTGTTTAAACCTTCTCTCTCTCTCTCTCTCTCTCTCTCTCTCTCTCTCTCTCTCTCTCTCTCTCTCTCTCTCTCTCTCTGTGTGTGTGTGTGTGTGTGTGTGTGTGTGTGTGTGTGTGTCTGTATTATTATCATAGTATCTAAGAACTGCTAAGATTCTTGATTCATTTGGGTTCCCTTCCTGTCCCTTTTTGTCTCCATAAATGTCTGTGAAGATCATGATATTTCAAAGCTCTTTGAGGATTATAACAGAACTGTTAATTTACAATGAAAAGAACAAAACCCCATGAATCCATTTTCACTTAAGTCTGTGTTCCTAAAAGTACAATCTGAATGCAATTTTTGTATGAAAGAAAAATTCTGTCTTCTAAGTAGCTGTTCCAGCGTTAGAATCACAGCTCTCTCACATGCTCTGAATCCTTCCATAGTTCACCATGGTGTTAGGTGTCAAGTCTCAAGTCCTACACACACTTCTGGCATCAGTCGTTAAAAGATGGCATATTTTTTGCGATAATTATTATATTTTTTTAGAGACAGGATCTCACTATGTAACCCCTACTGGCCTGGAACTCACTAGGTCAGCCAGGCTGACCTGGATTCACAGAGATCCCCCTGCCTCTGGCTGTGTGACTCTTTTTTTTTTTATTTTATAATTTAATTTTACATATCAGCCACAGATTCCCTTGTCCTCCCCTCTTCCCCGTCCCCGCCTTCCCCCCACCCCACCCCCCATTCCCATCTCCTCCAGGGCAAAGACTCCCCTGGGGATTCAGCTCAACCTGGTCGTTTCAGTCCAGGCAGGTCCAGTCCCCTCCTCCCTGGCTGAGCGAAGTGTCCCTGCATAAGCCCCAGGTTCCATGAGCCTGTGTGACTCTTAAGCATGCTGAAACCAAGGTGAAAATGTTCTTAAATGCTCCAATCATATATTCAATTGATGCAGAAAGTGTGGACCATGGGAATTATAATGAAAGGACAATTACTTTAGAAAGGGAGAGGAGCTTTGTTGGCTAGACTTAAGGGTCAAGGGCTGTTGCTGACAATCAGAATCCTTCACATCTATGCGGCTTGTCAAATAAGTCTTTGTGGGAATGTAGGACATAGCTCTACCTGTTTTCATAGAAAACATTTTTTTTTTGGTGGCAAAACAAATCAAACAAGAATGGAAACTGCAAAGAAGCCTTCATCAACAATAACAATGAACAGGAACTTGAGTAGCAGATGAGTCCATCTACATGAAATAGCTTTACCTCTAGTAAACCCATTGTTTGAAAGCACTAACACATCTAAAGCAGCTATGGGCACCTTGCCCCATCTCTCCCCAGAACCTCTTTTCATTCAGCTTCACTGTGAGTGTCTCCCTGGGGTAATCTAAGTTGCATCTGCTTTTCTCACACCTTCTGTGTTCTTGGATCCCAGAGGTTTGTTTTTTTTTTGTTTTTTTTTTTTAGCTTTCACTCTCAAGGGACTAGCTTTTCAGTTCCTGATTCTTCATGCCAATCTATCACTGTTAAGTGCTGTAAAATTGCTGAGTGCCATCTTCAGAAAGCAAACAGTATATCAGCCTGTGTCCTGCTCCTAAACTGAAGTTCCTAGCAACTTCCACAAATATGGACTACATCAACAAAAATGAAACATGGGGAAACTTTATGTCTGTCACAGCAAAGACCCTCCTTTATTTTTTGTGTTACTTTAAAAATTCTCACACAAAAAAATATTTTGGAGGGGCCTACACTTGTTTTATATGGAGTATTTCTTACATGTTTTAGGAAGAATGTGTGTCTTTCTTGGACATCTGCATAAATTGGTTTGTAAAATAAACAGCACAGTTTCTCTTGTAGGCAGCTAAAATTATATATATACATATATATATAATATGTTTATATGCATATGTATATATACTATACATACATTATATTATGTATATACATACATAATACTGCATTTCTTTTCCCTTTGAGAATTTGTTTAAAATCTGAACTAATATATTATTTTTTGAATCTGCCTGCTTGATTAATGTATTTTTTCAAGCCTGATTCTGATTTACAAATTTTATAGCTGATAATTTTATTATAATCTGTGCCCACTAAAGATAAGCATAAACATTTCATGATGAGCGGTTGTCATTATTTTCAATTCCAAATATTGCCAACATTACTGAGTTAGTTCACATTCAAGTTTGGCTAGTATGTGTTGATGTATTTTTTTTTTCTTGGAGATGGGTAAGTTTCTTGATACTTTATCTCATTGTATGTTTACATCATCATCAATATGTTGAGTTGATTATAGAATAGAATTGATTGACCTGAAAGAGATGGGTTTATATAAGATCCTAAGCACACTGTAAGGAAACCTCTAGTCCACATGAAGTCATTTTTTGTTTTGTTTGTTTTGATTTTTGTTTTTTCTGAGACAGGGTTTCTCTGTATAGTTTTGGTGCCTGTCCTGGATCTTGCTCTGTAGACCAGGCTGGCCTCGAACTCACAGAGATCTGCCTGGTTCTGCCTCCCGAGTGCTGGGATTAAAGGCATGCACCACCACCACCCGGCATGAAGTCATTTTTATTCTAGGCATATTTATACAATTTACAAATATTTCATAGCACCTTACGCAGTATCTTTAAAGAGTATAAAACCATTACTTGACACTTGAATTTTAGTGCGCTTGGTTAATTTTGCACAACATCTTTATTTATTGGGCAGACAGTAATAATTCTCATGAGGATAAATGCACTTTGCAATGTCTACAAAATACCAGGTCAGATGCTGAGATTAAAGAATACTTTCTTTCTCCCATTATTCCTGGTCTGAATTTAGAGCTTTATAACTAGAACGAACAGAGAACATGGGGGAGGGGAGGAGGAGAGCCATTTTTGCTTGTTTCTTTTATCTTTTTTAGACCTCAAGAAAGATAGCAGAAATAGCATTCTGAGGGTACCTCTGGCTGTGTCATCCCTGGAAGGCTGTTACACATGAGTACTCAAAGCCTTCAAAAGCCAACGATGATATTCAAAACCAAATAATAATGTGCTAGCCTCATTCACAGTAATCACAGATAATGGAGAATTTGTGTCTGCCATTTCATTTTGAAGGTAAAATAAGGGACTTACTTTGGGGATTTCATATAACATCCTGGTCTGCATCAATAGACCTTGAATAACCTGAAATAAAGAGGTAATGAGTGCACTTGACTCTGCATCATTCAGACTTTTGCTGGAGCATCGGGTCCACTTCTGAGCTCCAGACAAAAACCAAAGAGGACTCAGAGCGTGACAAAGAGAGGAAGCAAAACCAGGCCTTGTTCACATATCAAGTGGTTGAAAGACCGTAATTGTTAGACAGACAAAGCTGTGCAGTAATCAAGGGCCTAGTTCTTGGAAGAGGCTGGTTCACTGTGGCCACTAATCTGAAATATAAGTGGTACAAGCCCTGCAGTAAGCAGGCTTAAGCCACAGATGCAACTTCATGTTCTAATAATGAGGGAAACATTTTCTATGACAAACCTGCACGGTTCAGGTGGCATAGTAACTATTGCATGCAAGGATCAAAACTCAGGCATGTTTAGTATCTTCACAATTTGCTTACATTTACATTTTTTCCTCCTGGTTTTAATTTTTTTCATTAGACTGCCCTTTCATCTCTCCTGTCTTTAAATTTAATTTTTTGCCTAATTGTTTTTTTTGGAATGCCTGAAGGAAAGACGTTCATAGACATCATATCTCAAATAAAGTATTTCCTGTCATTTATTAAATTTTACTTAAGTGAGTCATGTATTTACTGGTTCCCAAAACTTCTAATCAGGTATTGGTTGATAATTTTTGATATTTTCTACTGTTTTGAAGGAAATGAAAAAAAATAAGTGAACACTGTAATCTATGAGGTATATTCTATATTTTCATTTTTGAGAATTAAATATCAACTATACTGATATACTTAAACTTTGCTGTTTAATTATGCTAGTTTAAAGTATAATTCTAGATATTTAGAGCTTTTAAAAATAAGCTTTTATTTTAAAAACTTTTAATTAACTGAATTTTATACACGCATGCACACCATTTTGTTGAGATCCACACCCCAGACCCTCCCTTATCCCCTACCAGCGCATTTTACTCCCAACTTCTACATGTGCTCTCTTTAACACATGCATGCACACTGAGTCCCTGCAGTGTGGTCTATATGGAGGGTGTAGGACCATCTACTGGAGCATGGAGCATTGGTAGCATTTCAGGGCCTGAATCCCTTAAAAATAACCTTCCCCTCCCTCCCTCAGCAGCCATCAATGGCCAGTAGCTTCTCATCGGGGGATGAGGCTTCATAAGCCCCTCTGCCATCTGTATTGGGATTTCTGCTAGCTTGATCTTCTGCAGATTTTGTTAACTAACACCTTATAGGAGTACCATTTTTTAATAGTAATATACCAATTATTATTGATTTAATTTACAAATTAACACAATATTAACTAAAATTCATAATTATCTATACAGCTACTTTTACCTAACATTAATTTCTAGTTTAGGGTCCTATCCAGGATACCATTATTTATCTCAATTATTTATCTCATCTTTAAAATCCTTTTGGCTGTAGCAGTTTCTCAGATTTTCTTAGTTTGTTTCTTTTTGTTTTAGAGACAGGGTTTCTCTGTGTAACAGCCCTAGCTGTCCTGGAGATCAGGCTGCTGGAGCCACCACAGCCCAGCCTCCTTATTTTATGATATTGAAATTTCATAGGAGTACTGTTCAGGTATTTGGAGAATGCAAACCAATAGGGTTTTCTGAAAATTGGGGTTGTAAGTTTGAGGGTAGAAGTTAACAGTTTCATGAGCCTTATTTCTTTTAACACTCTTAGGTCAAGATAGTATGGGTCAAATAAACTTATTTTTCACCTTATATTCTGTAAAGTCACTAAGAACAACCCTGATTAAGTACCAGTCAGGCATGTGTCACCTCCTGGAAGGCATAGTATATACATATATATATATATATATATATATATATATATATATATGTGTGTGTGTGTGTGTGTGTGTGTATATATATATATATATACATATATATATATAATATTTGAAATTTTCCATACAAAATTTGCCCATTTTATATTAATTTAATTTAATTTATTTATGAAGTCATTTGTGTTAACCAGTAAGAACTCACAGATATTTATTTCAAACTTTATTTTCAGACACAAGCTGATAATACTTATTGTATCGCTTACATTATTCCTCCTTTGGCCTTGAGAACTGTGTTCCTTAATCTTAATTGTCTATTGATCAGTTGAGAAGGCCAAGAATAGTAGTGAAGCACATCTCTAAGGATGTCTGTGTGGGGCGTTCCAGAGAGAATTACTTAAGGGAGAAAACCCACCTTGCACCTGGGGGATACTGTTCTGTAAGCTGGTGTCCCTGTGGACTAAACGGAAAAACCTGTTATCTTATGGACTCTCTCATTTACTGGATGCCATGAAGTCAACTGCTAGGATCAACCAAGCCTTGACCACCATGGTGGCCCATGTGCATTGAACTCATAGGCTAGAGGGAAGTTCTTTTTCTCAGGTACATGTCATGGCAACAGAAAATTGCCCAGCACCAGCACTCTTTGCGAATTGGTTTATTTTTTGACGAGTCTGGATTGGTTTTGTTGTTGTTATCATTGTTAGAGTATAGTCTGTTTTGTATTTGGAAGCCTTTCTGATTTTCTGGCATCTTAAGTTTCTTGAAATTTATCACAGATGTTATTCTTTCCATAATGCAGATTCAACCATTCCCCAAGGAGCTCAGGTTCCTTTTACTGGAAAATGGTAAGAAAATCCAAGGTTAAGATAGGTATGATTCTTAATGGAGAGGTGTCATGACTTCTATTCTTCCTTCACTGACAGCATGAAAACATGTCTTCTTCCTAATACATCTGTATGGATTCATTTCTACAATACTTATATGTGTGGCCATATGCACAGAAAGATGCATGGGTGCATAGACAGATGGAAAGAAGAATGTAAAGATGGTGTATGGATAGATAGATAACTATGAATTCAATTAGAAATACCAATATTTCTCTCTAATTCATTACTGCATAGATAATTTGGTCTTCGATTTGTTGTTTGTAACCTAGTCTCCATGTGAGAAAACCAGCATGCTCATTTACTGCTTATACAATTGCTCAGTTCCAATGGACTTGCTCCATTTATCTTAGTGATGTTGAAGTATGTAAATGGAAACTGGACCTTTCTCCCAACTTTGAAAAAAAAATTCCAAGGTTATTTTTTCTTAAAAAGATGATTTCTACCCTACAATCTCTCTATTAACTTAAAATATATTATATCCCTAGACATTTTTCCATGCATTAATATTAGTACAATCAACTTTATGTTGTTCACAAAAAACTTGGTGACATAGAATATGGAAATTTTTAGATATTTCCACAGTGAAGGTTATTGATTACCTTCATCTCTTTTTCTAGCCACCACACTCTTCATGTGACAATAATTCATTTGCAAGACTCGTCTGAGGCTTTGTATCTAAATGTCTATAGCTTGGGGGAGGATTACTAACCACTGCAGGTTGATTGTCTTTTGCTGGAAGCTCCGGGAGAGAAGTACCTTGCAGGACACAGCTGTAGCAATTCTCTTGGCCGTCCTTTCAGTTACAAGCAACCTTGTAATCACAAAGGAAGCAAAGATTTGGCTTCAGACATTAAAATAACTGTTTTTGAGGTGCCTACGTGGTTAAGAGCTCTAAAGAATAGGTTTATTTCATTTCATACAAAGTAACAACCCATATTTTCAATGAATGACATAAGGAAAACCATGTTAAGACCTTGCATAAAATGGTTAATATGCCTATAATTTGCATTTAGTATTTTGTTAAGTTGAAAGCTAACATTAGAGTTGCACTGTAATAATGCATGAATCAGAGGACTCAGGAACATATTCATTTTTGCCTTGGGATCTAACAAAAGTATATGTCCAAATAGCACTTTTGTTTATACTCTAAGATTTTAGGAGGAAAAAGAAAAAAAAAATCCTTTCAGCCCACAGAGAAATACAATGTGAACATAATTCTCAAGGTAGGCAAAATAGCAAGTAAAATAAGTTGACTTTTGTCATCCTCTTTATAATGGTAGCCTTTTGCCACAACCTGACATTGTCTTCCCATGATAGAACATGGAGTCATTTATTTGCAGGCACTGAGGATAAAAAGGTTTGTGAAAAATAGACATAGTCAGTGGTCATATGAATTTATAATCAAATGGAGACAAGCAAGCATTAATCAAATTCATTCCCCCCCCCTGCTCTTTTCCCCCCATCTGCCCTTTCTACCTCCCTTTTTTCTTTCTTTTCTTCTCTCCACCATGAAATGGGTCTTGAAGTTATAAAAGAACCATACACAGAGTTCAATCTAACAGATTGACCTGTTTGGGAAGACCCAGAATGTCTTTCTATGGAAGGCTTGTTCCAGCTGTGATTTGAAAGATCAATAAGAATTAATCAGGGAAAGAAAGACAAGAGAGAGAACCCTATGTATGTGATGAACAAATCATTGTCAAAAGAGCCCAGCTGGGGGCACCACACAGGACAGAGAAGAAGCTTAGCAGAGGTATGAGGCTACCAGGCTGAAGATCCTCACAGAATTCAGGAGTCAGTGGGTAGCCATTGCATTTCCAATGTTAAGAGTTCACTTCCCATCCAAGCTTCTAACATTTCCATTTCCGGGTTTTCTTAGAAAAGCACACTCAGGTTAGGAGGAGTGTAGTTTATTAATCCATCTACTGTGTGTGTGTGTGTGTGTGTGTGTGTGTGTGTGTGTGTGTGTGTGTGTGTGTGAGTGAGTGTGTTTATATTTGTATATAAAATCTGAAGTTTACATTTTATTTTCTTGGTGGCATTGTTTAGTTGATGGTCTCTGTTGCTTTCTTCCTTGTGCCCTGCTCCCATGGGGACGACTCACTACGTCATGGGCTATGCTTCCTTTTTTCAATTCTGAGATGGATAAAGTAACCCAGAATGGGAAAGGGGAGAACATGACAGAGGATAGGAGACAAAGCAGCGGGAGGGAGGGAGGGAAGGACGGCGGCAGCCATCCTGAACATCTGTGCAGTCTTCTATGCCATCCCTTCATCACCTTTCCTGGAGGCTGAGGAGACACTGGAGCTTTATTGGTTGTTATTAGGCTTCCATTTCTCCTCTGAGATCTCTGGGGTGACTCTCTAAATAATCCCTGGGTCTCTAGTCCTGCCTCCCAGTCCATTCTTCTCTCTCTTTTGCAGTGCTCCTCTACATAAAAGCTGTGTGTCTCGAGAGCATCATTCGGCATCTTTAGCCCATGATTCCACAACCTTGTGTACTGGTTATTGATTTCTCTCTATTCAGGGGATGTATCTCTGCAGTCCTCTAAATATGTCATCCTACTTCCTTACCAGGTTTTGGCATGTCATTCCTTCCAATCAGGACATGTCCCAAACCTCATCTCTATAGTGGCAATTGCCTCTTCCTTCAAGACTGATGAAAGGCTTGTTTGTCTTTCCACATAGGTCTTCTTTACCAGTCCTGTGTCAAGTCTCAATTCTGTGTTCAGCCTCTACACTGCTGTTTCTGGTGACTCTCTGATAAGATGGTGCCTGCTTAGTTTCTTGTCGATTTGCCTCAAAGCACTGAGTTTTCAGGGAACAGCTTGTCATCTCACTCTCATTTCTATTCTTCCAGCTAGAATCCAGCCTAACGGCCACTTGGCATTTGGCATGTATCTTGGGTTAGTGAATGAATCATTATTATTTCCCTGTCAATCATACATCCCATATTTTCTGTGATTGTATGGGCAAGCAGAGCTATGGCCAGCCATCTCCCCACAAATACAGCAGGTTTCCCTTATTCAGGAGTCACTAGTATTCTTCTTCTACTCTTGGATTTAAACAAACTCCTTAATACAGATGGCAGGACAACTTCGTGACCCCTTATGACCAACCAAGGGGGTTTTTCTCTTACTGGAAATGCATGCCAAGCACTTCATTGACCAGGTCAGCTTGAACTCAGCTGACAGAAGCTCTAGTTCTGAGGTTTGCAAGTTCAGAACTTTCACATGCTGTTTGTCTCATCCAAATCTCCCTTCTTCTCTCTCCCCAAATGGATAAATAATGAAAACACGAAGCATTTCCCTTGTGCTTGTTACTATGCTCAATCTTTGTCAGTACTGTAGATTTCCTATCCTTACAGGTACCAAATGCACCAATAACTAAATAATTCACTCAGGTTCTCATTTGTGGTGTGTGGCAGAGCTCGACTTTAAACTCAGGCTCTGCTGAAGATGACGCGTATGCGTACTTCCTCTCTTCATATGCCTGTGCCCTTTTCTTCATGCCTCTCTTGACTCTACTTCCTACTTTCTCTGCTTCTTCTGACCCAGTGAGGGAAGTCTTTTCACCACCATCGATTTCTTGGCATTCATTTGGCATCTGTCCTTTAATATGTTAAATAATTTTTTCATGTATGCAATTGGTTTTTTCTTTGGAAGCAAAGACTTGGGGGCAGGATTGCTTTGTGATTTCCTCTCTGAGGAGTGGTAAACCATAGTGTGGTCAAGAGTCAGGGTTATGGAGTGAGGCTTCTTAGGTTTGTATTCTGGTACATTTCTTTCATGGCTACATTGACTTGGTCAATATTTTTTCCATGCCTCTTGGTCTCATCTGTACAATCGAGCATCCAATAATACTACCTCAGAAGGTCGATGTGAGGATTGAATGAGGTCATGTCCGCAATGTACTTATAACCATGTCTGGTACAAAATGACCATCCAGTAAACATCACTTATTCCTCCATAGCCTGAAGGGTCTTTCCACCTACATGATGTTCCTTAGTCTCAGCTGAGTGGCCGTTATCATTTCGTGGGCTACTGTGACTTCAGGAAAAGACATTCTTAGTGAGCAGTTCTCTTTACTGCTATGGGCTTGCTGTCTGTTTCTGTTTCACTGGGCCCTGCTACTCCACTCCTGGGTAATGGAAATGTTGTGAAACCTTTTCCCACTCTGATTTCTTGGAGGCTGAAACCTGGGGTTATTGGTCGCTGCTTTGCATGGGAACCCATCTTTTCTGTCCTCAGTCCTGCCAAGGCTATCTGCTAAACAGTGTGTGTGACACCTGTTGTCACTCCATCCAACCTCCTGCCTCCGTGACCTGGCCATACCCAGAGGGTTTGGGCTAACTTGGAACCCTGTGGCAACACAGTTTGGAATCACCAAGCAAATGGCTCCTTTTTCCATACTTGGAAACTGAAGAAAGTTGCACTTGAATATTTATCAGTAGCCAGTCACTGCTGAGAAAGCAATAAGAAACCCCTGGCTTTGTCAACGTCTTTGATTGTGCAAAGTGACTAAGCCATGTGTAAAATATCACACAATGGCATGCCCTGTCACCCTAGGAATTTCACTCTGTTGAGATGTAGTTACCATGTATGAAGGTGAGAAATGGCTTTTCTTCCTCTCTGTAGGACTCAGAAAATAGAAAATAAGATGCTTTCTTGGGGCCACCAGCATCAGTTTCATGCTGTGGTCCTGATTTTTAAAACAATGCTCTTTTCCTAAAATTAAAAAAAACTGCCTTTGAGAATTTATTCAAATCTAACTAGAAAAACTTGTTCTGAATTGTATATGTTTAAGTAATTGTGAATGATGCAAAGGAAACACAGCTTTGGTTTCTGTTTTTAAACTAGCTATTAGTCTAATGATCGCTAACCCTGTGGCTTATTTGGAAATGAGTTCCTATCCACCACATCTTCATTTGTCTTCTAATTTTCATGGAATTTGAAAGGGTTAGGCATGTTTCCCAAGAGGGCATGCTGGGCACATCTCAGAGCATTGGCTACAGCACTCTGATTTTACAGGCAAATTTCACCTTGTCACTTCAGGTGGCATTTTCTTCCCTGCTCTTGTTTTGAAAACTCCGTGCCTGTGTATTGGATGGACAGGGAATGCTCTTCCTCTGAGACCCACTCCATGTAAAACTTTAGATAATTGGTGAGGATTTTATAAGCATGCAAATTAACAATTTACATTCTGAGAGTCATATGAAATCTTTGCTGGAAAAGTATGAAAACCACATCCAACCAATGACCACTCAGTGGATTGACTCATGTGTAAGGAGCGCCTTTAGATATATCCCTAAGCAAGCTAGCTTCTGACTTGCTCAGCATTCCCCCATTATTCTTAAGCAGGAGATAAAGGAAAAAATTGAGATAGGAGGCAGGCAATGATCAAGCAGCAGCCAGAAGGTACAGAGAATAAATTGGACAAGTGTGCACAAGTTATCTCTTTTAAGCATTAACATGTTCATTATTTTAAGATATTATAATATTCGTACATGTTGTAGATGAACTATTTATTTCTTGAACTGAAGAAATAAATTAAAAAATGCTGTATTAAATGTTGCTTCCAAACTCTGGAATAGATGTTTTCATATTTCAAACAGGTCTGTAGCCCTAAGAAGAAACATAACCATCTGAATTGAATGTATCTTAAATTGTAAATCAGAGCTGATGGCTTGTTAATCTACATCTATCCTCCTTCATGGATTGGTATATTAGTGAGAGTAGGTTAATCTATAGAGGATTTCATGAGCAAAATCCCAGTGTCAACCTGGGCAACCTGGTCCAGGCCAGCTCCATGGCATTGCTTTAGGGGAACACAGTCATATAAACCACAGGTGCCCACAGACATCATGATGGGGGTGGAGCACCAATAATATCCCTTGGATTGGTCCATCCAGAAAGCTGAACTATGTTTCATTTTTTTTTTTTCAAATCAGTACAAGTTTGTTAACCCCAGGTGCCAGAAGGGAAATTTTCCTGTGGGGTCAAAAGGAGAAGAAAACAGGAAATGTGTAAACTGTTGAACTGGACGTTACAATTTTAACTGAGTGCCACAGCAATATCTTACCCTGTCAAAATCTTCGTCTTAAAATATTTTTGTCATTTTTAAAAGTAAGCTTTAAAATGATGTTTCCTTATGACATTTTCACATTTGTTTCCTATTTTGATTATGTACCCTAACACACACACACACACACACACACACACACACACACACACACACACACACACACACCATACTCTCTTATTCTTCCTTCAGGAGCTCCCCAGCGCCTTAAAGATTCAAACCCTTTAGCAAGGCCATTTGACCTTCAGGGTGTCCACTTGCCTCTCGCTGGTATCCTTTCTGCTTGCCATTTCCCTTGAGACTCCAAGAACAATGGGTACACTGTCCCCTGTCACCTGCTTGCTTTTACGTACTTTGCACAGCTGCCTTTGTCTGCCAGGATCCCCTGAACATGTCTGGCCTCTTGTTTTCCTTGGCAGCCCCTCCGTGTGCCGTCCCACCCACTCCGTCCCTCAGACTTTATGATTTCTGTGCCCTGGCTCCTCCTCTGAGCATCTTCAGCATCCTGTGTGACCTTTAGCACAGTTCTCACTTCATTACAACGAGCTGCTCACATGTCTGCTCTCCACTAAGGATACACTTAGAACAAGAACTAGATGTCAGTTGTGATATAACCAAAAGATTAACCCAGAGGAAGCGCTCAGTATGCTTCTATTGAATTAGTGAATGATCTGACCTTGCCTCATCCACATGGTTGTTCATATTCCTCAGTCAAGTATTCTTTTCTGTTTTTTTTTTATTTCATCGTCTAAGACCCGAGTTGCCTATTTTAAGGAATAAGTACACAAAAATCGATTTACTGTAGGAATAGGTTTCTGATCTCTTCCCTTGAGCCTTTATGGAATTACTATATTTAAAAACACAGACTCACTCCTGAACCATGCCGGGGGAGGGTTTTCATGGATTTGTTAAACTTTTATGTTTCTTGAGAGTATTTGTGAGCATGCCCCCGGTGTCATACACTGAACCCTCTATTAAACAAGGCTGCTCTGTGCTTTAGAAATGCTTTCCATGGTGCCATTCCTTTCACCTTGAGTCTACTAGCGTCCTAAAGTTGCAACGAGTCATTAGACTCTATCAAGTCACTGGTATTTTTAAAGGATGACATTTTTCTTTATTTGTATGCAAATTATCCCCCACAGGCTCTGGTTAAAAAATTAGAAATTGGGATATCGATCTATCTATCTATCTATCTATCTATCTATCTATCTATCTATCTATCTATCTATCTATCTACTTATCTATCTATCTATCTACCTATCTATCCTTTAAAGAACATAACTTTTTTTTTTTTTTTTTTGTTTTTCGAGACAGGGTTTCTCTGTGTAGCTTTGCCCCTTTCCTGGGACTCACTTGGTAGTCCAGGCTGGCCTCAAACTCACACTGATCCTTTGTTTTTAGTCAATAATACAACAAACAGAAATACCTCCTGAATACTGTGAGTACTAACTTCTCAAAGTTTCTAGCATTTTCACAGACTATCTAATTCCCTCTAACCTTACTTACCCAAAGGTCTGTGAAGTATATTTTACCAAAATGTTCATCGTTTGGGAATGTTCTCTTAAGCCCTTAGCTCTGGGTGGCTTTCTTACTGGGCTATTATGAGCAGAACAACCAGCCCATTCATCGTCTTATCTCCAGCTCTTGTCCTTGAGGCCACTCTGGATCCACATGCTTTGAAATCAATTGAAATCAATAGCATAAAATGCCTTCAAAATAAACCTTGGCATGTTTTCTATTAATTTCCATAAACAAAGTTTATATATTAAATGAATTTTTTTGTATTAGAAGATTATAATATCCCTATAGGCGATGTATATCCATGGGACCATATTAGAGGAAATAACACAGTGGTTGCATGCAAATAAATAATTATATTAGTTTATTATTATTATTATTATTATTATTATTATTATTATTATCATTATTATTATTGTTTGGGAGGGTTGAGACAGGGCTTCTCTATATACCCCTTGCTGTCCTTGAACTAGCTCTGTAGACCAAGCTGGCTTTGAACTCAGAGATCTGCCTGCCTCTGCCTCCCGAGTGCTGGGATTAAAGGTGTGTGACACCACCGCCTGGCAGTTTTCTTTTTATTTAAAAAAATGTCACTGGGCACACAGAGTCAAACTGTTTTTCAATGACTATACTAAATATAGTAACCAATCAAATAACATAAAATAAAGTATGGCCGATGTGAGGAATTTGATATGCTTTATCAGTCATAGAATTGTTTAACATGTGAAATGGCCAATATCTAGCAACACACTCATTGTCACAGAGTACAGAGCCGTGATTTGATTTCAGTATGGGTATTTCTAGCTCCTGTTGTTCTCCTACCACCTGTTGTAATCAGTCAGGTTTGTACTTACCTTACAAAAGGAAGAATCTGGCTTACAACTCCTCCTCTTTGTTCACCCCACAGAATTCATTGATTTTTCTCACATCCCATGGCTTCCAGTGGTTCTCAACCTGTGGGTCACGACCCTCTCTGGGCTCACATATCAGAAATTGACATTACAATTCATCACAGTAGCAAACTTACAGCAATAGAGCAGCAATGAAATAATTTTATGGTTGGGGGTGGGGGAGCTCACCACGACACGAGGAACTGTATTAAAGGGTCACAGCATTAGGAAGGCTGAGAAGGACTGGCTGAGACACATGTATGCCCATCTTGCTTACTGGTCCTCAGGTTGGACGGTTGTTCTGTGTCCACGATGCTTTGCCTGTTGTGCGAGTGTTGTGAACCATGGTGTATTTTCATTCCCCTGACATCTGTCTGTTGTCACCTCCATGTATCAACTGTCCTAGCAGAGAAATGATGACACTGTTAACTCTCTCTCCCTAGAGCTTTTCATTCCCAAAGAGCCTAAGCAGGTGCCTGGGGTGGTGATATCATAGAGGCAAATTTTAACACTCTGAAGCCTGCCTTCTAAAACCTTACTTTTTCAAACTTACTTTTCCCCACACGGTTGACGACTTTGACTCCTTCCTTACACACCTCTGTCACCTGTAGGCTGTGCCTTGAATGACACAGCCTTAGAGTATAGAAAACACATTTATATCAAAATGAGAAAAACGATAGGATTTCTCTTGGGTTTCCATATGCCCCTCTTCCTTCTCGGCTTCATTCCCAAATGCCTCAAGGTAGCGATGGGTGTATTATGCATGTATGTGTATGCACGCACTGTGTACGTGCACATGTAAGCAGAGGCTAGAGATAGACTTTAGGTACCCTGCTCCATCAGTCTAGGCTTCCCTCTCTTGAGACAGGATCTCCTACTGAACTGGTGCTAGGCTGCTGAGGAGCAAGCCCAAGCAACCCTTTTGTCTCTGCCCCCTAGAGTACTGGGGTTACAGGCATATGTGAGCACACCCAGCTCTTCTTATGTATATGATATATATGCAGGGAATTTGAATTCAGGCCCTCCTGATTATACAGTAATAGTTCTTATAAACTGAACCAACTCTCCAGGTCCCAGTGTAGCATTTTCTAAGTATTCAAGAGCTGTAGTCTTCATTCCTAATTCTTGCCTGTACCCCCACAGAAATGCATGCTATATTATTCTCTATTTTATTTGGTTGTTTTAAATATAATCTGCCAATGAATTTTGTTCAGTATTTATCAATCTATCCTTCCATTTAGACTATGAACTACACAAGAAAAAGAATTTGGTATGTTTTGTTTTCTATTGTATCATCAGAGGCTAGATTGTCACTTAGTACATAGTAGATGCTCAATAAAGATTTGCAAGAAGACAAATGGAAAAGTGGCCCAGAGTCAGCCTGGAACACAGACTTTGTAGTGCTGTGATGTATGTGCTTTCTCTGTGACCGCATGTGTTCTTTCTGGGCTGTGAGGGTTTGCTAAGGGTAATGTTGAAATACGCTCAGAAGATTTAGTTCCTCCAGATTCTGTTTGCCTTTTGTTTATTGAACAGTAATTTACTACACCAGCCACTAAAATATGAACTATATAGCTCCTTATGCTCTCTTTATTTTTCTCAGTGGTACACAATAACATTATCCCGTATTAAGGAGACACACTTCCTGTTGTGTTTTATGTCACACTCTCCTAGGTCTTTTCAACTGGAAAAGCTAAGCCCAGGTACTACTGGGCACTTTTCTTCTGTTGGCTCTCATTTTGCCTGACATGTTCATGGCCTTGCTGGTTTATACTCCCCTCCTTATAGCTGACTTCATCTGCAGATATAGCAGCACCGGCTATGTTTAGCATTCTGTGGTTCTAGGGTTTATTTTCTAAATTTCCTCATTGCTATTTTAGCTTATTCTGTAATTAAATAAAATGCCTTGTTCTCTCCATATAAGAGCCCCCAGAAGGACAGCACTGCCTGTGCTGGGTAGTGTAAACTGATGTTGTCATCTCAGGGCACCCTGTTAATAACTTGTTAATAGATACATACCTACAGACAGAATCCCTTCTACGGAGTATTTGATAAGTCAACACTCTTGGAATATCTGACCGATTCAGACAGGCTGGCAGCCATCGTTAGTCCTGTTGTGTTTTCACAACCTTTCAGACACTCCGAGATGGCAGGACTGGCGTGTAAAGTCTCGGGAGCTCAAGAGGCCAACATGGCCAAGAATTAAAATTTGCCGTCTGACATCATGGGAACAAATGCCTGCAAGTGTAAGGGCTGAGATGGGGGTCATTTAAATTGCAAATATATGTAAAGTAAGAGTATGTGGTATTTTGAATAGTTATTACAGAGCTAGAATCACATAAACCGTCTTATGGATAAAGGTAGAAATCACAGATGTACAAAGTTCAGCTCTAAAATAGTCTATGTTTTAGGAGATATTTAGCAAAAATCTCTGTGGCAAAAATCTCTGTGGTATCTGTTTACTCTGAGAGAGCCTAGAGGTGTGTTGAACAAATAGTGTCAGATCAAAGATTTTCTATCACTGAAGTTCATTTATTTCAATATTCTGTGCTCTCTTTCTTTCTTTCTCTCTCTCTCTCTCTCTCTCTCTCTCTCTCTCTGTCATTTGGCAAAGCTTTATATAAAATAAATATCTAGAGGTCACCTCATGAGCTTATGTTTATTAGAAAATTTTCAAATAAATAAAAACTATGAATGGTAAATTATTGTATGTAGACACGTCTCCTTGTGTTCCTAGTCTTCCTTCCATCCCTTCCCTGTTTCCTCCTCTTCTCTAATATCACCTTCCTCCTTTAAGAGAGGATTTGTTTTACCTGACAAAAAGTACAAAGGAAATAAAGCTGTTTTCTTGTTTTCTTCAAGTGCAGTGTTAGGGAAAGAGAACTGGATGAAGGGAAGGAGCTATCATCATGATAAGGGCCAGCAGTTTCCTGTGGGTTAGTGAGTAGATAAAGGACTGAGCACTGGAAGGGACATGGACCTGACCACTGCTTCACAGAAAATCTGGATCCCAAGAGAACAGTCAGGTTGTGTAAAGGCCACTGAATAATCTCAACCTTGATTTCTCCACTCATACAGAATGCAATGATCAGAGAGCCATTGTGCTGGATAAATGGTAGTCCCTTGGCTTAGTAGGCACCCCATGCTCCCTGAAAACCTACAGAAAGAATGAGTTGCTTGGGGTGCAAAGACAAAGTCAACTATGAGCATTACATACTGCTTAAAAATTAAAGAACAATTCTGCCTGTATGGGTTTAAAGAACTCTTGCTCAGGTGTACAGGCTAGGCCTAGCCTGAGAAGCAAATAAATGACCTAGATTTTGCACCCGATTATATAAAAAGCCAAGTTTTAAATGCTGTCAAGCTGTGTTTTCCCATGAAGGATGACTCCTCCATCTAGTATAACAATGAAAATGAGATTATCATAGTCACATTGTAATCAAGTACTCACTCCACCTACTGTACGGAGACAAGGCCAGGATGCTTCACAAGGATGCTCCTTTACAAGAATGAGTTCAATATCAGGAGTCTGATAGAAAAAGACATTGATTTGGGCTAAATTACCACGTTGGACATAGAAAGAAGATCCTGAAGTCTTTGTGGCCACACATGGCTGCCCTTGCTTGGTAAAGTGAGATTTGTCTCCAGCTTGGATGGCTGGGGCTGCTCCCCAGTGTTCTGGCTAGGTTTTGTCCACTTGACACAAGAGAAGGCCATCTGGGAGGAAACACTGTGGAATTCAAAAGCATCCCCAAGCCAGAAACCTCATTTGCATGAGTCCTGAACAAATGAGTGGGAAGAAATGACTAGACAGAGCCCACAGTTGCTCAAGAATTGGTAATTTTCAACAACTGGGCATTTCATGTGACTAGGTTGCCTTTAAGAAGAGCTTGACTGGTCACCGCAGGACATTGCTTGTTTGGCCATTTCTACACTTTGCTAATGCTTCCCTTTGCCCCACATGTTTCGTCTTCCTATTCTCCGGTCCTCCGGGGAGTTCAGAATAGAAGCACATTAGCCCAGATGGCTGTGCACCCTTTGTTTTTCTTACATTCACTTCCTCATTCTAAATTACTATGTTGAACAGAGCAATACGATCCTGCAGCCTTTGCGGCCACACATGGCTGGCCTTGCTTGGTGAAGTGAGATTTGCCTCTGCCTTAGATGGGTATGGTTGTTCCACCGTGTGCTGGCTAGGTTTTTGTCCACTTCATACAAGAGAGGGCCATCTGGGAACAGGGAGATTTAATTGAGAAAATGCCTCCATCAGAGTGGCCTTTAAACAAGTTTGTGAAACATGGTCTTGACTAATGATCGTGGTGGGAGGGCCCCGCTCACTGTGGGTGGTGCCACCCTGGGGCAGGTAGTCCTGGGTTGTGTGAGAAAGCTATGGAGAACAGACTAGTAAGCCACACACTCCTCATGGTTCCCACGTCAGTTCCTACCCTGACTGCCTGTCATGACTGACTATAACTGCAGACTACCAAGACTGCGGGAATCTAGTTCTATTTATAAGATAAAGCCATCTCTCCCCAAGCTGCTTCTGGTCATGGTGTTTACCACAGTGACAGAAACATGACTGTGACACAGGTAACTTCCCAAAGGCAATTTCAATTATATTCTATTGTATCCTTCCCTCGGTAGAGACTTAGAATCGATAGCATTAAGGATAAATGTCAACCATGCCTATGGATATTATAGCCCCCTTTCTAAGTGCTTTTATTTATGTTGCCCTAATCTTGCCCCAAATTCAGCTATATTTCTTGGTAGATGTGTCTGAAGGCATTATGATAAAGAAGGTAGAGTTTGCAGACATGAACCATCTGCCGTGGCCTTGGATAAGTCAATTCTCTGAGGGTCTATTTCCTGCTGTATAAACTAGAATGAAGACATGATATTAATTTTTATAAGGTTTTGTGCAGGAATAAGATGATGCAGGGAAGACAGCATAATTTCTGACACATGATAAACAGCTAACAAAACTTAGCTGTTCTTTTCATAAACAAGTTGATTCAAACCTGAAAGAATGGGGCAGTTAAAGAGCATGCTTTATTAATTGTCACTTGATAGCTCTGTGTTCTAAGGGTCTGAGATTCAGGTTCCTCATCCCACTAGGGAGAGAGTGACAGCTATCGAGCAAGATGTTTGGAAGCACCATGAGATGGAGTGAAGGTGTCTTACACCAAGCACTTTGCCAGGTTGTTTTCAACATGACTCGTCCCCCGTGTTTGTTGGAAACTTGGGGAATGACAGAGGGCTGTGAGGGTCTGCTGAGGGTAACGTTGAAATAAGCTAGGAAGATTTAGTTCCTCCAGATTCCATTTGCCCTTTGTTTATTAAGCAGTAATTTACTACACCAGCCACTAAAATATGAACTATATAGTTCCTTATACTCTCTTCATCTTTCTGCGCGGTACACAATAATTTTAACACGTGTTTGAGGAATCTCACTAACCTTTCATTTACATGCAGCTCAGAACACTACATAGTATGTCAAAGCACACGTTCCTTAGATGTAAAGCCCAAACAACTCCCCGTATTGAGAGTCAGGCTGTGAGAACGGAGTCTAGAAGGTGAGAAAGGTTTCTGCTATACATCTTACAACTGTTTCTGGATTTCATGGATTACCCCTTGAGTCACTTAACAGCTAAAATGTCATGGAACCTGCTCACTCTTCCAAAGCAGAAGTGCAAAGTCACTCCTTGGTGCTTAGGACGCAATCCGTAGGAGTGCTCGGTGGGCAGAGAGACCCCAGGTGGTTTTTTTTGGGAGATGGGGACAACTGGATGGGGGAGGGGGTTACTTAGTGTCTCACCTCTTCCATTTCCCACTTTGTGTTTCAAGGAAAACATATTCAACTAGAATGTATGGCCTTTGGTTGAGCGGTTCTGTGGGAACAGGGTGAGGGAGGGCAAATCAGAAATAGAAACTCATAGTAGGAGAGTCCTGAGAATTTGGAGCTAGTCACCCATTCCTACCAAGACATGTATTTCTAATTTTGGTGTAAATTTAATATCTACTTTTTAAAAACATATTTTAAACAAGTCCTCAAAATTAAAAAGGAACATGTTTCTGAGCTTTTAATGAATAATTTATTGTTTTAAAAGTTCTACTTTATGAAAAGAAACTCAGTTTTACAATTCATAATAAATACTGAATCTTTCAACTAATCATTTAAAGATATTCCATGTTAAACACAGCATTGGTAAACTGATTATGGCATTTTCAAAACATTCCTGGACCTAAGATCAGTTCTCAGGACACATGTCTGGTGATTCAGAACTGTCTCTAGCCTCTGGGTGCATCCAGACTCACATACACAAATCTCAATACACACATAATTTAAAAAAATGTATGAGTGAATAAAATTTTTAACTACACAGCTGTTGGTCTAAAGTTCATGACTTCCTATGAGCTTGGTTCAGTTTTGTTTGTGGGTTTCCCTATCATGATTTTGATGCCCCTTGCTTATAGAATGCCTCTTCTCTCTCTTCAGCTGGACTCTTGGAGGTTGGCCTAGTGCTTGGCTGTGGGTCTCTGCATCTGCTTCCATCAGTTACTGGATGTAGGCTCTTTGATGACTTTGCATAAATGAGACAGTTGTATAGTTTCATCTGCTTAAGGAGCCCCTTGGCAGCAAGATCAGGATCCATTCCTAATGCATAAGCAGGCTTTTTGGAGCCCATTACCTATGGGGGCAGGGGGAACACCTTGCACAGCCTTGATGCAGGGGAAGGGGCTAGGACTTGCCTTAACTGAATGTACCAGGCTCTGCTGACTCCCCATAGGAGGTCTTATCTTGTCTGAGGATGGAATGGGGGGGTGAGGTGGGGCAGGGGAGGCTGAAGGGAGGGAGGAGGGAAGAGAGGGGGACCAGTGGTTGGTATGTAAAATGAATTAAAGAATTCTTAATTAAAAAAATTAAACTACAAAAAAGATTCCTACTTATACCAAACAAGGTTGATTGTATAAATACACATATAGTTCAATACAAGAGAATTTTCTGTCAGAAGTTATATATTGATAAGTTAAAAGAGAGAGCAGAAATCTGTGGAGATGGCATAGTGGGACTGTGTATGTATGAGGACTACATTCAAATTCCCAAAACCACATAAAAGCCAAGCTTCAGCATCTGTGCTTATAACCCCAATGTGGGTGGGTGGAGACCGGCAGCATGGAAATCGCTGGCCACCCTTCGTAGGCAAAACTGAGAGCTTTGGGTTCAGTAACGTAACTTCCTTGTCTAAAAATTACAGTAGAGAGGAATGCAGGAAGGCATCCAATATTCTCACTTTACATGTGAGCTCATGGTCATATAATACACAAACACATACTGCATACACATGCAGACACTATACAAACACACACATACCATATACACACATACACACCCCACATAAACACACCACACACACACACACACACACACACACACACACACAGAGAGAGAGAAGGAAACAAACATTAATTCTTTTAATTAAATAAAGAGAGAGGATGGGCTTATAATAACAGATGCCAGGGTGGCATTTGACCAAAACTTAAAACTTAGCACTCACTTTTATGTTAAATGTTAAAAGGCACACTGAAATAGCAATAAAGAAGTATAGCATCTGTCCCAATAGCTAGACACATTGTAAAGTAGGAATCATGTGTATTAAGGCCAGCATAATTATAAGCACTGTGATGTAATATAATAGAGTACACAGAAGGTTTTCTCTTTTATTTAGGTCAGAGTAGCAGTTTGACACATAAAAATAGAATATGAATGGCTTTATAACAACTTGAGGGTTCATCTGGAAGAGCTAAAGGAATTAGATGTAAGATAATTATGTTCAAGTGGTAACTGTGTATGATAACCAACTACAAAATACCTACAGAGAATTTATTAGCAATTAAACTTAAATTAATATCCAGTTAGAAATATAACAGAGAAAGTAAACTGCCTTTCTAAACAGCATGCAGTTCTAGGACTCAAAATACACCATTCTTTTTAAAAATTATTATTTATTTGTTTTTGTTTGTTTACTTTACATCGTGGCCACAGTTTCCCCTTCCTCCTCTCGGTCCAGTCTTTCTCCTCCACATCACTCTGTTCCCACCCATGCCTAATCCCCTCCCACTTCCTTTCTGTTCAGGTCTCCCATAGATATCAACAAAACATGGCATATCAAGTTGCAGTAAGACTAAGTACCTCCCCATGTCTTGAGTCTGAGCAAGGCGACCCAGTGTGAGGAGTAGGATCCCAAAAGCCAGTAAAAGAGTCAAAGACAGCCCTGTTCTGTCGCTTGAGTTTTCCGCCTTGCCCACAGTCAGGACAAATCTCTGTCACTCACCAGTCCCACAGCCGCTCAGACCCAACCAAGTAAACACAGAGACTTATATTGCTTACAAACTGTATGGCCGTGGCAGGCTTCTTGCTAACTGTGCTTATAGCTTAAATTAGTCCATTTCCATAAATCTATACCTTGCCATGTGGCTGGTGGCCCACCGGCATCTTCACATGCTGCTGGTCATGGCGGCATCTGGCAGTCAGTCCTTCTGCCTTCCTGTCCTTTTATTTCTCCTTTCTGTTAGTCCCGCCTATCCTTCCTGCCTAGCCACAGCCGATCAGGTTTTATTTATTGATCAATCAGAACAACTTGACATACAGACCATCCCCCAGCACAGCCAAGTGCAGACCATCTCAGACACCTGCACTCAGGCCCATGGTCCTAATCATCCTCTATGCGGACCTGCTGGGTAACGCCACAAAGAACCCAAGAAGGGCTCCCACAGGACATACAGAACATCCCACAGCACTGTTCCCACTGTTAGGAGACCCCCAAGAGGACCAAGCTACACAACTGTAACATATATGCAAAATGCCTAGGTGAGTCCCATGTAAATTCTCTGGTTTGCGGTTCTATCTCTGTGAGCCCCTATGAGCCCAGGTCAGTTGTTTCACTGAGTTTTTATGGGGTGTCCTTGACCCCTCTGGCACCTACAATCCTTCCTCCCCCTCTTCAGCAGGATTCCTCAAACTCTGCCTAATGGTTGGCTGTGGATCTGCATCATTGAGGGAATGGCCAACCAATGACTAGTCATCCCTAAAACTCATACTAGGAGAGTGAGCACACCCTGACACTACCTGGAGCACCAGGACCCACAGGCTGGAGGACCCAGAGACCTAGGATAGAACTAAACACAACTGAAAAAGAAAAAAGAAAGAAAGAAAGAAAGATGTCAGTGTAATGATACCTAGCAATATTCTGCTATACTCATAGATTGGTGCCTTGCACAATTGTCATCAGAAAATACACCATTCTTATACCTCTCCGTGAAACTAATAACAATTTTAACAAGAAAGGAGGATATTTTAACAGAAAAATAGTTCTTTCAAATTAATCTATAGCACTTAATTATAGAAAATAACAATAGCACTTTATTATTAATTTTGGCAAAATGTTTAAAAAATGTCTAAGGGAATAAATACGTAAGAAAGTAAAAATAAAATTGAAAACTTTACAGGTAAAGGGTACAGAGATGTAAAACTTACTGCCTGAGAAACTTGTGATAAAAATATCAGACTTAGAACAGTGATATAGGTGAGGAATTGGACATGACATAAACTCCAAAGAAGGACCATGTTTTGTGTGTATGCATGCACATATGTGTGTGGATATGCATGGTTATGCATCTATAAAACGATCTGATTTAAATAGCATTTGAATTCTCAGCACATGAGAAGGATAGCTATTCAAATGCTAGCAAACCAGCAGCCAATCATTTTGGAAAAGAATATGAACTTAGATCCTTTTATTACCCACTTACTTAAATATATGTATATATATATATATATATATATATATATATATATATATATATAAGCTAAGGCTTTAATTTAAATATTATTTATTAAAATGTCAGATACATTTTATTAGGATAAAACTAAAAGGTAAGATATATAAAATTTTAAAATAAAAGATAAAGAAATATTTATTTTGAAGTAATAAAAGATCTGGTAAATGTGTATACATTAAAAAGTAGTTAGCCTGGCATGATGGCGCATGCCTTTAATCCCAAAACTCTGGGAGACAGAGGCAGGCAGATCTCTGAGTTCAAGGCCAGCCTAGTCTACAGAACAAAGCGAGTTTCAGTGCAGCCAGGGCTCATCTCAAACACCATAAATGTGATGTAACAGTAAAAGACAAACAAGAGAAGCTGTTTTCAGTATTGCCAAAGGATGTATGAAGAGTTCTGAAGAATCTCTAAGAACAAAGATGCTTGTCCTTACAGAAAAATCAACAATTCTTAGAAGAAACATGAATGGTCACTAACATGAATAAAAGCCCAACCACAAAGAAAATCCAGTAACAGAGGGCCATTGTTCTCTCTAATCAACATGTTAACAGATTCCTATAAAAAACAGGCACACCACAAAACAGATGGCAATGCAAGTCGGGGCATAATTATGAGAAAAATTTTATTTTATAAACCACTAATTTCATGTCTAAAATTGTATCCCAGGAAAATAACTAAGGGTGTCTGAAAGGATTTAACAACATCCTTGTTTATTGTTGTGGAAGGGGTAAGGTTGAATGTACCCAATACCCAGAAGAGAGGCTTAGCTTCAGGTAATCCCATAAATGTATATGATAGATACATAAGTATAATACTATTTATGGAAGATATTTATGGAATGTTCGGGGAACATCCATAAAATATGGGCTCACTTTTTAAAGATGAGAAAGATGTTTAAGTCAATCATGATTGTACGCACCTCTAACTGCACAATTGATAAGGTTGAGGCAGGAGGATTGTTTCAAGACTACCTGGTTTGCATAGCAAAATCTTGTTTCAGTGGATGCGGACACACACACACACACACAGAGAGAGAGAGAGAGAGAGAGAGAGAGAGAGAGAGAGAGAGAGAGAGAGAGAGAGAGAGAGAGAGAGAGAGAGCATCTGGGAACATGGACTCCAAGAAAATGTCAGTATCTATGCATTAAAACTATCGTAGGTAATTTCTGTACTCCTAGTGAGGTGATGTCTAGAAAAATTTTCTTCATCTGGAAAATGAAAGAATGATAGTAGGTTATTTCTAATGGATTTTAGCAAAGATGCTCCTTAATTCCCCAAGTAGTGATGACGAACAACCTTCTGAGATTTTTAGAAATCTAACTTTGCAGCAATAATAATAGGATAAAAGTAGGCTCAGCCCAACCTATACTCAAGTTTAGTTGCAATTTAAACCATGTGTTTATTTGTAACTTGTGTGTGCATATGCATGTTCCTGTGTGTGTGTGTGTGTGTGTGTGTGTGTGTGTGTGTGTGTGTGGATTCTTCTGTCACAAATGTCTTTTTTGATATGGGGTGGGGTGAAGTGAGTGAAGACTGATGGAAATCAGTGGTTTCTCATAGAACTCTCATGCTCAACACCGCATCTTATTAATGTGTAATATGTACTGTTGCTTTGCTTGATGTTTGGAACCCTACTGAAAATTCTTGGGTATGGCAGGGCTCTGTAATGACAACTCACACTGAGAAAGCTGCAAGGGCTGCGGTGATTGAAATAAATCCCCTCACTAAGTAGAGTTCTGTCTGTGTTCTAAAAATTTGTAGAAAGCGCCTCTGCTGTCATTATCTGAAGATTCTTATTTCTGGCGGATAGTTAAAAATGCCTGCAGAATTATGAAGTGTGGTATTTCAAATGGGTTTCAGTACCTTGTTGTGATCATGAAATTAAAACACAAACACAAACACACACACACAGAGAGAGAGAGAGAGAGAGAGAGAGAGAGAGAGAGAGAGAGAGAGAGAGAGAGAGTTAGTTTTAATTTGCTGTTAAATACTCCACCTCCACAGTGGTTGTTTGGAGGCCATACACAATGGTGCGGAATGGCTTTTTAAAAGTGGTTTGTCTTGTTCTTGCTCAACCTGGCGGACACCAAGAACTTCCAGGAGGGAACACATTTGATTTGCCTTGCACCACCAGAGGACTTGGCCAGCGGCTGCTGTTTGTTTAATGCTAGTGTTGACAAGGTGCTTTTGCCTAGGGAGCTCCAGGTGCCCCAGAATTAGCCAGCCGTTCACACAGCAGCCTTCATGCCTGAGAGTGCCGAGAGGATTCATGGGAGCTCCAGCTTCCTTCACTCTTATTTCTGTTTACCCAGTGAAGCAAAGCAAACATTTCCTCTTCCCTCAAAGGGCTGGCAGCGAAAAGTCCTAGTGCTACGTCACCGGGAGTTTACTGCTTGTGTAAATAGATAAATTCCTGTGAGGGAAATTTGTCACACACCCTACTGAGCCAAGGCTCCTAGAAGCCCAAGACATCTCTTCAGCCTCTTTTCTGCATCATTGTTCTCACTTGTTTAGATCGCTTTCCTGAATATTTAGAAGATGTATATCTTCATTGGTTAAATAATAGTCAGTGTCCTACTACCAAAACACATAGTTTTAAGTGGAGAATGTTGGTCCATTGTGTTCAACTATGAATTTCCAGTATCCTGCATTTACATGATTGTAAATGCAGTATCCTGTCGGATGAATGAGTGAGTGATTGACTGAATAAATGAATGAATGAATGAAATTGCTCAGTAGTAGCATAAGATACCATTAAGTCCCTTATTCACAGTCAGGTTGAAGGCAGTCAGTTGTAAATAAACAAAACCAACTTGCATGTTAAGGAGATTGCTGTCATGTTCCAAAGTACTGGAAAGATCTGTGAGGTGAGAAGGAGCACTAGTCAGAGGTGCCTTCTTTAGTTGCCAGTAACAGAAACCAAATGTAAACCGCCTTCAACAATAAAAGTAGCAAGCCAAGCTGGTGGCGTGACTGAGGAGTCTAACGTTGGTTCTTCCTGTTGAACATGGGCTTCAGACGGTCTCATGATGTGCCTAGAGCAGCCCTTCTTTCTTTCCTCCCCTCTCCCCTCCCTCTGCCTCCCCAGCCTCTTCAAAAGTCCCCTAGTGGGGACATGGAGAGCAAAGCCTCACCAAGTGTGATGACATTCTTGTGCTCGGTCCGGGAAAAGTATCTGCCTCCCATTGCTAAGAGATGCTTAACAAAGACTCCCAAACCAAAGATCTTTAATTTCAACTGCTCATCATCTTCCTTTTGCTCCATTTCCACAGCCTAGGCAGGGCTCAAGGTAGAGTGAGGTAGTATGTTTAAACATATATCCTGCTCAGGAATGAACATAAGAACTAACTCCACGGTATAAAAATCAAGGTCTGGCTGGAT
The DNA here is from genome assembly GCF_049852395.1 of Peromyscus maniculatus bairdii. Lineage (NCBI taxonomy): Eukaryota > Metazoa > Chordata > Mammalia > Rodentia > Cricetidae > Peromyscus > Peromyscus maniculatus. The sequence goes on along the minus strand of NC_134866.1, from coordinate 46,188,698 downwards.
TGGTATGCAGACACAATGCTCCCATGAGTGAGGTCAGTGGTACTGTAGTGTGTGAGGAATACGCACCTGGTCTCGGCTTTTACAGTGGCTCTTTTTAACCGTTTACTCACTTTAAGTTACTAAATCCAGTACTCACAACAGTAATTTGATAAGGCTACATAGCAACTATTACCCATCATTCATAAATTACTCTATTGAACCAGCTAATTCAGTGTTAAAGGAAAAAAAAAGATTAATGGGTGAGCAAATCTAAATGAGAGATTTTGTTAGGACACAGTATTCTGCCATGTTGCTCATCTTTTCTTCTGGACCTTTTGAAACTGTGATCGTTTTGAAATGGAATTTGGACAGAAAGAGACTTCTCTAGGAAATCCTTTTCTTGTGTCACCCATTTAAACTGGATTTGTGGTTGATGTCCTACCCATCCATGTACAATCCAATTCAGAAGAACTTCAGTTTCTCACATGGGGTGGTTTTGTAGTGAAAAAAAAAAAAGAAAGGAAGGAAGGAAGAAAAGGTACATGCTATGAATGTGCTTCTAGCATTTCAGTTAGTCACAAAGCAATAGTAAGCTTGCAAAGAGTATATGTAACTCAAGGCTAGTGGTGATGTTCATGGGACCTAGGCGTTTTGGCTGTGTGGGCCTCTTTTTCCCATTAAACATAGAATTATTGTATTTTTTGCTACACTGATATAAAATTAATATAATCTATACCAGAATACATGCATTTCAGACAGTCTTTTAAACGCTTGAAAGTATCATAGACTTTTGGGTTCACCATCTATGGTGCTATATTATGTGCTGCAGCCTTTCTTTTTGTTCTAAATTAAAAAAAAATAAAACATTCTTCTTTAATTTTGAGGATTTCATTCCTGTACACAATGAAATATGATTATAGTGACCCCTCATTTCTCCCCCCCCCAGCTCTCCTGTTTTCCCCTCCAAACATCATCTTTTTGTTCCTTTGTTTTGGATAAGCCCACTCAGTACAGTTAGTGCTGTCCAGATGTGCACGGGTGTGGAGCCAGGCACTGCAAACCTGCCAGCGGCCACACCTCCCATAAGGAGCAATTCTCCCTCTTCCAAAGACTATTCAGGGGCCGGGAGATCACCTACATCACGAGAGGTGTGCTGGTTTGTTTTTCGGACAGGCTGGCTTGAAATCTGGTTATGTGTGAAGCTGTGAGTGCCTATTTGGTGAATCATTCAGTTTTTCTCCCCCCATCATTCATCTTTCTGGGTTGAACGTGTTTTTGCTGTTAGCATCAGTTGCTGCAGGCAGGCATTCCACTGCTGAGGCAAAGCCACACCAGCAAACCTCAGGCTTCTGCCTGCAGGTTCCTCTAAGTATTCCTTTGTCTCCCTCCATTCTTATTCTTGAATGACTGATGCCATGAAAGGCAAGGCTGCCACAATCGAATTTACAGCATGAATTTGTACAATAAGGAAAAAACTAGAATTTTTTTCCATGCAGAGAGTACTTAGAATTTACTTGAAACCATTCTCCAAAATAATATATGTGTTTGGCATGTGTTTCCTGTAATGCAGGTGAAAGTCCATCTACTATACAGGAAAGTAAGTGTTTGTTCATGTTCAGTCACAAACCCTGCCGTTGACAGACACTGCCTTACATCTGAATACTCCCTAAGGCCAGTTAGCTGTGGCTGTAGAGAACAGAGTCTACTGGGATTCATGAGTTTCACCAACACATATGTCCAAAGAAACCCCTGGTTGAGAGAACTATCTGAAATTAAACTAAATAACATATTTCAACTACCCATTCTTCTTCCAAGCACTACTAATAAACTGCAACTTTTGGGGGGTGGAGGTGGGGGTTTGAGACAGGGTTTCTCTGTACAACTTTGGAGTCTTTCCTGGAACTCACTCTGTAGCCCAGGCTGACCTCGAACTCACTGAGATCCACCTGCCTCTGCCTTCCAGGTGCTGGGATTAAAGGCGTGCACTGCCAATGCCTGGCCAACTTTTTTTTTTTTTTTTAATTTGGGGCCTACCCAAGCAAATATTTCTGGATTGAAACTTAGCCCTGCCATTTCCTGGCTACATGGTATACAAGCACTCCTCGTGCTGCTGATAATGTCCAGTTCTGGGTACCCCATTATAGGTACTGGACCTGGAAGGATGAATTAAGTGCAGTTCTTTCCTTCACATTTCAATGTGGGGAGGTAAGATTGGCACTGTCTCAGCAGCTGAACACACCATGAAAGGAATGCGATTGGATGTGATGTTACCAAAACAAGATCACATCCAGGGGAACAATTCGTAATATTTGGTTTCTCTCTTCTGTGTTTTATTTACTTTGTGTGTGAGAGGGCATTAGCCTAAGAAGGTGGCTAGGTTTGAAGATGAGAATGTATAAACCTTATTTAGCATAGAATCCTGAACATATAGATTGCACAGACTTCAACAGCACCACGTTTCTCATTTGCTTTCTCACAAACAAAGGGACCAAAAGAAAAAAAAAATGAATGAGAAACAATGCCATCAGCTATTGAAGTGATCTTACCTCTACAGGAAAGAGATAAGACTACCATAAATATGCTAGTAGTTTAATAGGAGAATGTGTGCAAGTTAGCCCAGGGGTGGAAATAGAGGCTTCCTTACCTCAAAATATACAAAACAAAACAAATAATAGGCTTCTATACAGTATTTGTGGACAAATCTTTGTGCTTCTGTTTTCACATGCACTTTACTTACACAGAAAAGTAAAATGCTTCTATGTACAGAGTCAGTTTATAAAAACAAGTAAACCGGCTTTGTGGAAATGTACAGTCTAATACGGAGAGACTGTCTCTAGGCTCTGCCTATGATTTACTGTCTCCAGTGGGGGTTACACTTAGGATATACACTGTGCTCTTCCTGACATCTAAGGATCATGTGCTCCATTGGCTTCCTAGCAGCTCATTCTCTCCAACAGTCCCCATATAGAAAACTTCCAATAAACAGGTTCCAATTGCCCAGACTTGACCAACCTCTGATAGAACGGGGAGTCCTGTGATTGTGGGGGATCTCTCTCCATCACTCTGGACATCACTAACAGAGATGGGTGTCTTGCTTTGCCCTTTCTTGTCTGTGCTACCAGTGGCAAAGATTACTTTTGCCACCGGGGTGCTGATTTTAATGGGTGAATCACAGGAAGATGGCTCAAAAGTCTTCCTCTGCAATGGACCGTAGGGCACGAGACTTGGGGAGAAGTCTCCTTGTAAGTGGCTTCACTTTGTCTCAATCATAGACTAAGGCAGCATTGCCTGTATTGAAGCCACCTTGGCCTTTGGCAGTCTTGTAGCATATGCCCTCTGACATGGTAAGAACTAGCGTCAATGGGGTGATTCAATCCTTGAGAGCCTTCTTTGATGAATGACTAAATCCAGGAGTTCTCTGCCAGCTCTCTGTTCCTTGTGCTTCGTTTCCTGTGGTGCAGAGAGCTAAGTGACAATGGATCATTGCCACGTGTCCCCTCCTGTCATTGCTATGGGGTTTATGACCTTCTTGCCTCAGTCATCATAAAGAGGGTGTGTACCCTTTTGATGCCCCAGGTCTAGAGATGTTTAGAACTCTGTGTCCATATTTCCAGAACTACAGCAAACAGTCAGCAAAGAATTTACACATCAGCTCACTTAGAGCTGATTCCCTATCTGTCTATTCTATACATAAATATCCATAGAACTTTTGACTTTGTGACTTTTTTTTTTGTGTTTCAATTTGTTACTGCCTAATGGATTTTTCTCTTTAAATGAAGACATAAGAAGAAAGCCTCCAACAAAAGAAGGAAGGCAATGAGGGGAGGGGAATAAGGTGTGAAAATAAAAATTTATTATATACATGTATAAAATTGTCAAATGGAAAGAAAAAAATTCCCAAGAAGATGTAGTTACATGAAATGAAAGGGTGGTGTGTGTGTGTGTGTGTGTGTGTGTGTGTGTGTGTGTGTGTGTGTGAAGTGTGCCTGATCTGGAAGTTCACAAAGTCCCCATAATGAAAAGGTCTGGCTTGTGGGTGGGCACCCTTCCATCCAGACAGACAGGAATGTGGCTCGGCAGCCAGGAGACACATGGGCTGTGGTCACCAGCATAGGCACCTTGCTAGAGAAACTCCACCTGGGCTTGTTCATCTTTTCTGAATGAAGGAGCAGCCACTTGACCTTTCTAGGCCTCCCCGAAATTCCTTTTGTGTCCTTAGGCTGTTTTCTTTCTTTCTTTTCTCCCCTCCTCACAGAAAAATACCTCCAAATGGAAGCCCTTAAAATGCCCCTTTGTTCACACCCCCTTTCACCATGAGAGTTGAATGTGACTATAGATTTCATCATTGGTGGTGACAATTAGCGTGCCCTTCCCCGGGGTCATTTCTATTCTTCACTTTCTCCCTTCTAAGAATTTGTTCTTTCAAATAACTTTTTGAGCCTAAATGAATCCACTGGGACATTTTAACAATTAACCTGGACTGGATGTCCTAAAAATGATTGCTGAAATGCACTCATAAAACCCAGCATAGCCCACTGTCCCTTTTCCTGTCCCCTTCCCCAGCTTTGGAGCATACTGACTCTTGTCTCTATTCCAGCACCTGAGAACAGAATGCCTGATTTCTGTGTCACTTCATGACGAAAGGCCTGGCTGGCAAGAGCCCAAATTTTGCAGCTGGCTATTAATTGAAGAAAACTCTCTCACTCCACAGTCAGACATGATCTGATTCAGCAGACCCTTCCTTTATACCGGGGGAAAAAAATCATGAAGTCTTTCATTTGGCTTTGCTTATGGTGGGTTATGAATGAGCTGGCAACACCCAGATGGTGGTGTTAATGCTTTCTGGGATGTTCTTGCTAATTAAAATTTATTTCTAAAAGAGTTTGGATATCTCATTATGAAGACTTTCACATTGTCCAGTAGAAAGGAATGCTGTATCCTCCGTTTGGTCTCACATACTGCACAATTCACTTTCAAAGTAATTTCACTGAAATTTCAAATTCTGGCATTTGTAGGGAAGGTTCTGGTCTTGTGAACTGATTACTTTTCTATGACATTGGGCTATGATTGTTGTTTTATCCTCAATACAACTTTAAGAGTAATTTATAATGATGTATATAATATATAGTATAATAATGTATGTAATATATGCATTCAGTATATGGCACATGGAATGCCAACATTTTTGATGGGTGCATTTTATAATTAAGTAAGAAAGTACTTGGCATGAAATGATATAGGATGATAAAAATTGTGGAACTTTTACATAAAATGAAAATCTCTGTGGAAATAAGGTGGCAAAATCCTTTTGGAAGCACTAAAAATTAATACATCTTTACCGAGTATGCCAATTCACAAGTTACATTATTCTGGGAAAACGATGTTGCTGTACCAAGGGCCTCTTTGTGCCTCCTCTCCCTCCTTTTCTGTACTCACAGTTCCCTCTGCTTTCTGGATGCTGAATTATTCGTCATTATTAGACACTGAATCCTGAGAAGCAATGTGAGATGGCAAAATTTCATGCGGTCCAAGTTGAAAGTGCTTGTGAGTGATTCAGTAGGACCTGACCAGCAGAAACCAGGAAAGAAATCAGAAACTGCCCCCCCCTCAAAAAAAAAATCATTAGGAGATAGCAGAAGAGACCTGGGAGAACCGGTTTATCCCTGGAGACTTGTGAGTCATTAGGGAAAATGGTATCAAAGTGCATGAGAGAGTCTGGCTTGCGTTACAGAAGATGCAATACCACTCGAGGCAAGAAAGCATTGTAGGATGAAGTAGTTGTGATGTGAGTGTCCAACCCAGGAATTCGTGTTCATGAAATGTTTCCTGTGTAACAGAGATGGGAGGGGGAGTGGAGAAAGTAGAAAGTGGCAGTTCCTCCTGATCAGTATCTCACTGCTGTGAGCTACTTATGCCCCAGGCTCTTCTAATGGCTCCCTCCTGGGGAGGACTTTTTCAGGACTGCAGGCAGGCTGAGCTGCACGGACTTGATTCAGCCAAAGGGATGTAAGGCTGTGTCAGTGGATACCCCTGCAAAATGGTGCCTAAGATTTTAAGAAGCCATTGTTGTAAAATAGCAATCATGCTTATTATATTCCCTACCCAAAGAAAAGGGGGGGAATAGATGGTATCTGATGAAGGAGTTTCTTCTCATATATAAACTAGAAATTTAAGTGCACAGAGCTCTATTTTTATGTGTATTATCTGAGTATGAAACCACAGATTTATCTTGAAACATAATTGGAAATGTTCCATAAAGTTCCATGTGCTTCTGTCTGGTGACAGATGTCTTTGAGTAGATGTAAGGTTAGAGGCTTTGTATTTTTTTCACCCTTAATTAATTTCTTTCATCTGTAGCAAGGATCTCAGCTTTTGGTATTATTTAATTTATGAACTTTGGTATCATGTTACATTCTGATATTTCTTATGTTTTTCCTAAATTTTCTTGTTTTTCCTAAAACAAAAAAACTTACATTTTGGCAACAAATGTTACATATTAAGCATTTTCCATTTTCTGAGAACGATTCTTAATTATAGGGATAAAGAGCAATGATCAAGATAGACTTTGATGCTGACAAAAAAAAAAGTGTGAACTATGTAGCATTCTGTAATGATCACAGTGGGCTGAGCCTAGAGTCTTCAAAAGCCATTCCTAAGGATATTACTATCTTCTTTGAAACATGGTGAGAGTCCTTACTATACTCACCTCATACGATGATTGATGACAGCTCACATTGCGTATCAATAAGATTGAAATATGTCTATCAGCTTTAAACTCCCTCTTCTCAAGGCTATATTTTCATCTGATCGCAGTACTCTGATACAGTGGTGTCAGGAGGAGGATCACAAAAAGCCTCCAGAGTGAATGAGAGTTTAGAACCAGTAGCTTGTTAAGGGACTTGGGGCTGGTGCTGCCAAGTATCTCAGGATGCCTCGAGATAGTTATTATAAGTCCAAGCTAAGAAGGGTTTCAATGGGCGACGATGTGACAGGGTTGAAAATCTCGTCTTGCTTCTGTGGCAAGGAGAATTCGGAATGAGCAAGGGAGGAGAGAAGGGACTGGAATGTCCAAGGAGCTTATGTGTGGGCCCTCATTGTCTTGGGACTCACAAAGAGCTTCACTACCCACCTTTTAGACAATGGCTTTTACTGCTCCTGCCAGTTTAATTGCCAGTTTGACTTCTGTTTTTTTTTTTTTTTTTTTTTTTTGGTTTTTCGAGACAGGGTTTCTCCGTGTAGCTTTGCGCCTTTCCTGGATCTCACTTGGTAGGCCAGGCTGGCCTCGAACTCACAGAGATCCGCCTGGCTCTGCCTCCCGAGTGCTGGGATTAAAGGCGTGCGCCACCACCGCCCGGCTTGCCAGTTTGACTTCTGAACAAACAAACAAACAAAAAAAAAAAAAATCACCATGGAGGCAAAAGTATCTTTGCTGTGGAAGGCCAAACCTCTAAGAAAAAAAAAATTTTCCCCCCTATTTTTTTAAAAAAAAACTTACAGAGATAGGATTTTCCATTTTTATTCTATTTCATTTTTTCTTTCTTTTTTTTTTAGGAAATGATGGATCATTGTATTAAGTTTTAGCACCAAAACAGATTTAGACAGCAGTTGTTAGTCAGATAACAGTAACAAAAGAAAAAACAAAAGAAGGAAGAGATGGGGGAGAATGGGCTAGTGCATGGCAAATCACCATTATGAAACCACACAGACACAAAACTGGCCCATACAGCAGAAGCTGTGTGTATTTTACATCTCAGACAAGCAGCGTCAGTCAACCGGGACCTTGTGTTTCTAACTAGGTCCTGGGTGACACTGATGTTGCTTGCCTGAGATATGAAAGTTCCTGGACCCATTATAGGCCTAAGAGGCAGAAACCCTGCAGCTGAGGCTATACTTCCCATTTATAAAAGACCTCCAGGAGATTCTGATGTGTGTTGTAGCTTGAGACCACTGCTGTCATTACACAAGGTAGATCATTCTGTTCCCCTTAGGATGAATTCAATGATCGTCACAAATGTGAGGAAGACTGTACATGCAAAAGTGTGTTAGCAGCATTCTGTTTCAGAGGAAATGAAAGTCAGGCTCTTTCACCTGTTTTTAAATTTTTATTGTATTAAGCAGTGAACAGAGAGGTACAGTGAGCTATTTATGTAATTATGTAGAAATAATGAAGTTTGTTCTAGCAAAAAGAGGCATATCTCATGGAAAAGCCTTCAGTAATATTCTGTCTAGACCAAATATTCATTTTAGGGGCAAGACACACAAAAGAAAATTACCTTCTTCATCAAGCACAAGGGAAATGATGTTTTAATTCTGTAGAGAAGTAATTTTGTTTTCTTCGAGAAATGGGCAGGCTGATATTAGTAATTGAATTTACTTCTCAAGTATAATAATGGTGGCTGCTACAGTTCTGACTAAGGCTGAAGGAAATAGAGGTGAAGGGGTAGAAGGCTGAGAAGAGAGCTTGCTTGAAAAAGTGCTTGCACTCAAGCCTAGGGATCTGCGTTCAAATCCCAGCACCCGTCTAAAAGCCATGTACAGCAGTAGGTACCTATATCCCCAAAACCAAAGCAGAGATGGGCAGATCCCTAAAGCTCATTGGTCAGCTGTCTAGCCCAAACAGTGCGATAAATATTCAGGGAGAGACCCTTTCTCAAACACTGAGAATGTATCAACACACAATTACAATAGGGCATGCTCACTTTCTAGACAAAGAAGATAGATGGGGTGTAGGCAATACCTTACTTCTACACTCCACCACATCAGGCCCGGGTGGGGATTGGGAAGGAAGAGACACTGTGCCCTTGCTGCTGAGAAGAAATTAACTGGAGGAAGAGCAGAACAGACAGAGACAAAGCCAGATGCAAAGTTCCAAAATGGATCTATCCCAAAGCCATCACACTGGATATGGCTCCACCTGGTAGATTCTAGGGTTGGTGGCAGTTGGTACAGAATCTGGAGAACTATAGCAGATAAAGCCAAGTAGAAGGCAGGGACTTTGTGGTTTAGGATTTGTTTGCACCAGAAAGACTGGATGGGGGGTTGGGGCTGGAATAAAGACCAGTAGGGACATTGACACAGAAATTCAGTCAGACAAGCGGGTATTCCCTGAACCAGCTCAGAGGGAATTGAAAATGCAAAGGTTTAGGAAAGATATTCTTTGGCCCTTTAGAGCTGGTGGTTCACTGGATTTAAGGGCAATTGAATGAATGGAAGGCTGTGCAGTAGGGTAGGGGAGTCAAGAATGAGCAGGTTTCAGGAAGAGCTCCTATATTCCTTTCCACTGAGCAGGATCTGAGAACGCTGTAGCTGATCTATTGGAGATGCCTAATAGAGAACTGGGAAGCAACACAGGCCTGGAACTGCCGAGACCAGACTCTCCCATGGTTCTCTCTAACTGCAAAAAGAAACCCCAACACCTTTAAATGCCAAAGGCCCAGTGACACCCCCCCCCCATAGTGAATGGGAACTCCTCTAGATGCCAGTTTTAAATGATGCATGCTTTTTACAACTGCATAATTCTGAAACAAATAAAAACAATAGTTGGCTAGAAAGCAATTTGGTTTGTACAATAAAATCTATTGGCCAAACAACCAGATCTACTGTCCATCAGTTAGGATGAAATTTTAACAACAGAGGATGTCAGGGAACTTGGGGGTATAAGAGAAGGCCTCCTTTTTACTATGGATAATTTCTTGAAATAATAAAAATGTATTTTCTGCAGATTTTTTGTTTGGTGAAAAGAATAATAAAAAATATATGAATGATATGATAGAGTGAAGAGGGTGCTCCCATTTTGAGAAAGAAGAGCCACACAAGCCTCCACAATAATGTTGTTCACTGCATTTTGAAATAGAGTATTTAAATCAGGATGGAATTTTCTTTAGTTGTATCAAAGAAGTTGATATGCCATTTTTTAACTGAATAAAATAGGTACAAATATGATCGCTGTCAAACCCAAGAACAGTCTCATGTAACTGATGACCCATGTTGTACAATTTTAGTAAAATGCTTCTGCAACTACGAAACTTCCGAAGCTATTTTACTCTGAAGACCACACATGATCCGAACAATTAATATACAGGCACATAATATCCAGCTAGCCTTGAGAACAAAAAGGGGAGCAAGAATTGTCATCAACAAAATTTGACGTGTTAAATGCCATTAATGTGTCCAAATTATCAAGTTAGAAAGGCTAGGAAGAATGAATAATATATTTCTTCTGGCACATTATTTTTAATGCTTGCATTATATTACTCTATTTGGGTGGACAGCTCAACCTACTTCTGTGATATAGTTGTGAGAGATGGGGCTCTACTTGAAATGACAGCTACTTGGACAGGTCGGATCATCACAGTCCTCTGAAAGTCTTACCCTGCCTTTCGTCTTTGCCCTGAGGCCATTCTCTAGAATACCTACTCCCACTAGTAAATAGTTTCCACCAGGCAATACAGTGTTTATCATGGCCTATTATCTTGACAGTGTCTTTATTCAGTAGCAAAGAGCCATTCAGCAAAATCTGTTTCTCCTGGCATCCTTGCCGCTCTGTTTTCCACCCTCCTCCTTTCTTACCCTACTCCTCTGATTTCTAGTTCACATACACAACTATATGTGAGTGTGTGTACACACATACTGTTAAATGACATATAATCAATCTGTAAACTTTAAATTTGGGGTGAGTCCCATTGTACCTTGTTAAATGCTTCATACTTGTATGTAACTGTCATAGAACACTGCCCATCAGGCATTGCAATATTTAAAACTAAAGTCTTCATATAGCATGTCCTCAGCTAGCCCACTTACAAAGAATACAGGAATAGAGATCATTCATGTTTTCCTTTATAGTCATTTACTATAGTAGGTACATAGTAAATAGCATGTTAAGGAAAAGTAACTAGACATTTAGAGTCCTCTCATTGAAAAAAAAGACTTCAGAAATGTGTAACACAAAACTTAATGCTGAGAAACTTAAACAAAAGTGGGAGGAGTCAAATATTGCAAATATACAAAGCTATGAAATGTGGTTCAGAGCTAGACTGGGGTGTTCCCATGCTTATGTTAAATCTTCACAAGAAGCTAAATGCTACTCTTCATGGGTGTCTGATTTACCCCATATTCAGTACTCAGCGCTTTCTCTTGGGTTTGAATTACATTAACATTAATTCACCTTAAGTACTTTCAATATTTCTTCCCTTTTTTCTTTGTGCCCTCTTGTTTTTTTTTCTTTCTCTATAGCTTAGTTCTCTTATAAAATCTAAAAATAATTACATCAGCATGTTGGAAAATATTTGAGCCCTGTATTTCAGATATTTTGATTATTTCAGAGCAGTTTAGTGACATGTCTGTCAGGATTTCCAGTTGCTACATTTCAATTACCAGAGAGCCTTTCACAAAACTCATCCCAAACAATGTGATACTGTCTTAGGACATCAACTTGACGGATGTGTTCAACGTCTGCAGGCATTTGAAGAGTCTTCACTGAAAATTAGGTGTCATAAGACAAGACCCACTTAGCAATTATAGGATTTTTAGGACTTGCCATTTGTAAGCTTTCATAAAGAAAAGTCAAATCTCCTCCGAATGAGTGTTAACAATTATTTTGTATCTATAGCCCTTTTCTGTGTATACATACATATATATGGATATGTGCGCCTCATATATGTATGTACATTGTAACTATATATACTTATATTAAAGTAATAATGAAAATATATTTAGTATCATCTGTGGCAGATGGAATTTATGAATGACAGCTTTATCGTACACATGTTGATGGCAAAAGTGGAGGAATGAAACTATTTTGTCACTTTTTTTTTTTTTTGGTGATTTGTGTTAAGTGTTTACTCCCTGTGGGGAACATTGGAAAGGCTGGTGCTAACATTAGGGATGAAATAAGTACCAGCTCTGCATGCTTTCACATGTATTATCTCATGTGGTTTTACATTGTTCCTATGAGGTAAATATTCTAACAGGACCACAGATATACAAGTAGGCTGAAAAAATACACATATCAAGTTGAAAAAAACTTCACACATGTTTAAGCATACATTCTTACCCATTTTAACTTAGCTGAGGAACTTTTAAGAAATCTTTTACCCAGGTCAGGTACCTCATTCCATGGTACTGGAGTTTCTGGGAAGAAGACCTAAGTGACTGTTTATTTTATTTGTCCCTAGTGTCTCTTTTATCGCACAGATTCACCAACTTCCTCTCTAGATATTGCTTGTAAGGAACTGTGTCTTTATGTGGGCTTTCTACCAGAAATACCATTTTCTTTTCATCCCCATCACCCCGCCTCCAAATGGTCATTTGAATCAGTTGACTATGTGATAAAGGCAGCTATGCACCTATTCTAATCTTAACACAAAAGCCCTATTTAGCGTTCAATAATTTGCATGGTTACCTAATGCAAAATAAGTGTCACATCCAAATTAGAAATAACAAAGCTCTATCTTGTTTCCTCATTTCCTTCTGTATTACATCAAAACTGACTCATACATTTCTCCAGTTTCCATAACTACCACCAATGTTTGGGCTTGGCCTTTTTTCAATCTAGATGTTGTCAGAATTTTTTGGAAGATTCAGATTAGAGCCAAGGACTAAAAAAAATTGGCTCTCCACTGACTGCACCTTGACTCAAGAAGCTCTGGTTGGTAACATTGCAAATCCCACATTTGCATGTTATGAGGCTTCATGGTGATGGGGTGCTTTGTAAGCATGCCATTCTACTCTAACTCATCTTCAGTTTTGTTCTCCTACTTTCCAAGGCTTTGCTGAAGAGAAGCTCTTCTGTTCAGTGTCACTGGGTACCCAGGAAGAATTGTCTGTTGCAGTCTTTGGAGCTTTGTCCCTTTGGCTCCACCTTTATTGAGGCAATCATTATGTGGGTAAAGTTATACTTCTAGTTACTAAAATCAAGCTAGAGACAATGCAATAATTCTTAACTGAACTCATGAGAAAAATACCCATGTTTTCAAATGTTTGGGAATATTTGAAAATACAGATTATATCAGGAAGTTGTTTGCCTGTTTGTTTTTTTTGTTTTGTTTTGTTTTGTTTTTTGTGTGTGTGTATGTGTGTGTGTGTTATAATTTTTCTGCTGAAAAAGTAATTTAATTTTAGGGAAATATATCTATGATATAACTGAAAGATGCTCACAAAACAAGGCAGATTTCAATTAATATATGAAAAGCATTTCAAAATATTACAAACAGTTTTTAATTTGCACAGGTAAATTATTTGAACTGTTGGAGAGTGAATAAAAATTGTAGACTTGGGGAGCAGAGAAAGCTCTACCCTAGTTTCATGCAATTCAAATGTATAGTTTCCAAATCACTTCTTATAAGATTTTTGGCATTGCCTCCCCTAACTGGTAACTCACCTTCATTTGTAGTTTTTACAAGCAAATGTGCTTTTCTTTTTTCTTTTTTTCCTTCAAGACAGGGTTTCTCTGTGTAGCTTTGTGCCTTTCCTGGAACTCACTCTGTAGCCCAGGCTGGCCTCAAACTCACAGAGATCCGCCTGCCTCTGCCTCCCAAGTGCTGGGATTAAAGGCGTGAGCCACCACTGCCTGGCTGCAAATGTGCTTTTCATTCACACCATCCATGGTATGAGTTTGGTCTTCACTTGCTAATATCATAACCACCTTGAGGGGTAAGCACACCTTGCAGGGCTCTGTCTGTAGTACCTCTGATTCTGAATGTCAGTACTGGAGTACCAGTTGCAGCCTTCTGACAAGTCCCCATACCATGCTGTGCTGCCTGCTGGTGTCTACACTGTGAAGAATCTCTCCATTAATAATTGTATCAGTTGAGTTTTCAGTATAGTACATATTTCTAATGACTGACAACAAATAGCTTGCTACTCGCCAAACATCTTGATGTTTCCAAGGATCCATATATAGTCATAGACTCAGAGAAGCAAACCACATCTATATTAAGATTGTCTTTTTGTTTGGTCTAGTTTTAGTGTATTTAATTACACCAATCTTGGAGAAAAAGAAAGATTTTCTAAACTTGGCCTCCCAGATTTTTTTTTTTTAAGACGATGAAACATTCCATCTTAAGTCTTTGGATTTTTCGTTTGTCTCATTGGTATATGAGTTCTAGGCAACCACTAATATCTTAAGAAAATTTAATAAAATTGAAAAATACTGTCAATAAAAATGAAGGTGCTCATTCTTGTACAAATATCCTAAAAAACATAATAATTAGGGTTCCATATGCTGTGTAATCAACAAAATGCCCCTAAACATATTTTAGGCATTGCTATTGTATTTCCCCTGGCTATTGGCTATTGACTTACGTTACATGAAGGGAGTATACTGAACACGTGTCATGCCGTACTTGTATCCTCAGGAAGGCCATGTCTTACTTTATATCACTGTATTATTTACCAACATTGTTTAATAATGTGAGGCTTAGAGTAATTATCTGGAGGTAGTAACAAATCCAACCTGACTAAAGAGCCTGGACTAGTTTTTAGAAGACTCCCAATAACTCCTCTCTATCTGCCCATCTCCCTACATCTACATTCTGTCTGGGGCCAGTACTCTTAGGATAGTGTATCTAGCATAAAATACCAAGGAGCTGCAGGGGAGATTGCTCTGTAAGTAAGAGCATTTGTTGAGAGCACAAACACTTGTAAGAGCATAAGCCTAAGATTCTGCCTTTGAATATGTCTATAGTCCCCCAAATGGGAGGAGACAAGCAGATAACCAAGAGCTCTGTAGCCAACAAATAAAGCCAAACAGTGAGCTTCTGGCTCAATGAGATCCTATCTCAACAAGGCAGATAAAAGTGAAAGAAGATGGAAGATGCTCACGTCTTACTCAGACCTTAACCCAGGTGTGTGCCCCTGCACACTTGTATGCATGCAACACACACACACACACACACACACACACACACACACACACACACACACACACTATTTACTTTAGCAACATGAGTTGGGTTTTCTAAAGTGTGAGGCATGAAACTCTGAGTATAACTACAGATATTTTGAAGCTGAAGAATCCTGCACTTTAAGTAAGGATGCTAAGACTAACTTAAAATCATGTAGAACACTTTGGCTCTTATAATCTTTCTTTGCTTTCTTCTGTAATGTTCCCTGACCATTAAGTGCAGGAGTTGTGTTGTAGAGGGATCAGCTATGGCTGGGCGCCATGGATCATTTGTTCTGCACATTTTGATCAGTTACAGGTTTCTATAATGATCTCTGTTGCAAAAAAAAAAGTTTCTTTGTTGAGGAGTGAGAGCTATACTTACTTGCAGGAATAAAGACAAATGTTTAGGATGCAATTAAGGATTATGCTGGTTTAGTGAAATGGCAGTTGTGGGATTTCCTCCAGGATCTATGACCTCACTAGCCCTTGGCTCAGTTTCTAATACCAGACACAATTTTCCTATTGTTCAGTAGCATTTGAGCCCAATAGAGCTGTTCGTTACCACCAAGTTATGAGTGCCACTATTGCACCCTTAGGGTTCTCATATCATCCTGGTCACTGTTTTAGCTCATAGGAGTCATGCCTATTGGTTGCTTCTGTCCTTTGAAAGCTTTCATAGTTCTCGGGGAGAAGGTTTTCAGGTCAGATCCAGGTCAGATCCTCCAGATCCTGTGTCTGAAGCTCATGTTTTCTTCAACAATATGGACTTAACCTCCAGTCTACGGGAAACAAGCAGGGCAACAATAATAGCCTACAATATACTGGAAGTCTCCTGGACTCCTCTAACTAGAAGCTCATCAGTAGCATGTGTATGCCTGGTGTTGGGGGTTTTGTTACTGATGTATGGCCCATGTTGGAAACATTGCTAGCCCAATTTATAAAATTTCATTTAAGCCATATATGTATATATATTCATGTAGGCATGTTTATTGTATGTAACCTTTGGAAAATAGATAATACTATGATTCCTTATGACTTTTTTCAGGCATCCTTATTGTTATTTGACCTTCCTTGCTCTTTTACCTTGATCTCTCACCTTGTCTCTACTACTTCTCTGCTCTCTAGTTTTCCCGTTTCCCTCCAGATAACTTGTACTCTGATCTCCCTCTCTATTGCTTCCCCCATCCCACAGTACCTTTTTATTGCCTTAGCTCCTGCTATTCCATTTATAAACTCACACCTGAAGATTTGGAGTTTGGAGCCACAGATGAGGGAGAACATGCAATATTTGTCTTTCTGGAACAAAGTTAACTTATTCCATGGGCTTTTTCTAGTTCTGTCCATTTATCTGCAAAATTCATGATTTCATTTTTCTTCACAGTTGAATAGTATTGTCATTATCCATCCACTGGATGAAGGACATTTAGGTTGTTTCTATCTCCTAGTTTATGTGAGTAGAACAGCAGTAAACATGGCTGAGCAAATATCTGGAGAGTTAGATGTTGAGTCATTTGGGTATATGCAATGGAGTAGTGGTATAGCTGGGTCCTATAAACACTTCAGATCCAGACTGTACAGTGATGTTACATAATTCATTTCTGAATATCAACTTTAAAGAAAAATAACCATACCAGACTATCAAGCTTGCCTTGATTATCATGTGATGACTTAGGGAAAAGACTCAAATTTCCACAGATGCCATAGTGAATTTCTTAATAAGGAAATAAAGAGCCTTGTCCAAACAGCATCATCCACTTTTTCATAGCTACTGAAGAAGACATGAAAAAAATGTGATGCTATTTCATTCATACCATATTTTTTTTAAAAAGTACTTTAAATACCTTAAAGTTGTTATAAATCAAATCAAACAAGTTGAAAATGTTTGGATGAGTAGTTTTGAACCATCTATGTAGCAGCATTATCATTGAATGTCTTATAACATGGCAAAGTATCTGGGACTGGCCTTGATTCTGAATCGTTGCTGTAATAAATTAAGTGCCCAGGGAGGGAGTTATTGCAATTATCAGAGATGAACTTGTACACACTAAATAATTGAAAACAAAAGCAGGTGGTTAATGCAGTGCAACGGTCACCATTAATGCTGATGGAGTTGATCCTTCAAGTGATGTGATTGAGGCCAAGTCAACATGTGCTGTAAGAACATCTTCTCATGTTCATGCAAGGTAAAAACAAAAACAAACACATTTAAGAACAAAATAACTATTCATATAGGTGTTTATCTAAATTTTATTGTATTATATATTTTAATTTTCAAAAGAATGGGAATTCAAATTCTTTGATCTATAGCAGTAAAAAATGTTAATACCTAAAACAAAGAGATGTACAAGTAATTATTACCACATTAACATTTTGAAGTAAAGAACTGTGGGAAATAAGCCCTACCATCCCACTCAAAATGTGACCCATGAATCAGCAGTTTCTGGACCCTAGTCCCTGGGAGCTTAACATGAATACAGATTCTTGAACCCTTACCTAGACCTCCTGGGACACAATCTGCATTTTAACAAGCTCCCTGGTGGTTCTTTCCACATTTATTGTAAGAAATACTGAGCTGGAGCAATACCTAAGAGGCTCATTATGAATTTTGCTATCAAGTGTATTAGATCCTAATAGCACCATGTGAACTCACTTTATTCTTAATAGATTGTTCTAGCATATGCTTTAAAAAGCTGCTTTCATCAAGGGATCTTAGTGGTTTTTGTCTCTGTAGCTAACCATGGATTGTAGGCATCTACAGTTATACTTAGAGTTTCTCAAACCTTTTGGTCATGTATTGTTTATATTTCGAAACCTTAAATTGGCCCAGCATACTTTTAAAAGTACAATACTTGAAATTGGCAGTCAAGGGTACAGAAGCACAATTAGTTCAAAGGAAGGCATATTGGGAATGAAGAAAAGACTTGAATGGACTTGAATCAGAATGTCTGATCTGAAAGAAGACACTATTGTCTTTTTGTCAGGTGCTAACACAAACTATGCCATGACCTTCATAGGCCAGGGCTTCCTCCTCCGTTCAGTCGCTGCTCAGGTCTTAGACCTATGCAGCTAGCTCTGCTTTATTGCATTGGCCTTGCTTTGGGTGAAGCAGCTTCTGCCTCCATGTTGCTTCCAGGTAGCAATGTCTTTCTTGGGAACCTAGATACAAAAGGCATCTGAGATCCCATTATTTCTTGGCACTGTCAAATTTGTTCTGAATATTTTCCATTCCTTAAGCTAACTACTCATATCCTAATAGTTACCTTATCCTGCCCAACTGACTTCTGTAGGTTACCTTCCCCTCTTTCTTTTCTTTCTTTCTTCTTTCCTTTATTTTATTTTTCTTTTTCCCCCTTGTTGTCCTAGGGTGGGACTCATGACTTCAGTGCCCTGGGCAAGCGCTCTACCATGGAAAAACTAACCCCTCATCTTTCCTGAAGTTGTAATCCAGAGATGAGCAACTTACAAAATTCTAAGTGAGACCCAAGCAGCTCAGGCTGTTCTGGAAACTCTTTCCTTCATCCTGGACTTTAGTCACCAATGAATGTGACTTCAGTCCTCATGCCTTCTTTGTCACCATTGTCACATCATGACTTAACTAACCAGCAACTGACTAGTTGGATATTTTTCTTCTTACCAGAGGGCAAAAATTCTAGTATGCCCCCACGTAAGTCATCTCATTAGATTTGGGTCATTATGTCTCTTTCATATCCTGATTCTGGTATCCATTCTATTAGCTGTCTTTCCCACCCCAAAGTCATCTTGTCTTTAGGCAGTAAGATATGTTATTGTTATCTCAATTTTTCTTTAGTTTTATCGTAGTATGACCTTTGCCACAGGCTTTCCATGGGCGATTTTCTTTTCTTTTTGCTGTTATTATTTATAAATGGTCTTGCTATGTAGAACAGGCTGACCTTTGACTCGCTAAGCTGCCCAAAGTGGTCTTGAAGTCCTTGTGGCCCCCATGCTTCACTTCCTGAGAAGAGTTATGTGTTCGTGCTACTTTATCTAGATCCACAGCTGAAGTAGAAGGTCTACATTTGTTATTGTTGTTTGATCAGATGTGTATGAGTCTCTGTATGTCACTCAGCCCCAAGACCTTCAGAGTAGTAAGTCCTGGTGTCAAGGGTATTCTGTGCCTTGATGGATACAGCTCACAGATGGCTGACATCTGACCACTTCAAAAGGAAAAGTTAAGAAATGGTATATATTACTTAACAGGAAGGTGTTTAAGAAATGCCTTTTAGTTAACATAGTGTCATTTGTTAGCAAAATAGATGATTCAAACAAAAGTGGAGTCACATGAAAGAAAGCTTGCTTTAAAATGTTTGGCTACATGTATTTATTTTGGGGAACGAGGGCATGGGTGTCATGGCATATGTATGGAGGTCAGAGGAAACTCCTAGGAATTCTTTCTTTTCTTCTCGCATGTTCATTCAGTGATCAAACTGAGGTCATCATCCTTGGTGACCAGCACTTTTACCCACACAGAAGCCTTACTTTTTATATGCCTTTATGGTTTATTCTTTTATCTTCTGTGTATGTTAGCTGAATACCTTTGCTTTTTAAAACAAATCAGCATACGTGACTCCAAAGTGGGTGACTCACTAAAATTATAGATAAAACCCTTGCTACAAATGGTTTTTATTAATTAAATACGCAAGACGGCAGCATCAAAGCAGGCAGGATTGGTGTACAGAGTAGCGAAAAAAAACTGTAAAATAGTTTCTGCTGGAGTGTCTCCTTAACTGCTTAACATAGAAGGATTTTGAGGGAATAATAATGAGCCGTCTTTCACTTTGTAATGCAGGTCTGAGATATTTAGGGGTACATTTCATGTTATCTCGTTAGAATTGAGCACACCAAGCTTCATCCATTAAAGTTCTCAAATGTAAACAGAATTAATCAGTTTCAACCAAACCTTTTATTTTACTTTTTTTTTGTCTCTTACTTTTCTTGGTGATTAAAGAAAATGAATGCTTTATGAAAATAGTACCAGATAATATACAGTGTTTTGATTAATAGGATTTTACAAAAATAATCATTTATGAAAGGTAAAAACCACCCTTTTTGTGCATTTGCTTATTCTCTGTGTTGAGAAGTCCTCTCTCTCACACATATACCCCCCAACCCCCCACCCAAATAGTTCATATTACACAGTGAGACTGCAGCCCCATTAAATATTCACATCTTTGTATTTTATCTGTGCAATAAGCTCTTAAGTTGGCAAAGCAAAGATAGCTTTAATTTTACAAAAGTCTTTGTAATGGTGGAGGATGGATCTGGGTTGTGGGGTGTATGCCAGTAATCCCAGGACTCAGGGAATTGAAGCTTGGAACAGGAATTTGAGGTTAGCCTATGATGCATAGGAATCTCCATTTCCAAGGCAGGGAAGAAAGTGAAAAATGGGAATGAACAAAAATATCTTCCAAACAGGAAATGGCAACAAAAACAAAATAGAAATAATAAGGTGGGATTTAGCTGTCAGGAAAGACCCCTGTTGTCATCTAAAAGGACTGCTGACTTTCATGTTTGCTATGGCTCTGTGTATAAGACAAGTCAGCTTTCTGAAACACTGCTAATGTTATAAATAAATAGATGTATGGAAGTTTTGCTTTCTCTGACTTTGAAAATAAGACTGGGGAGGAAAAGAGGGGAAAAATGCATTGAACTGTGGTTTAAACCGTATCTTCTCCATTGCAAACCCCCAAGCAAAGGTGAGCAGGGCTCAACCACGTGCTGTCCTGTCTGCAGAACAGGCATTGTGAGTTCCTGTAGAGAAACATCTAGAGATGTGTGTGCTTAGCAGAACTGTTTCAGTATTGAGAGTGGCCATCAGGGCTCCACTATCTTGCTGCTGCTGTTTGCACATCAGATTGAGGAATATAATTTTTCGATGTGGAGATGATTGCTTCTGTGACTTGTCCTGCACTGCTGTTTAAGAGTGTTCATCTGGCAGAGTCCTTCAGGGCCTCAGGATATTTAAAATTCTCCTCCATGCAGCACAGGACACAGAAGGCAGCTGTATGGCAGTTTGGTTTCCTGTCCTCTTTGGATGGTACTTAAGTGTTGATGGGAGAAACTTTTCTTTTCAAAGGAGAGAAGAGATCATTTATTCTGGAGCCAAATACACTTGGCCATGGTCAGGAGTACACATTTAGGTTAGCCCAAGTTCCTTGTTTCAACATGGCAGTAGTTTTATTAGAATTTTATAGTAACAGAACAAAGGAAGGCTTACATCATGATACTTTAAATACTTAGGTGCAAGCATCAGGTGATAGACATCTGAGGCTCTCTGATGACATTCTGAGCACTGGGTTTGGTGGAAGCTAATGGTCTATGAATGCATTCCCCAAACTTTCACCTGATGGTCACAGGGCATTAGGTCAGACGTATATGGACAAGGAGCAGGTATTACAGGGACTTAAAGACAGCCATTGATGCATTTCAGTTTGGTCCAGGATTTGCAACCTTCTCCCTTTCCCATAACTGTTGAAGCTCTGTTCAGTTGATCAGCACTACAGAAGAATCAACGCAAGGTGTGTCTTCCTTCCGGAAAATGTAAATGCTTATGACTCTAAGCTTTTTTATGAAAAGAAACATATTAATATTTTAAACCTCAGCTGACTGAAGTGAATAAGCAGTTTTCAGAGAGAGGGGGATCTGGAAAGAGTTCCTCTGGCCAAGGCACTGACTTCCATTTCTAAAGTAAATTGTCCAATTTGTATATTTTACTTTCAGGGCTCATTTAATTATCAGCTATTTTTTTCAGCAACTGGGGAAAGGCTCCTGACAGATGTTGTTTTAAGGCTAAAATGCCTCTTTAAATGATCAGGATACGTAAGAAACTTCCCCCTCCCCGCAACCGTCCTGATAACAAGTATTAAGAATTGCTTACAATTTTTCTTGCTCTCTTAAAAATCAAATGTCCTCAAATGACAGCTCGGGTACATTAAGGGTTACTCTAGTGGTCCAAATAATTTAGTTAATGTTCAGCTTAAGCATCTGACACACACCCGGAAGTCACCTGACACTGAGAGATCACCCTTCCCTGCCACGGGGTTATCTTTTGTGTAAAGCAGTGCACCATGGAGCTGTTTGTGTGTGGCTAGCAACCGTCTCCAAGACTTGAGTTTATCGAGAACAAAGTGCGCTCCAAGGCCACGACTTACATGCAAGTGTTTACCATGAGTCATAACGCTCCCTTTCAGTCTGCGCTGTTTAAAAAGACATTCCTTAAACTTAATTTTTCTCACATTTCTACATAATCTAAGTTCATGAACAAATAAAGTTAATGATACTTACGTCTTAGCCATTCAATTGCTCAATTCTTTCATTTTTTGAGACTTTCATTTTTTGAGAGTATTACTCTGTAGCTCAGGCTGGGCCCAGACACATAGTGATGATTATCCCTCTCCTGTCTTCTGCACTGTGGAACTACCATTCCAAACTTTCTTTCTTTTCTGTGAATTGAATTGATCTTCACATCTACTTTATTTGATCTCTATTTGCATTAAATTACGTTTGGAAGTTTGTGAATTTGGGAGACCACACAATATTCTAGACCATTTCTGAACCGGAGTTTCCATTTCTTCAAGTCTCAATGAAGGCTTGTTCCTAGTAACTCAGTATTCTTTTTTTATGCAAGCTGCTCCTTATCTGGAATGTAAATTAATGTTAAAAAACCTTTTGATCTTCTCAATTAACAACAACTGCCATCCTTGTATCTTAGTGCTCATCAATAATCAGCTAGTTTGAATGGTGAGCAAATGCCTAAGAACTTACTTTACTTATACTTCCTATATTCTGAAAAAGGCACATGTGGAATTATTAGTGCATCAAGTATTTCCATAGTGAAGAAATCGGTAGTGCCACAGGATCCAATAAGATACACTTAGGGCCTTTCCATGCACATATACCCATAAACACACTTGTATACACATACACCATACTCACACACCAGCAGAAGTTAAATGTAAATAAAAAGATGTAAGCATAACTGTCCAGGTAGAGGGTCGCCGAGTTAGGAGCGGCACCAGGACAGATAAGTCTTCCAAAAGGAACTAGGAAGTTAAATGATTTGGGATGTTTGGAGATGTGAAGACTGTGTCAGGAAGTGAAGTAGAGAGAGATAACATAGGATTGAGTGTTTACTCAAGGACAGCATCAGGACCTTTCTGGTTGGCTTGTGGAGGATTCAGTACAGGGAGGCATGCATAAATACTCAGGGTCAATAGTAGCCTGGATTATAAATGAAGGCTGGAGACAAGGGTGACTTTGATTAGGAAGCAAAAGTAAAAACAAAATAATGGTTTCGTGCCCGTAATAATGACCTCTAGGGATTGTGAAAGTGGATCAATAGATACCACAAAACAAAACAACACTCCCTCCCCAAAAAAGACAAAAACATAAAAAGACAGGAAAGGGGAAAAAAAGAAAAGAAAAAGAAGGGAAGAAGGATTGTTGTCTGCCCCCATGTCCTCATCTTCCCAGGCTTGTGGTCCCTGTCTTAAGAAGAATAGAGCTGTCTGGTTTTAGTTAGAATTGGCTGTTTTATGCCAGATGGGCACCACGTAACACCAGGAGCATGCATCTGTGAGGGCAGGTGTCCACTCCCTGCAGCCTCCTCTCCCCCTACACAGGCACGCCTTGTTCCCAGCAGTTTTCTTTTGCAGTAGAGATTTCTTTTTTCCCAGTGATCTCTTATCATTCCTTCGGCTTTGGAGTCTCTAACTTTTGCTCACTTTCCTGAGTCTAGCAGGTTTCTTTATTCCAGAAGTACAAGGTCCTTGTGTTAGCTACCCAGATTCATTCATTACACACAGTCAATCTGTATCAAATGCTCACGTGACACCACATTCCATATGTCTGTGCCGTGAAAACCATCACTTTAAAAAAGAAGTAACCTTTCAAAATGTAAATTTAAAATTTGGTAAGTCTTTAAAATTTCTTTTGAGAGCTGGCAAGATGACTCAGTGGGAAGACACTTGCCTCCAAGCCTGATGACCCCACTTCAATCCACAGAATCCACAGAGTGGAATGGAGAAGGGGCTCCTGCAGTCTGTCTAGGATAGAACCAATTTCTTCAAGTTGTCCTCTGCCCTCTACATATGTGTGGTGGCATGAACCTTCTTGCACTCACCTACACCCCATACCTTACCATACCCCAAATAAATAAATATAGTAAAAATGTAAGTTATCTTGTATATGTAAAGGAACAACTCCGTACATCTTTAAGACCAAAACTCCCAAGATACCTACAGAGATGATTGTTTATAAGCAGCTGTTTTTAATCTCATAAACAGAAAATGTTTTGACATTCAGTGAATTGATAGAATTGGATTTTTCTTTGAACACAGACTCCAGGACTCTGGGCCTTTTCTTCATTTCTTCATCATTCTAAATATATTTTCCTCTTCTGCATCTCTTAGTTCTCCTCTGCTGTTGTAAAGTGCATTCTCCTGTGAGCCCTGGGTTCTGTGAGAGGCACCTCTCTGCATAGCATGCTATTCTTGCCCCCCAAACATACCATGAGCCTCCTTGTTCTGGCTTCCATTCTGTCATTCTCTTTGTAGTTCAGTTCTGTAGTTCCTTTGGATCAGTTTGCCCGGCACTGTGCTGGGCATTGATGAACCTCGAAGATGTACTTGCTAAAATAGTTATGGTTTTATTTAATAGAGGTTAGGCTGAGGAGAACGGTTGTCCTCTGCCTAGAGGGCACAGCGTTTTCACTCCAGTGCTCACCCGACTCAGTCTTCATCTCCCCAACCCTACCAGATTCCTGCAGTCTTCCTTTGACTTGCTTCTGTATTTATATTTCTTGCTTGCTCCTGTCCGGAGAAAGTTATTCCGAACAGCAAGTAGGTCATACTGCCTTGTTCTCTAAAAAAAAAAAAAAAAAAAAAAAAAGCCATATAATGGCTGTGCGCTTGTATCACTTAGAATCAAGTTAAAGCTGTCTTTGAAGCACTTAATGTGTTTTGACTTCGACTACTCCTTTCAAATGCACTGGCTCCTACTCTTCTCAGTCTTCTCTCCCTTCACTCTGGTTCCATTGTTTCTCTGGGAGGACACGTGATTCTGCACCATAAGCCTTGAACTTAGCATCCTCAATGTCTCTTTCTCTGCCATCCCCAGGAGGACTAGCTCATCTTAACTTTGGGTGGCTGCTGGAATGGCAGCTCATCTGTGGTCCTTCCCTCACAAGACCTGTTCCCTGCTCTTGCTACATTTTCCCTCTCTATTTCTTTATTAGAGCTGTTCTTCCAACAAGAATCAAAGCCTTAGGAAGACCCGAGCCATTGTCTGTGTCTTCGTTTTTTTTTAATCCATAGAACTACAGTACCTGTCATATCATAGCTGCTCAACAAATATTTGTGAAAGAATGTTCTAAAGAGGGGAGACAGGGAACAGTAGTAGAGGACTGGGGAGGAGGGACTGTTAGAAAGAAAGGAAAAAATGGGGAGGAAGGGAAGACAGTGTAGAGTCCTCTGTTAGTATTAAATCTCTAGCAATTCTTCAAACCACTATTTCTTTCTTAAACCACAACAAAACTGGCCTCCAGCCCAGACCCTTTGCAAGGCATCATTTTCTGGATGAATTCTAAAGTTGCTCTATTGACATCGTGTTTATTTTCAGATCTAACCCAACACTTTTTATAGCAAATGGTATTGACTTTTCATACTTATTAGTAGGATAAAGTTTCCTCTTTAAGTTAAGGTGTTTCAATGCAGTCTACTTTACTTCAGACAAAAAAAAAGATAATGATATTTAGAGAACTCATATGGCAAAAATCTTGAAATATGAGGGTACATGAGGGAAAGTTAGGAACCAGAGGCTAACTGACCGGCAAACAATTTCTACTTTTCTTTAAGGTCTCTTGTAATTCCCAATTCAGTCATGAAGCTTTCCTTGACTATTGTCCTGCTCACTTCCTTCTCATTTTTTCCCATTATTACATCGTCCTAGATTGACTGAAACTGTCTGCTATCACTCGCTGTCATTTGGGTTTTTTAGATCTATCTTTTTAAATTGCTATAAGACCATGATGTGAGTGATCATGTCTCACTCCAGCCCTTTGTAACCTTTACAATACTCAGCCCAGCGCTGACATAGACGAAAAGTAACAATGCCTATTTGTTATTTTCATAGTGACTTTTTTCCACAGTAGGAGATGAAGTGTCCCTGCATCAAAATAACCTAAGCATGTTTTATTATTGCATTTGTACAATCAAAGGAAGATGACAGAGAACTAACATGTTATATTACAAAATTGAAGTCACTTCTCTCCTGTTCATAGAAAGAATATGTGTAAATTTATTCACTCTGGTGAGAGAAATTAATCATGGGACCAAAATGATGAGCTAATAGGAGCCAAATTCCAGCACAGCTAATTTGAATGCTTATGAATTAAAACCTGCTAAAAATACTGACTAGTATAAGAAGTCATTCATAGACCTATTATTCAGGCACATTTTAATGGAAGTGAGAAGCAACAACAACAATAAAATCACATTTTCTAGCTAATAGATTCAGGTTGCTGGTTCTGTGGGAAGATGTGCACCCAGTCTTAAAGTTAGGAATGGTGTTAGTATTACATTTTTACTAGAAATTTTGAAGGCAAAAAATTCAACCCAAATTAAGGCACTGGGCAAATGGCTCAGTAAAGTGCTTTATAGCACAAACATGCATTTGTAATCCCAGCAGCCACATGAAAAGCTAGGCATATGTTTTGTGGCCTATATCTCAAAAGGGCTAGAGGTGGGAGGGGACAGAGACAGGCAGATGCTAAGAATTTCCCAGCCATCCAGCCTAGCTTAGATGGCAAGCCCCAGGCTCAGAGAAAGCTTGTCTGGAGAAATAAGGTGGAGGATGATAAAGGAAGACATCTCTTGTCAATCACTGATCTTCACATGCACACGTACAGCAGAGCACACAGGTAGACAGGTGTACACCACATATGATAACGCACATACAGACACACACAGAGACCACAGAGAGACAGAGAGGCAGAGAGACAGAGAGAGGCACACACACACACACAGAGAGAGAGAGAGAGAGAGAGAGAGCACACACAGAGACACACACACACACACACAGAGAGAGAGAGAGAGAGAGAGAGAGAGAGAGATATTCTATCAAGGGTAAAGCTACTTAGATGGCCTGCAATGACCACTGTGTTTGAATTATTTTCTGTACCATAACCTGCTACTATGAGATATGAGCTGTGTGAGTACCAGTAGTTCACACTCCTGAGTCATGCTGTGACCCTGACTCTGCCTACGTTCCTGAAGTATCTCCAGTCATGTGATTGCTATAGTCCAGCTGGGAAACTCAAGCTCCATGAGCCTGTTACTTATCCTAGGCCACATGACAGGGAAGTGTCAGAACTAATGGCTCTGACCTTGAATAGTTCACCCTTGAATGCTGACTTAGTATTGCCTACCAAGCAAGAGGCCAAAGAGAGAAAGCTGAACCATGGCTCAAATAAGGGAGAAGAGTGACCACGGATGACAGCATCATACCATAGTAACTAAGTGAGCCCCCGCCGCCACCGCCGCCGCCGCCACCGCCTTTAGTCCTTGCCTTTACAATCATTTTATCATTTTCAGCAAAATTTCAATATCCCCCTTCTACAAAAATAGCTTTTAAAAAGTAAGTGGCATTTTATACAATGTTAATGAATATTTTAATGCTAAGTTCATAAGGTGGGAACAAAATAGTTTTCCTATATTTTTATTGATTCTTTTTTTTTTTTTTTTTTTTTTTGAGACAGGGTTTCTCTGTGTAATTTTGGTGCCTGTCCTGGAACTCGCTCTGTAGACCAGGCTGGCCTCGAACTCACAGAGATTCACCTTCCTCTACCTCCTGAGTGCTAGGATTAAAGCCATTTGCCACCACTGCCCAGCTGTAATATAGTTTTAATATCATGTGCTATATATTAAAATATGACAACCTTGGGCCTGGGCATTTTGTTCCTTTATAAACAATATTAACTGAGTGACATCTTTGAATTGGGTAGTTTTTCCTTTTTCTTAATGACTATTAACTTCAAGTTGACATACCAAGTTGGGGCCAGACCAAGCCCCTCCCTGCTGCATCTTGACTGAGAAGGCATCACATCAAGGGAATGAGCTCTAAAAAGCCAGTTTGTGTACCGAGATAAATCCTGGTCCCATTTCCAGGGGACCCACAAACACCTCAAGCCACACAACTGTCACTCACATTCAGAGGGCCTAGTGGGGTCCTGTGCAAGCTCCCCAGCTGTCTGTCCAGAGTCCGTGAGTTCCCACGAGCTTGAGTCAGCTATCTCTGGTTTTTGTTTGTTTGTTTTGTTTTGTTTTTGTATTTTTTTGTTTTTGTTTTGTTTTGTTTTTTTCCATTGTGATCCTGACCCGCCTTGCTCCCATAATCCTTCCTCCCTCTCTTCAACTGAACTCCAGGAGCTTGGCCAAGTGCTTGGCTGTAGGTCTCTGCATCTGCTATCATCAGTCACTGGATGTAGGTTCTATGATGACAGTTAGAGTTGACACCAATCTGAGTACAGGGGAAGGCTAGTTCAAGTACCCTCTCCACCATTGCTATGAGTCTTAGCTGGAGACCTCCTTATGAGTTCCTGGGGATTTCCCTAGCTCCAGATTTCTCCCTAACCCCTTAATGGTTCACTGTCAAGTATCTCTTTTATTGCTCTCCCTTTCTGTCTCTCCCTAAACTTGGCCATCTGGAACCTTCAGATTCCCATTCCCCATCCCTCCTCTCTTACTCCCACCACCACCACCACCAGTTTTCCCAGGTTATCTTATCCCTTTCCCCTTCCTGGGGTGATCTATGTGTGTCCCTCTTAGGGTCCTCCTCTTTTCCTAGCTTCTCTGGGGTTTTGGATTGCAGCCTGGAAATGCAAATCAAAACAACTGGAATTAATTTTAAGTCCACAGATAACTAACAAAGTTGAAGGTATGCTACCCTAACCTTATCTGCTCTTATCTGATTGATTTTTAGGAATCCATTTTGCACTTTGCAATTCCTTGTTGATCATAAGTATTTAGAAGCAAGTTATCACTATTAAAGTAGTGAAAGCTTTTGCATTTTACTTTTGTGAAATTGAATGCTGTGTGCAACATGAGGAGGAATCCGATTTCAGCCTCCTATTCCTTCTGGCTACCCCATTATCTCACTTCATGTCCCACTGCCTATACTGTTGCCATAGGCATGCGTTGAGTTTCTTACTATTGACATATTTCTGCTGTTTGTATATTGTTCCATATGTCTATATTTTTCTATATCTATTCCAAACCAACATGGTCTTGATTTCCATAGCATTATAATATCAGATAAGTTTTCTCTGCCTGCCCTTGTTTTTTGTTAGTTTTTGTCTTGACTATGCATTACCCCCACCCATATAAAAGATTATTAAACATCAGTTTAAATACTGTCATGGTATTGATTAAAATTCATTGAACCTGCAGATCATTTAAAAAGAAGTTCTATGACCAGGATATTGTAGATTTACCTATCATTATAGTATCTTTCCTAATGATATCTACTTTGGTAGTTTCAGTACGTGTGATGAATTTTGCTTTAGGTCTCTTATGTATCTATCATTAGTGTACATTGCCTGCTTCTGGCACTGCTGAGAAAGGGCAGCAGTCATCAGTCATGTCTGACTGCCTGCTGCAGTCATATACCAGCCTAGTGTATTTTTATGTTGCTCATATACCAAGAAGAAAAAAATGTTTGCTAAACTCCTTTTCTCTTTTTGGAAGAGGAGGAAAGGTCTTATGTGTCACAGGCTGGTCTATAGAGTGATGTGACCAAGGAAGGTCTTGAACTCCTGGTCCCTCCTGCCTCTCACTTCCATGTGCTGGGATTACACATGTGAACTAACATGCCTATTTCTTCTGTTGATCTTCTTGCAATCTGTCTTCTGATTCTTTTAGTCACTCTGTGTTGGCAATCAAAGCCTCTATGGATAATAATAAAAGATTTAGTTCCTTCATTCCAACTTTTTTATTGTACACTGTAACCAACCTTTATAAATATGTGGCTTTTTTCTATAATTGTGAGGCCAAGGCTTCCCAAACTATAAAATATATGTGACTCACTGGTGGATCATATAATTAATGGTTCAGCAGCAGGTCAGAGCCTGAGTGTTTGCATTTCTAGCAAGTTCCCTGATGATGGGTACAGGTCCAGTCCACAATGGCAGTTGTTTTAGTAGGCAACTAACTAGAAATGCATGACAAGAATTCTTGACTTGTTCCTGTGGTTGAAGACAGTGGCCTTCATGTTTCACTATCGAGTGTGATGTTGGCTGCAAGTGCGTGATATTCTTCTACCTATTTCAGAAAATTATATTATAAATCTGTCCTAATTGTTTTATTGCAGATGATTACTAAATTAAATTAGTTTTATTCATTTAGTAAGCTGTGCATTGGCCTTTGTCTGTGAGTCTAGGGATGCCATTAGTTTTTAGAACAAGTAACATAGACTTATCAAGATGTCTATATGTACTGAGGATTATATATGTCTATCTGCATGGATCTATGTATGTAACAACAGTTGATGAAGAGAGAGACCATCAGTTTGAATGAGAGCAAAAAGGGAAGGACAAGATTAAGGGGGGAAATGATACAATTATATTATGTCAAAAATAAAAGAGGTTTAAAGTGATTGGCTACCCTCAAATGGGTCGTGCCACTCCACCAGTGAGAATACCTTGCCTGTAAACTCAGTATTTTCACATACAAGGTCTCAGATAAGATTGCTGACTTTTCTTACCCAGGAGCATGCGTAGCATCTGTGTACTGTGTATGCCAGTGAGCTGGGAGGGAGCTAACCCCAATGTAAACATAAAAAATATAATAATTTGAAACTACAACAAAAATATGAGGAAGAACATATAGTGTTTGTCTTTCGGCCTGGGTTAACTTACTCAGTATAATATTTTTCAGTCCAGCCTATTTTCCTGAGAATATTGTGATTTCATTTTTATAGTTGGATCAAATTCCATTGTGTTTATGTATAACATTTTCATTATCTAAAATAAACCCTTCCTACCTCAAAAAAGTGTAACATTTCTAATAATTCATAGTATACTTGTACAAATTTTCCTATAAACATTCACATATATACTTTGCTGGTTTATTTCCTAATATATGAGGCTTAATTTATCTTTATGACATGGATTGGTTTGACATAATTCTTGACAAATTTTGATATTTTAAATTATTATAAAACAAGCTATATATTTATCCTTTAACATTTATATTTAACTTAAAGTGATGTTTGAGCTGTGTTCTATTATTATCAGCATTTTTACTGGTGATTAAGTGGAAGGACCCAGAGGTTCCTCATCGTGGACAAAGTCATGAAGCCCTGATACAAAGGATGTAGCAGAAGTTTGTAGTGTTGATTGCACAATGGATAAAAAGATTTCATTGACATTTTTATTTACTTGAGAATTTCAGACGTGAGTGCTGTGTTCACATTTTTTCCGCTATCCCCTTCCCCATCCAATTTCCGTCTCTACTCTGTCTCAATGTCACCATCGATCTCTTCTTGTTTAATTGTTATTGTCACACACAAACACAGGCACGCTCATATGCAAGTACACATGCACAAGTATGCTCATATGTAAGTAGGCATCCCAGGATCTGGAGTAGAACTCAAGAATTTAATCCTCGACACAAGATTTGTTGTTACTATAAAGATTGTGATGAGGTCCCAAAGGGTATCTCGTATGATCCCAGAGCTTGCCTCCCTCCATGCATGCAGAGGAGGTGTCAGGCCTTGGATTACAAACCGAAGAATATAAACGCGCTCCTCTATTTGTCCCTTTATGGTCCAGGCCTAAAGCTTCATTTTCTCCAGTGATTTCATTTACCATATAGCTTCCTCTAAATCCAGCAGTGGTCTCTACAATTAAATAAGTGGGTGCCTGCCCTTTCCACAAGCTCTGGGAAATCACTTAGCCACTGTGTGCTGATGCTTGGCTGAACCATTTCCTCATCACTGCATCTCTGTGTATCTGGCTCACTGGGGCTGAAATCTCCTCTTCACACCTAACCTCCAGAAGGCAGAAGGCTGTCACAGCCTTTAGGAAATGCTGTGATACACATTGAACCATGTCTGCTTTGGCTTTCACAAGGTCTTTCTTCAACTCTGGTCTATCTTTTGGTTTGGTTTGGTTTGGTTTGGTTTGGTTTGGTTTGGTTTGGTTTGGTTTGTGAGAGCTGTATCTTTCAATAGAAGGCTTTTTATTTAACTCAGAAATTTTTCTTTCATCCGAGGAACCAATGGTAAAAAGGAGGAGAGAAGCGATGTTATCCTACCCGTGAAGTGTATGAGCTGCACAGATCATTTTGTTTAATAGCCTCACTTCTGAGAGGAGGTAGAAGGAGCTCTGGTAGCTAGATTCAGTTCACTCTACACCATAGTTAAAATTGATAATACGATATACTGCTGTCCTGAGTGAGAAACCCATTCCTTAGACAAAGGGCTGAACATTGTCTGTCAGTATCATTCTTCTTTGTTTGTTTGTTTTTCAAGACAGAAATTCTCTGTGTATCCTTGGCTGTCCTGGAACTCACTCTGTAGACCAGACTGGCCTTGAACTTGGGAGATCCATCTGCCTCTGCCTCCTGAGTGCTGAGATTAAAGGCATCTGCTATCACCACCTGGCGTCAGTACTATTCTTAATGCCACTTTAAAATCTCATAGAAACAGGAATATGTGACTGTGAAAAACTTACAAGCATCAATCCTCCCTTTGCATACATCCCTACTGGTAATTTTGCAATGAAAGATTTAGCAGAGAAAGTCCAAAAATAATGTCAAATTGTCCTAACAAAAAAAAAAAAAAGTAAATGTAATCAAACCTATCTTCAATTTAGTTGCTGATAATTTTAAAGGTAAAAGGGGAGAAGGCCTCTGTGTTTGTATCCTGTATTATTTATTACCAACATTTTGCCCTTCATACTCACCATGAGTGACTTAAAAACACTAGACATAGAAACTACATGCAATATGTTTGTACATTAGTAAGAAATGGTGTGACACAAATCTTACATGGTATTATAATGAAAAAAAAATGGAGCCAGATATTGGGGTGAAAGCAGAGAGATCACAACAAGCCACAGCCACAAGTTCTTACCTCTAGGAAATCCTCAGCCCAAGAGAGAGCTACTTCCTGTATACTCATGCCTGTATGCCTTTCTGTGCCTGCCATCTTACTACTTCTCTCTGCCCAGCTACATCGCTTCCTCTTTCCACCCGGCTCTATCACTTCCTGTCTGTCTGTACACACCTCCAGACCTCTATGGTTAACTAGTGCTGGGATTAAAGGCATATGCCACCACGTCTGGCTCTATTCCCAGTGTGGTCTTGAACTCACAGAGATCCGGATGAATCTCTGCCTCCTGAATGCTAGGATTAAAGGTACGTTCTACCTTTGTCTGACCTCTATGTTTAATATAGTGGCTGGCTTTTTCCTCTGATCCCCATGCAAGCTTTATTTGTTAGAGCACAAATAAAATATCACCACAATCAGATCTAATAAAATGACTACATTTGATATTTTGACATATTTTTTTTTCCTTCTAAACTAGGCATCATCTAATTTCTATGCAAAAATATTGACTTGCCTGTCCTTGGCACTGCTCCATAATTATTTGTCTGATGCTGTTACTGTAAAATTATGTTCTATTCAAGGAAATGTCCATATTTGTATTGAACATTAGTGCGTTTTCTTTTCAGCAAACATCCCTTGACTTGACTTTTATCCACTGATTTCTGAATGGATTTACATAATCTTGCCAGCTTCTGTTCCTTTGAAATGGAAACTCAAATTTCAAGCACCTCAGTACAGGTGATGCCCCCTCCTGAATATTTAATAGTTGAGTTTCATCAGTTCAATGCAGAGTAAAAACTCTTGAAGGGAAAATCAGTATTTCAAAACATTTATTTCTTGTTCAATTGTATATTTGTTTTGTCCTTATTTGTATCTGCTTTAAAAAAAAAGTGTTTTTATTTATCGGTTGTAGCATCTTGTTGTATGTCCGTACGGAGTCTATGAGTTACAAGTGATTCCAAGATTTAGCAGACAAGAGTCCATTGATGGATAAGTGTTTGTGTATTACGTGTGCACTATAAATTTGAAATCACTGACCCAGAGAGAAACAGAAGCAGAGACGAAAGATCCCTGGCTCACTTGACTTTAGCCCACTCTTTCCAGGGATCAAACTGCCATATCTGACTCAAAGTGCATTCTTTGTCACCTTTGGAACCTGTAAGAATAGAAATTTCTTGCTTTTTTCTTCAATAGGAGCACTGGATTTTCTTTCTTTTTATTATTATAAGGTCACTAAAACTTCAGATATTGTAGATGACAATCCCATAGTAATACATTCAAGCCAGATAGGAAGATTGATCGAAACTCTAGATACATATGGCCATCTTGTGCTTTGTTTCTGCTCTGAAGTTTCCGATGCTTTTACGTCTTTGAATCCAGTTCAGGCATCAGTTTTTCATGTTTTGAATGTCTGTATGCATGTGTGTGTGCAAGTGTGCAGGCTTGTGCCTGTGAATTCCTGGGAAGGATGCGAGACAAGTCGCTGCTCTCCCTTAGGTGCAATCCACTTGGTGTGTTTAGATAAAGGCTCTTCCTTACCTGAGACTCCCCAGGTAGGTGAAGCAGCCTGGCCAGCAAGCCTCGGATCTTTCCCTGTCTCCATTTCCCCAATGCGGTCATACTCAGCAGCTTTACATGGGTTTCTGTGATTGTGTAGCAAACAACTTACTGCCTAAGCTCTCCACTAGCTCCAAGTCATCACAAAGTTTTTTTTTTCTTTTTTTTTGTTTCTTTTATTTTACAATACTATTCAGTTCTACATAAGAGCCACAGATTCCTTTGTTCTCCCACTTCTTGCCCCCCGCCCCTTTCCCCCAGCCTACCCCCCATTTCCACCACCTCCAGATCAAGGCCACCCCCGAGGACTGAGATCAACCTGATAGACTCAGTCCGGGCAGGTCCAGTCCCCTCCTCCCAGACTGAGCCAAGCGTCCCTGTATAAGTCCCAGGTTTCAAACAGCTATCTCATGCAGCGAGCCCAGGACCTGGTACCACTGCCTAGTTGCCTCCCAAACAGATCAAGCCGATGGACTGTCTCACCTATTCAGAGGGCCTGATCCAGTTGGGGGCCCCTCAGCCTTTGGTTCATAGTTCATGTAGTTTTTAAAAGCTCTGTTGAAACTGTCACATAGAGTGTTGAGTCTAGAACACAAAACTCTCTCTCTCACTCAAAATCTCTCTCTTTCCTTTTTTAATGCTAATGAGAATATCACGTGTGAAACTTTCCAAAGTCATATGTTCCCGCTGGCACTAACCTGGCCTGTTAGCACATCATCCAAGAAAATGGAATTGATTGGACACTGTTCATTGTGAAGCCACAGCAGCAGATGCTTCCCAATCCATTGCCCCTAGCTACATTGTTTTGAAAATGACTGTTGATTTTCACATTGTACAAATAAAAAAAGAAAATGACATAAGTATTTAACTTAAGATATTCTGGGTTTTTTTTTCTAATTTTGTGAGTT
Organism: Peromyscus maniculatus bairdii; assembly: GCF_049852395.1. NCBI lineage: Eukaryota > Metazoa > Chordata > Mammalia > Rodentia > Cricetidae > Peromyscus > Peromyscus maniculatus. The sequence goes on along the minus strand of NC_134866.1, from coordinate 46,153,247 downwards.
TCTTGTGAATTTACAGAAATAGTCACGCATTTTCTGTGTATGTTAATTGGGTACTAGTATGATTTGAGAACTTATTTAGTTCTCACATTCACACATATATCTATGCTTTATATATTTTATATATTTTTAAAAGTTGGTTGAGCATAACTCTATAAACAACATGCAACCATTTTCGTCTTTTCCTTTCTCTACAAATGTTTACTGTTTATACTTTTCTGTGGAGCCAAAAAAATATGAGGCATTTTTGCATTTCAAACTCACATTATTCTTTAAACATTTTTCTATCATCTGACGTAATCTTTGCATATGTATTTCAGTTGGTCCATGATACTTCATGAAACTAAAATGTACTTGTAAAACTCAACTTTTTCCTCTCATTTACTACCATTCAAAATTGCTCTGCAAGCATCTTTAGAAGAACTTTTGGCCATGTTAATGAGTTTCTCTGGGTAAATTCTCAGTGGTGAAATTACTAGGTCATAGTCTACGATCATACTTCTGTGGCTGTCTTGTCCTTAACCCCAAAGATTCTGTGTTTTATTTGAATGACCTACTTAATAAAATATTTTAAATTTTATTTTATTTCAGTGGGAGTTGGTTGAATTCTGTTTTTTCTGATTACATATTACTACCATGCTAAGTTCTTATTTTATATTTTCTAGTAAAGCAGAAAATATGGCCTTTCTGCCATATCTGTTGAATCAGAAGTGACATCATTTGCAATGGTATCCCTTCCGTAACTTTGGTTAAAAAGTTTTCATCAAAACCTTCAGAATTTCTTCAAATTGCTTTGTGCTTTCCTGCTTTTTATATAAATGTGAAACGCTGTTTGTTTGTTTTTTTTTTCAGCTTCCTATTTCCGTATGTATTTAGGTGCTGTGTATGTTTCTGTAACAAATTCTTACAAATGAGGCGAGATTTGACCTTCACATTTTGGCCTTCTTTTCCTTCCTCCTCTCCTTTAAAAGGGGCCATGTCATTTCTTTCTCTTCCTCCATTTCTGTGCCTTGTTTTGTCAACTACCCTGATTACTCTAATTGTTTTGAGGCTTTATATTTCTACAGTCATAGCTTCGTTTCAAACTTGTTTGTTTGAAATTAGAGCCCATTGTTATTATGGCTACACACTTCCTTTAATTTCTTTGGGCCTATTTTCATATTTTTCCTATTCTGCTATATACTTGGCCTTAGATATTAATTTCAACCTTTAATGTTTTGCACATTGATTTGATTCTTTTTGCTTCCCTACCAGTCCTACATATTTGATTTACCGTATATTACCATCCAGTTTCAGTATTTTAAAGCTTTGTAATGGTTTTACTTGGACAAAATTTATTTTAAAGTGCTCTTTAAACACTTTCCCAAAGACATAAGCTTTTCATATTGATATTGCTACTAATTCATAACTTTGTTCTACTGTTTGATATAGGACAACACTTATCTATGCATATAATATTACCCATCTGAATATATTGAGACTGGTTTTAACTGGAAATACTTAAGAAGACTAAATTAATTACAGTCATGACATTCAAAATATTATTTTAGACTCTTCATTAATCCTTCCCTTTTTACAATTATTTTCTTGCATTATTTTGGGTCAGAGATGTCTCTGAGTTTGTACATTTCAGAGCCAACTCTATTATTAGGAATAGCACTCATTTTTTTCCCCAAACTTTCCACTTAATAAAGTCTAAAAGTTATGTAGTCTTCACTTATGTCAAGTGATGGTTAGACCTCCCTCCTTTTCATCTTAGCTCACATTTTGGATGTTATTATTGTATCTTTAATGAGTCCTTTTTTTTTTGCTAAACACTATTATTTTGTTCTTTTCCTTGTGCCTGGGCCCTCCTTTTTCCTTAAAATACAGTGTTAGACTTTGCTCTGGCAACTGACCATGGTCAAGAAGTCAAGAGTTCTTTTCCTTCTTGTATTTTGCTTGCCTTCTTAAAAATCTCAGTTTTCACTTAGACCTAATGATACTTTTTTTTCTATGCTCTCCTGGATTTGCAATACCTTCATCTGTTGCTTTGAAGATAATAAATTGTCCAAATACTTTCAATTGTCATTTGATAAATCACTTCATACCAAGTTGTAATATTTGGTTCCAATTCTTGTTTCTGGATACTTTCATTTTTTTCTTATCTTTGTTGTTGCATAATTTCACTGTGATGGGTCCAAAGGTTCACTTTGAAAAATATTTTTTTTAATTTATCAGCCTCCTTCAATGAGTATTTGTGTATTTTATTAATTTTGAGACTCTTACCTACTAATTTGAATTGTGACTTCATTTTGCTGTTCATTTTATTCTCCTGTAAAATCCTTGTAAGACTATGTTTACCTTGTCCTATCATCCATTCTGCTTAACCTCTTTAGCATCCTTTCCATTTCTCTGTCTACGAGGTTCTATGATTAGCTTCACATATATCTTCTAACTCACAAATTCAGCCCTCAGGTGTCTAATTCATTGGATAGCCCGTGTACTTATTAATTGCTCAATTTCAGATTCTATTGTTCTTATTTTAAATATACCTGATATATTTTCAACAATCTCTTCCTCATAGGACAAATGTTATATAATTTCTTTAAAGGGATTAAATAGTCTATTTTACTTCTTTGGTAATTCTAAATATTCCAGTCCTTTTGATGTACTTCTGATCTTTAGTTCTGCTGATTGTCTCTCATGAAAGTTTACTCCTTTGTGCAATGATTTCTTTTTGATGTCTATAATCCTGCTTCTTAGTATTTTATATGAAGAAATTATTTATGTACCAATTATATTTTCTATAGCATTTGCTTTTATTTCTAAAAATGACCCAGTCTACCAAGGATCTATTATGAATTATAGTTCAACCTTTAGGTACTCAACTGCAGCAGACACTTGTGATTAGAATTTTTGAAAGAAAAAATAATTGGTATTGTCTCAGTTGCTTTTCCCTTTGTTGCAATAAAATACTCCTATGAAAGAAACTGGACAGGATGGGGATTATTTTTAGCTCACAGTTCAAGTGTATGCAGTCCATCATGCTGGGAAAGTCCAGGAAGTAAGAGCTCGAGGCAGCTGGTCACTTGGCATCCATAGTCGATAAGCAGAGCTGACAATGAATGCAGCTCTTGAGATTCCTTTCTCCTTTTGTTCGGTCTAAGACCCCAGCCCATGAAATGATGCCACCCGCACGTAGGGCACATCTTCCTACAGAAATTAACCCCATCTGTGTACCCCTCCAAGTATGCCCAAGGACTCCATTCCTGGATGGCTCTAGATTCTGTCCAGTTGCCAGTCAGTGTAAGTCATCACCGGTACCTGCTTGGAAGACACAGGCTTATCCATGCAGACTCTAGAGTTTCTTCCCCACCTTTCGCTGTGATTCTTTCTCTGACACAGCGTGGCCTGTCAGATACCCCTGTGAGAAGCATCAACTCTGAGAGCTCTTTCTAGAGAATTTATCTTAATTCCACACCTCAAAAGCTCTTCATTTAGACCATTAAAGCAATGATCCAGTATACTTTTTGTATTAAACTGGTTTGAATTCTAAAATAGATAGAGAAGGTTGCAGATGTAAATGCACAACTTGATGGATTTCCGCAAGGGGACAGGCTCTGGGACCAGAGCTGAGCAAGATCTGAAGCAACCCAACCTGCACAGATGCCGTTGGTGTCTCCTTCTAGCTGGTGTCCCTCCAGTGATAACTGCTGACCTGTATTTCCATACCATCTTCATGCTGTTCACTAAAGAGTGTTCCCCAGTGCCTCCCTCTTTAATGGCTTCCTTATCTAGACACTTTATCTGCAAAGGCCATCTGTCTTTCATATACTTATAGTCCACTTGCTGTCTCATATAAATATGCCATAAATTCTTGGCCCATTTTATTATTGATCAACATTGCAGTTTTATTGTAAGTTATTATGAATCACTCATCTATGAACATTATTGTATGTATCTATGTGTACGTGAGTATGCATTTCTGCTGAGTGTATAGTTGGATTTGCTTGTTCCTGAGGTATGTATAATTCATAGTGCTGCCAAACAGACTTCTGAAGTAACTTTTACAATTTAGATTCTGTCCATGGCTGTCTCAATTTTTGGCTTGTTCTCTACTCTTGTCTGGACTTCCTGTCATCTAACTTTTCATTTCCTTCATCCTAATGAGTCTGTAGTAAAATTTCCCCTTCTTGTTTTCATGACGTTCTGCTGATAGCTGCTGATTCCACATGCATTTAAACATATTTAAATGTACCACAATGCATTTGTAGCTAGTCTTTTGCTGGAAATTATTGTATAAATCATCTAGTAATCTTCATTCTGAATCTCCAGTTTTACCTTTCTTTTTCTCTTTATTCAGTAGTCTTGGAGGTGGCCTTTCATTTGCCCCTCCTGTCCTTGGGCTCCCCCTGCCGTTTTCTGTCAGTTTCCACATGTTTGTGCTGCACAAGTGTATCTAAACCAGTGGATGTTTACATGATCATTTTAAACAGAAGCATGCCTTCTCTGAAGAGCAAGGATGTAAGATCAATTTTATTGCTGACTTGGGATAGAAGAAATGTTGAAATTAATGTTTAAAGCTAGCACTACAGATATGGGGAATCTCCATGCTTCTTAATTTCACTATTAGTTTATTATTCTAAGAAATAAAATATTTAAAATTAGCACTTCAGTGCAGTGGTGCAGCAATTTTCTAGAATCCCAGAGATCCAATATTTGATCACTGGCATCAGAAAGAGCAAAAAAATACAGTATGAACTAATAATTTTTAAGTACCAATTCTATGGGAAATATAGGCTAATTTATATCAGTGCTTCAGATTATTAAAAGCCAGACACACTGCTGAGCCATGTGTTATTTTCTTGGGTATGGTTCCAAACACATTGCAACATTGGCATGAACTGTTTCTCATGTGAATGCACTACTTGAGGTATGGAAATTTACTTTTCTCCTCTTGATGTTAATCTCCTTAACATTTTTTTTAATTGGAAATGGTGATACATACCCCTCCATTAGTGCACTGCAAGAAACCAATCAAATGCAGGTATAAAGAGAGTGATTTTGTATTTCTCTCCTTGCCTTAAGCTAATGATACTGTTTGGACATATTCTTGGAAGACTATTGGTGTGAGAGCCAGTTCAGAATCTGGCAAGTAGATGTCTTCTACTTCTGCTAATGCTAATATCACTTGCCCATTCTCCACCTATATTTTATTGCTTATTAAGGCTGCAGCCCTCTTAGGCTGAGTTTTTGTGGCCTCAGAAAACGTTTAGTTTTCTAGAGCCATCCTCAGAAGAGCAGAGGCAATTAAATAACTCAGAAAAAAAAACCAAGGCCTTTCAGTGCATATAATACATGTCTACAACATCACGGTGTTGCGATAATGAAGTTAGCTACAGATTGGATCAGGTGTCAGCATGTCCTTTCCACTGGAATACTCCATGCCCAACTTTATCGATGAAAAGAAAAACAATTATTGCAATATTCCCCAATGAGAATTTTACAATGAGAAAAATAACACCTTTAGGAATAAAGAAATTATCTAAATGGAAAATAATAGTCATTTCAACTTTCCTAAGTGAACTGAAGCAATTATCTAAGTCTTATTTACCTTGTTCTCAAAGTAAGCAAACTATTGCTTTCTTTTAAACACTCCTAATTTTAATTGGACGGCAGAACATAGAAAAGTTTTCTATGATGAGATGCTGTTTGCAGCTTTCACAGTATGAGCCACGTTGCCCAAGACAGACCTGATTCCTCTGTGTAGTGGAGATGATTAAACAACAATCTGTTCTTTTAGGCTGGGTGCATTTCTGCAACCATGGCACAGATATCTGATGTCTTTTTCTTCTTGTGATGGACTTAAATATTAAGAAGCCATATGCATACAGGCACTTTGCCATCCTCCGGGAATCTCGATAAATTTAATCCATCCATTAGCCATATGTTCATGCTGTCATGAACCTTTTAATTTAATAAACATTTTTTTGAATGATTGCTCTCCTTGAAGAGTGATGTCCAGTCTCAGAAGACATCAAGGACATGGTTGTGAAGAAAACACAGTCTCAATCCTTAGAGACCTGGAAGAAGAAATAGAGCAGGGCAGCTTCTTGGGACCTCCACTTTGAATAATCCTGGGGAAACTGAGTAAGCATAGGACATTAGCTATCATAAACATACACAAAAGGCTTCAGATTTTATTTCTGTTGCTAAATTATTCCCTGAAATTTAGACTCTGGGATGCCTATTCTATGTTACATTCTAATTAGCAGCTTCGTCTGTCAGACTCCAAGCTCACATCACTCCTATGATCACTCCGTGTCCCCATATGGCTAGAAGGCTTATCCCATCAATCATCGTGGTATGCAGGGCTTATGTTCCGAACATTTCTTAATTCCTTTCCCTTCCATTACTATGATAAGTTGTGTTAGGACTGCTGAAAGGTAGGTCTGTCTTATCTCTTTTTTTAAAGGATTTTTTAATTTTTATTTTATGTACAGTGGTGGTTTTCTTTCATAGATGTCTGTGTGAGGGTGTTAGATCCTCTGGAACTAGAGTTAGAGACAGCTGTGAGCTGCCCTGTGGATTCTGGGAATTGAACAGCAGCAGTCAGTGCTCTTAACCGCTGAGCCATCTCTCCAGCCCCGTTACTGAACTACTGTACCAGCTTCCTCTTTCTTTTATGTCCAATTAAACTCCTTGCTCAGAAGGCTCTGGGAGAAAGTGTTCAAAGATTAAATATGATATTGTCACACCTACTTCAATACATTTTTATTGCTTTCAGAGGCTAGAGGATAGGTTCTTAAACTATGGGATGATCTACAGTGACTTCTTCCATTTCTTCCAGAATTTTCCTACTTATCATCATCATAATCATATTCTTCTTCTTCATCATCATCATCATCATCATTTATTTTAGACAGGATATCATGGCTGACTGGGAACTTGCTGTGTAGACCAGGCTAACCTAGAACTCAAAAGAACTCACAGAGATCTACTTGCGATTATCTCCCAAGTGCTAGGATTAAAGGCATAGGCTATCATGCCAGGCTGAATTATTCTTAGTATGCCATAATATATCACTGAAGCAGAATTACTGAGTTTTGAGAACTTTTGAGGTTAGTTATTCTATTGGAGAAATGGGTCCAAAAAGAACTGGACATCTAATCACTCTCTTCTTCTTTTTCCTACCTAGCTGTTTGCTTTTCTTGTGCACAACTTGATTCAATACACAGAAATTATCAATTTCTCTCTCTTCTCCTTAGTTGCCTCTTTCTGGCCTTTTGTGTTTGAAGTCAGAGTCTTTAGCTCTCTGTACATTTTTCAGTTGTGGGTCTCTGCTAATTACAGAAACTGCAAGTAGAGGGGCTGAGCAATGCACTGATCTATGGGTGTGACAATATGTCACTGGGTGTAATTTTATTGCTATGTTTACTTAGAAGAAGAATAGTTATAGATATTTTCCTAGGGCCCAGTGACTTGTGTCAGGTTCTTGGCATCATTAACGTTTCAGCTATGGATTCCATTTCATTGAGTGGCTCTTAAGTTCAATCAAATATGGTTGGTTAATCCCATAAGACTGTTGCTACTATTGCACTAGAAGATCTTGCAGTCAGGTCTCTATTGGAGCTTGCATGGTTTGTATCTGCATGAGACTGATGATTGCTTTTCTCCTCAGGTAATGTGAAGAGTACCTCCAGCACTATGAGTGGTGCTAGTCAATAGGGGTGAAGCTTCTAGATGGATACCAGCTCCCTTTCTCTGAGCTCGATGACACACCTATGTGGTGTTTTCAGCAAAAGGGTCTTACTGTCAGGTTGTAGAAGGTAACCAATAGCATTGTCACCGGCCTGCCATGTTTGGGACCCCTTTGTCCAGTGACTCAAAAAGAGGTAACTAGAGTTTTCACTTGGTAGCATATGATGTCTAGCTGGGGCATTGTTTTCCTCCAATATGTGGTAACTCTATTTAAATTCCTTTTGTATATGCCTTTATTTTGGTAAGCTTCTGTAGTTGTAGGGTGTTTTTTTTTTATGGCTTTTCAAAAAACCTTCAGTGTTAGTTATCCCTTCCCATATTTATCTTGATTAACAGTGGAATGATTCCACTATATAAATATACTACAGTTTCATTATTCTTTCATGCATTAATGTTCATCTAGGCTGTCTCCAGTGTTTGGATATTATGAAGAGAGCAGCAGCGAACAAAGCTGAGCAAGTATCTCTGTAGTATGATGTAGATTCCTTTGGATAGATCCCAGGAATGCCAGAGCTGGATATTGTGGTAGATATCCTATTCCTCTGAATGTATTTCCTTAATTCTCTGCCTTCTAAGATTTTTTAACACCTCTCTCTCAATTCTCATATGCTGATGGATACCTATCCCGGTACCTGCTACAAGCTGTTGCAGTCATCCTAGTGTTCATTTTTCACATAACATTGTAAGTTCCTGGAGGTCAGGGAATGTTCTTCAGCATATCCAATCTTCCTACTGTAGTCCTACTTAGTAAATATCTGCTAAATCAAACAAATTTGAATTCCTTATTCATATTTTGACTTGATGGGTCTTAACAAATAAAAAATGAATAGGTACAAAGTATTTTGTTGTTGTTGTTGGAAAGCAAAACCTGGAGGATTAGGCTACCTGAAACCTAAAAATTAAAAAAAAAAAAAACCCCACAAGTTCAAACAAAAATCACAGGCTATCAACAGTCTGATGGAATGGTGTATAACAAGGATGTCATGTTAATACTGTTGGAAAAAATTAATGGTGGAAAATAGAGATTGTATTTCATGTGGTAAGAGTTTTGAAGGCCAAGAATAAGAGAATCAATGTAGTAATATGAAAATGGCTAGAAAATTTAATTCTAGAGTCTATTGTTTTTCAAAACAGTACTTACCTGTGCAGCCCAGAATGGCTCCAGACTTGTGATCCTCCTGCCTAAGCCTCCTGAGTGGTGGGTTTACAGGTATTTGCTGATACTTGACTTAATTCTAGTAGCTGACCTAAATAAGGATGAAGACAAGTTGATTTGGCAGGGGAAGCTGTAATATGAAAAAATAAGAATAAATCATAGTACTGAAAAATGACAGTTTGGAAAAATAACATCTGAAGTGAAGAAAATAAATGTGACTGACAGATAAGGATTTTGGAAGTCATCATAAGAAGGAGCACATCATCCTGTCACAGAGCAGTGGTAGCAACAACTGCATTTCCAAAGGATGAATGTTATTGTTTTTTTTTAACTCTTTATTCTTTTGGCTCTTTGCTCTTTGCGGGGGGGGGGGGGGGGGGAGGGGAGGGCTGCCACCTAGCTCCCAAATAAATCACATGCAGAGGTTTATTCTCACTTATAAATGCCCGGCCTTTGCTTCACTTGATTCTAGCCAGTTTTTTTCTTACCTTAAATTATCCCATCTACCTTTTGCCTCTGGGCTTTTTTCCTTTTCTTACTTCTGTATATCTTACTTTCACTCTTACTTCATGCCTGGCTGTGTGGCTGGCCCCCGAGCTTCCTCCTCCCTTTGTTATCTTGCTCTTTGATCTTTCTCTCCCTAGTTTTCTCCTTCTACCTATTCTCTCTGCCTGCCAGCCCCACCTCTCCTTTCTCATGCCTCCCGTTGGCCATTTACCTCTTATTAGATCATCAAGTATTTTAGATAGGCACAGTAACACAGCCTCACAGAGTTAAAAAAATGCAACATAAAAGAATGCAACAGGGGCTGGAGAGATGGCTCAGCAGTTAAGAGCACTGACTGCTCTTCCAGAGGACTCGGGTTCAATTCCCAGCACCCATATACAGACATATATGCAAGCAAAACACAAATGCAGATGAAATAAAAATAAATAAATTATATTTTTTAAAAAAGAATGCAACACATTTTTGCATCATTAAAACAAATATTTCACAGCATAAACAAATATAACATATCTTAAAGTACTATTATACAACAGATGAACCTGAAACAGAGAGACGGAAGTAGGACTTTTGTTAGCATTTGATATTTAATTTCACCAAGAAAGTTACATTGGTCCAGAATAAATGAAAGGTGGAAATAGAATGGCATATGTAGAGCCTCTGAAGATTAGAGGCAGGCTAGTGAGCTGTGAAAAGCACCAAGAGAAAGACATTTTTGATAGAAAACATTTTAAAAATTAATGCCTCTGAGAGAAAGCCTAGTTTCTGTGTGGTGATCCAAGAGCTGATCAAGTTATCTACAGAGGTGACCAAAGATGGAGCTAAATGTGCTCACACTGTTACCAAGGTCAGAGAAGACTCAAGGAAGCTTTGTGGGGAGCTAATTACTGGTGGCAATTAAGCTGAATACAGTAGAAAGACCATACTGAAAATGAAAATGGCAGCCAGAGGATTTCTGTACTAAATGCTAGTTGTAGAGATCAGCCTGAAGGCATTTGACTATAGGAGTCTGTATTGGAACCTAGCTTTTCTGTTGAAGACCACACAAGAAAAACTCATTCACTCCAAGGGAAGGAAAAGTTTTATGAACGCCTTAAGGCGTGTCCTATCATCAGATTATCTCTGCTGCTTATGCTGCTCAGGGAGAAGTGCTGTTGCTGGGTTGTTTCTAGTACTAATTGCAGATGCACGGTGTTTGTTGCTAGATATTTACAAGTGTTCTGGTCATTAAAATGATAAATATTAGGGATGGTCAGCAATAGTATCATCTACTATGTTGTCTTGGTTGTTCCTTTGTAGTGATCAATGAAAACATTTTTTAAACAAAATCTTAGATGTAATAGAAGTTAAAATATTCCACCTAAGTGAAAGAGTTAAAGTTTTAACTTCCTCCTGAACTCTCACTTTGGGTGAGAGGTTATGTGGATCAGGACAGAAATGTCTAGTTTTTCCACTTGGATTGACTGGTCTGATTTTTCATGTGAAATTGGGGTGCTGACTTTCCCTCCAAGATATCCAGTAGCTCAATTTATTTCCTTATTCTAGATAGTATTCTTTATTACCTTTTTTTTTAGATTATAATGTAATTACATTTTCCTCTTTCCTTTCCTCCCTTCAAGCCCTCCCATATACTGTTCTTTGTTCTCTTTCAAATTCTTGGCGTCTTTTTTAAATCAATTATTGTTACATGTGTATATGTATATATGTGTGTGTGTGTGTGTGTGTGTGTGTGTGTGTGTGTGTGTGTGTTCCTAAATGCAACCTGCTTACTATGTATAATGTTACTTGTGTGTTTTAAAGTCTATGCTTTATCATTATACTAGTCTAGCATGTGTCAGACGTTTAATCACCATACTACTTTTCAATAGCTCTTCCATTGCCGGTCCAGCCCACCACAGTATTCACAAAAGGAAAACACATCCAATTACCCTTCCTAGTTCTTATTTGAATGCATCCATGCAGCAACTCTCAGAGAATGCCACATTGTCTCTCTTCCCGGATTACAGATATTGCCATTTTATATATCATACTACAAACTGTCAATGACACTGTTTTTCTCATTTTAATTGGGGTTACTAATATCAAAACAGGATTACACAGCTTGTGCTGTTTCAATTTTATTAAAATGTATTTAGGTTAAGCCACTTAGTTTTTGAAGCTATTTTTATTGTAACTTGGGGAAAAACCATTATTCTGTAATGTGGCCAAATGTGATCTGCCTCATGGGTAGATATGTTCCATTTTCTCCCCAAACCCTTTAATATCTTGGCTTGTGAATATCTTTCTGGGATTATGTATTTTATGGTACTAATGTAAACAGTAATGTGTTTTCACATATAAACAAATAGAACTAATCCATTATAGGGAATCTTAAAATATTTTGCCATGTCAAATCTCTTTTTGTCATGACAATGAATTTTTCTTTCTAGCAATTTACATACATATTAAAATATTTTAATTATAATATTTAACTTTTTAGAGCCTATCATTTAGAAGTGATTGTTGATTGCTAAATAAAAATATTACTTTATTTTTGTTTATAAATGGATTAGATGCTGGTCACTTAATAGGCAGTTTAACTTGAGGATAAGATAAAGTGAGATAGAATGAGATCTTATATTTCAATGACTTTAATTTTTGAACCTTATAAGGTTGCTAGCATCTGCAAAATAAACATATCAATGGGATTTCTAGACTTTTCACAAGTCTTTTCAATGTCTTCATTGTGTGTTTGCCAGGATCCCTAAAGTATTATTGAAATGAAAATTATAGTGTTATTTTTCTGAGTTTATTTAGCAAAAACTTCAAATATATATAAGCAACATTAGCCAAAGGACACCTCACTGAATTCCATATGTAATCCTATTGGTTCCCTGTGCTGTTGAAATGTTATTACTTCCATTGTATATAAACACACACAATTTGGCTGGTGGTACCCAAAAATTTTAAGTAGGGCTAGTAAAAGTGAAAATGGATATGCCACATTAATTTATGGGTGTTAATTGATTAAGCATCATGTTTATTTGTATATTGGTTGGTATTATTGTTTGTGAATATAATTCAATCAGCATCTCCTAAACTACTACTGTCATCTATAATAAACTTGTTAGACTCACACAAACTCAGTTCCCGTGAGAATCGCCATTGAGACATTTCATTTGTAGTGTAGTTTATTAACTCACTACGTGTGCATAACAAAAGCTTTTGGGGTCCAGCCCCTTGATAGCCTTTTCCTAGGGTCCATGGAAGAATCTACAACCAGCTGATAATCTAATCTTAGATGATATCAAATGAATGTATGTACACGAAACTCTTTAGTCCATCCACTTTATTCTTCTGAGTCAAAATCTATCTACACAGCTTCAATTCTGTTCTCATCATTAGCTCCTCTCTGTCCCTTCCTCTCCTGTCCTCTCATTGTTCTATCTTCGTTCCTCATCTTAGCTCTCTCCTCATCTTAGCTCATTCTTCTAGTCCTCCTCAAGTCTCTGAGGCTTTCAGTTATATACCCATACAAAGCAGCAATTCTCTGGCCAAAATAAGGTCACAAATCTTGAATTCTTTTAGGGTCATAAAGGCAGATAAGAGTTTTTCTCCAGCAGTGACTATCAGGCTTTCTTTTGCAACCTAAAAGGGGAGTGATTAAAGGATGTGGGGTCCACTAAGAACTAAAATTGGTTAATATATCAAAAAAATGGAATTTATGTGCTCAAACTACATTCCTAGAAGTGGTTAGATAAAATGTTAGGAGTCTACAATGTTTGTATAGATCATGAGTAAAATAAAACTTCCCATATTTCTTTAGGAGCTGTAACTGTCACTGTAAAATTTGGCTGCATTATTATCTGGTAGGGTGGAGGGTAACTAGGAAGCCTGTGTCGCAGCTTGATGTACCTGGTATGAAAAAGGCCATTTTGTTCTAAGTTAAATGTCAAAAGGGAAGTGTAAACATACCACTATGGCTGTGTAAGAAAGGAGGGTCTGAGCTTAAGAAACAAAGCTATGTACCTAATATCTGTGTCTATGTATGGATATTTACCCTAATTCAGGAGACTAGCAAGTGGTCTGGAATGCTTATTCTGTCTGCCATTTGTCCTTGGATGTTTGAGAGGTATCTCAGGATAAAATGTTTTTGTCTGAAGCTGGCCCTGGCCCTGGGTGCTAGCTAAAAGAGATATATGATTCTAATGCTAAAAAAAGGGGAAACAAAAAGCCTGGAAGAAGGAAACGAAACCTTGCCTGTGTGACTATTGTCCAAAATGCCTTAATTGTATATGGAAGAACTATCACCAAAGACTGATCAATACACTGCAATAGCACACAAAAAATTCATAGCAGGAAACGGCTAGTATTGAAAATCCAGTATCACCAAGACTCCGTAAGACTTGGCTTTATCCTCTGGAAGGCCGTTGGCTTCTTTCAGGTATGGCTTTGTCATAGTCAGCTGAAATCCTACTTCATGTTATTGTGGCTCATAGCATGTGGATTCCTTTATGCCAAACATTGACACTAGATTTTTTGGCTAAACACAAATGAGTAATGTTCTTACACAGTTACCTTTAACTCTTCTAAAGAGCAGAGCAATATACATATGAAATGCAACAAGGAAAATACTTTAAAACTGTGGTCAATTAAGTGTCAAGTGTAGCAACTACTCTCTGAATAATTAGAAAACATTTTAATATAATTTGTGAGTTAATATGAGTCTGTTCAATCATTAATTGACTTTTGGTATATTAGAAGTGTGGGGGCTGCTGTGGTGGCTCATTGGGTAAAGGCACTGGCCAGCCAATCTGAGAACCTGAGATACAACCTGAAGTTCCACATTATGGAAGAAGAGATCTGACCTCACAGATTAGCCTTGGACCTCCATACATGATGCATGGCACATGCATGCATATGCACACACACAGTAAATAAAATGCAATAAAAAGGCAAAGTGTTAGTACTCTGTGTAGTTCGTCAGTGGAAATATTAATGTATTTATTATCCCAGTAATTTGTATAGAAAGCAAATCTGCATCTAGAGTTCCCCCCAAACACGATTCAGTGGCATTTTCTGAAGAATGCTGTAATTTAACACATCAATAGCTATATTCTCAGGGAAACAGGTTTGCAGGCAGAGACTCACTTGTGGGCAATGTATTGGGACTTTTCTCACTATCTGTAACTGTTGGGTAAGGAGAGGTGCAGGGGTGAAGACAGGCAGAGTCAGCTGTCCCCCAGCCAAAGGGGAGAGAAACTTAACTAAGAGCTGTCATATATGAGCTGTCAATAGAGCCAGCTGTTGGAGGACTAAGAACCTGTGTCCTGAATGTGTACCTGGGTTCCAGTTTGGAACACCCATGATGTAACTGTGTAACTTAAACTCACAGCTTTTTCACGTTTTTTCCAACTTCTTGTCTGGGTAACCAAAATCCATCTACTTCACTTGTTAAGTCACCAAAGATTCATTGTCTCCTGTTTCATTATTGTAAAGACTACCTTCTCTATATCACACCCGTGTGTCGCTACAGTATTTATTATAATAGAAGAGCATCAAGAAGTAGATGCAAGATCTTTTTGGATCCATGCAAATCAAATGAAAGTATGCTAGAGTATATATTTTTATAGCCATCTTTCTGGAAACTAAGAAGAAGACTAATTTTCTAGAACCCAGGTTTTAGTCACATTTCAAAATAGGAGTAACGAAAATATTTCTTAGTATTTTTCATTGTAAGCTATCTTCTTGTATGATAGCCTTTATATAACATAATATCTGATTTAAAGACATCTATGTCTTCCTCTTAGGGGATGTTTATGGATCATCATGTTATTGAGTTACTCGTATTGTTTTTTAAAGGGTGATGAGACATGTCCAATACATAGAGAAGTGGATAAAATAATATGAAAATTTCATTTATACACATTATCCAAAAACTCAAATAATTAAATTTGCTTTAGATAATTAAAAATAATAAATAAGATATATATATATATAGGTACATTGAAATACCCCTACAAGTTCAACTTGAGAAAAAAATAAGGTCAGAAAGAGATGATCTTGACCTACATCCTGGGGTCAGTAAGCAGAGGCAGGATTCATTCTTCACTATGAAGCTCTCAGTGTGTTTCCTGATGACTTCACAGACCAGAGAGAGACATGTGATATCATCATCTGCAACAGAGGAGTCAGCCTTTTATGTTCAAGGACACATTATTTGCCAATTATTTTGACAGATAATAATAGCATATTAACTTCTTATTTGCTTAATTATTTTATATGCCCAGATGAGAATAAGATATCTTATTTTTAATAGTTTAATTTACCTTAGTTTAGTGTTGTTAATCATTAGAATACAGAGATGCAGAGGTATACATGAATGGGAAAAGACAAATGTCTGCTGTAGCACATAAGTAATGCTTGCACTCTTAAATGGTTTAAACTCTGTGCATGAGCAGGTGGCCTCAGAATTGTTTTTAATTGGCTGATTCCTCCATTTGTTATTTAACTCCCCTGCTCCATCTGTAAAGTGGACCTTTTAATTTCTCATAAAGAGGAAAGAGAATGTTTACAAAAGCCTCTGGCGGAGTGATGGGCATAAAGGAACTAGTGAACATTGATTGGTTCTAATCACCTGAACAAATCAAGCTTGTGTGTGTGTATGCTCACGTGTACACATGCATCTGTGTCTGTGTCTGTATGTGAAGATGGTGTATTCTTAAAGATCAAGATCTGTTACTTAGACAATTATTTAGTGTATGGGAATTCACTTAGTGTTTGCTTGAAAAACAGGAAAAAATATCAATTGTAAGGATATCTCATTTTTATTGTCACATGAGAAAGGGTGCAAGTAGGTAAGTGTCTGAGAAATAACTTCCCACTGTACTGGTGGTGATAACCAATTAAAGTGCTATTGTTATTTTATTAAGGCAGTGTTGTTATTGTAATTTCATTTTCTCTAGAGAAATATCAGAGATTTTATTAAACACATACTTTTGAAAAGTTGAAGTCTTTGAAAACTGTTATCATTACTATAGATGAGAGGAAATAATCATGTGGGGGGAAAACGTGTTCCTTAGAAAACTGGTAGGTTATTAAAATATGAGAAGTAAGGGGAAAAACGAAAATTGCATGGTATTGTCATCTCTCTCTTGAGACTCAGCTTTGAAACAATTCTTTCGTTTTCTATCTTCCTTCTCATTATGAATCATATTAATTCCTTTTATTCTGTGGGCATAAAGAAATGAATAAGAATTCCTCCACACTGCTGAAGAGTTCAAATCACATACGTGCAAATGTAGAGAGTATTGAAGCAATAAAGAAAGAAAAGGAAACCCTGGGGGGAAGGGCATCTGCTTTTGTTAAGATAGCAGGGATCTCAGAGTCTTAACATCAAACATTATGGCATCCAAATGGAATTCTCTAAGGCACGAATTTTCAGCTTTGCAATATGGCTCTCTCTGAATATATGCATGGCCAATACCAAGTAATTCCATTTATCAAGTCAAATTGTGTTTAATTTAATAATAGCTCTGCCATATTAAGGATGTGGTAAATGGATGCTTTCTAGATGGCCCTGCATTTGTAAATAACAAAAGAGCACAAGTCAAGCAGAGCATCCAGTAGGAAGGAATCACACGGGGATCAGAACCACCATTTTTTTATTGCGATTGAAAGAAATTGACTTGCATAGGGAATAGTCCAAAGTTTAGTTGTCACAGATATTTAACATTTTTCTCCTTTTATAAAAGAAACTGGCTAATCTCCTTTGGAAAACACAGATATTTTCTCATCTATCATTCTCCACTCATCATCAAATTTTACTTACCAGCTAAAATCCTAACACATCCCCCAGCATTTCAACATGGCCATGCATTTAACACCTATTGCATTCAAAGGCTTTCCTGAAAGCACATAGTATTTTACTTTTACTTTTACAGCTCTCCAAGGGAACCCCTCACCCCAGAAAAGGCAGCTCTGGGTGGCTATATTTTATTCAAATGTTTATCATTTTGTAGAATGCAGAGCAAGCTTTTCTTATGAATGAATGTTCTGGATTAAGTAACTATTAAGCACAGCGTGCACTGCTATGCATGCTCGGATGCTGCTACCACCAAATTTATTTCAACACATGCATATCCACAAAGGGCAGTAAAGAAAGGTTTCCATCAGTGCTGTTTCAAATGTGTGTTGAAGCATCTTGTCGACTTTGAACTCATTTATGACATTAAATAGTTGTATTTCAAATCTGTCAAGATGCCTCTCTCTGCTGTTTTCCTCTGCTTGTGTCAGCTCTAATTATTTGAAACTCGTAAAGCATAAAAAAATGTGTGATGAAAAAAACAGCAAATTAAAGCATGGCCACGGGCTTTAGCAATGACAGCACTTTTAAGTCCATTACATTTTACTTTGCTTCAACTGTTAAAGTATTTTTTTCTCTTGCTGATATCAGGGAAGATAGTTATCTACGATGTCTGTCCAGTGGAAAAAGACAAACCAGACAACCTAAGTGAACCCTGAGAAAACGAAAGAGCACCCAGAGGCCAAATCTACAATGGCATCCAGAATCCTTCTCATAGAATGAGATAGAGAATGGTGTCATCCCGTGAGTGTATGAAGTGTGTCTAGTATCCAAAGAATGAAGGGGACAAGGAAGCAATGTAGAGGCAGAGGTATCTTGGGTGTTCTCGGGACAGTCTTGACAGACTTCTGACCCCATGAGTTCCTGTGCTAAATTCCCTTACACAGGGTCGAGTGAAAAGAACATTTTCATTGTGACATAGGGGACCCCAGTTGATCCTTGCAGTGCTGCCGGGGGTCGGGGGGGAGATTGTTTCTTCTCTTGTTTTGTGTGACTCGTGAGTTTTCACTTGACCAATAGTCATAGCAAAATGTGGAGTCAAGTCCATAGCCAGGGAATACCTCTTCATAATGGGCCTGTGGGTACTAGCCTTATTTCTGATGCTACTTCTCCCTAATTGCTTCTTGTATTAATTTTTCCCTCTTGCTGAAATAGATTTCATTCTTGCATAATATGTCCTGATTATGGGCTCCCCTCCTCTCCTCCTCCCAGCACCCCCACCTCCCCTCCCACCCAGATCCACTTCTTTCTGGCTCTCATAAAACAAGAAGTCTTCTAAGGGATGATACTAGAATACAGCAAAATAAAATACAATAAGATAAAACAAATCTATCTCGTCAGACTTGAACAAGACAAACAAACAGAAGGAAAAGAGCCCCCCCCCAAAAAAAGCACAAGAATCAGAGACACACTTGTGCGCACACTCAAAAGTCCATAAGAACACTAAACTGGAAGCCATGATGTATATACAGAGGACCTGGTGCAGATTCATATAGGCTCTGTGCATGTTGCTTAAGAATCTCTGAGTTTATATGAACTTTGATCATGCTGATTTAGAGAGCCTTGTTTTCTGTATCCTCCATGCCCTCTGGCTCTTACCTTCTTTCTGTCTCTTCTTCTATTGGGTTCCCAGAACTCCAAGGGGAGGGATTTGATGAAGACATCTCTTTTCAGGCTTTGTGTTCAAAGGTCTCACTCTCTGCGTAGTATCTAACTGTGGGTCTCTGTTTTTGTCCCCATCTGCTATAGGAGGGAGATTTTCTTATAAGTATAGCAGAATATCATTAGCAATCATTTTATTGCTACTTATATTTTTCTTATAGTAGTCGTATTTGGTTTTACCCTCAGTCCTTCAGTTATCTAGTCTCTGGTTCTCTAACCAATAAGTGTTAGTAATAGATTCCATCATACAGAGTGGGCCTTAAGTCAAATAAGGAATTGGTTGGTTACTCCCATAAGCTAGGTGCCACCATTGCCCTAGCATATATTGCAGGCAGAATACCATTGCAGATCAAAGGGTTTGTGGCTGGCTTGTTGTTTACCTTTTTATTTAGTTGCATGCAGAATACCTTCCTACACCAAAAAACAAGGCTCTGTGTAGGCACTGGCCCAATTTTTCCATGTTCAGTAAATTGTGAAGGTGTCTTCACAATGGGGCCTGGATGTCATTTTGTAGAGAGCAAACCTATAGTCTTGACAACAGCCTGGGTTGTTTGGGGAATCCCATGGGACCCCTTTGACCAATGACACAATTAGATATAACCCAATCCTAGGACTTCAAGCCTGTCACCAAGTTCATTTGGTGACAAGAGATGGCCAGTTAGGATTCTGTCTCCCCCATCATTTGTCCATTTCAGTTAGAGCATCTTCATATATGTATATATTTAGGAAGTTTCTACTGTATCAGGTTTTTATACTACCCTTCAAATGACCCTTAATTTTAGCTGTCATTCACCATATTCTCACCCCCTCCACCTCCCCACTTGATCCTCCCATCCCAGCCCCTGTTCCAAAATCCATCCATAACTGTCTATTCAATTTCTCTCTCCTAAGGAGATCTGTCTGTTCCCCCATGTTCCTTCTTGTATACACAGCCCCTATGGTTCTTTAGATTGTAGCTTTGTTATCATTGCCTTAAGAGCTAATATCCACATATAAACGAATACAAACCACAGTTCTCTTTTGGGCTCTGGGATAACTCATTCAGGATGATTTTTTTTCTAGCTCCATTCATTTACCTGCAAATTACACTATTTTGTCTTTTAAACAACTGACTCCATTGTGTAAATGTATCACATTTTCTTTATCTATTCTTCTGTTGATGGACATCTAGGTTACTTCCAGTTTCTGGCTATTATGAATAGAGCAACAATAAACATAGTTGAGCAAGTATCTCTGTGGTAGGATGAATGATCCTTTACACATATGCCCCAAAGTGGTGTAGGTGTATCTTAGATCAATTCCCATCTTCCTAAGGACTGCCATGATTTCCATGGTGGCTAGACAAGTTTGCAGTCCCCTAACAAAGGGACTTATTCCACATCCTCACCACCATAAGCGTTCTCTTGTTTTATTGATCTTATGCATTTTGACGGGTGTAATATGAACTCTCAAAGTAGCTTGATTGCACTTTCATAGTTGACTAAGAATGTTGAACATTTCTTCAAGTGTTTCTCAGACATTTGAGTTTCCTCTTTTGAAAATTCTCTGTTTAGATCTCTACCCCATTTTTAGTTGTGTTATTTGTTTTATTGATACTTAGTTTCTTGGATTCTTCATATATTTTGGATATTGGCCCTCTATTGGATGTGTAGTTGGTAAAAATAGTTTCCTCTTCTGTAGCCTGCCACTTTGTCCAAATGACAGTGTCCTTTGCCATGAAGAAGCTTCTCAGTTTCATGAGGTCCTGTTTGTTAATTGTGGATCTTAGTGCCTCTGCTAACAGTGTTCTGTTCAGAAAGTTATTTCCTGTGCCAGCAAGTTCAAGGCTGTTCCCCACTTTCTCTTCTGTCAGTTTCAGGGCATCTTGTTTTGTGTTGAGGTTCTGAGGAAGTGTCTGCTTGTAAAGTGTCTGCTTGGGGGACTGGGCCCTCTGAATAGGTGAGACAGTTGATTGGCCCACAGAAATCCACAAAGATACCTCCACAATAGACTACGGGCAATGGTTGAAAGACAGCCAGAACTGACCTACTCTGGTGATGGGATGGCCAAACACCCTAAATGTCGTGCCAGAAACCCCATCCAATGACTAAGGGATCTGGATTCAGAGATCCACGGCTAGGCCCTGGGTGGAGCTCCGGGAGTCTAATTAGCGAGAAAGAGGAGGGTTTATATGAGCGAGAATTGTTGAAACCAAGTTTGGATAAAGCACAGGGACAAAAAGCCAAACGAATGGAAACACATGAACTATGAACCAAAGGCTGAGGGGCCCCCAGCTGGATCAGGCCCTTTGAATAGGTGAAACAGTTGATTGGCTTGATCAGTTTGGGAAGCATCTAGGCAGTGGGACCAAGTCCTGTGCTCATTGCATGAGTTGGCCGTTTGAAACCTGGGGCTTATGCAGGGACGCTTGGCTCAGTCTGGGAGGAGGGGACTGGACCTGCCTGGACTGAGTCTACCAGGTCGATCTCAGTCCTTGGGGGGAGGCTTTGCCCTGGAGGAGGTGGGAATGGGGCGTGGGCTGGGGGGAAAGGGAGGGGGGGAACAAAGGAATCCGTGGCTGATATGTAGAACTGAATGGTATTGTAAAATAAAATAAAAGGAAAAAAAATTAATTGAAAAAGTGTGTGTATGGTTCAATAAGGAACATGGGAGTATTTTATTAACGTGAGCTGATTTTATCAACTTGTGAAAAACTAATGTAAGATGGAACAGGAAAACATTATGATACCTGTGATAAAAAGTTTACAATGGTTAGAAGAGAAATAATCAGTATTATATGTATTTTCGAACATGAAAATCTCTTTCTGTTTCTGCAGAACAACATAGAAAGTCTATAATGATATTAGATAGCCAAAGAGAGGAAGAGAAAAGGCTAGGGAAGGTGAAGATGAGAGGTGAAAAGTCTGGGAGAAATAAGTCAAACCCTATGGTTTCCTAGGCAACCCTGTTTTCAAATGCTTGGAGGTGGTGCATGCCTTACAGAATCTGCAAGCAAATCATGTGCAGGGCCTATATCACCTACATTTTTAACAGAAAACAGATTGTCTTTCACTATATATCATACTATAGAGCACAGAAACAGAATTTTATATCACAGTGGTGATCAAAATAGAAAGGAATCAGAAAGAATTGATCGTTCTCTACAGGCTGCCTATTGTGGGCTGGTGGAAGGTATTCACAAAAAGCTTAAACCCTTCTGCCGATTTTTCAAAGTAGCTTTGATGGTATTTAGATGGCAACCTCATTTTATACTGAATTGGATTTTCACGGAACCCGGGAGAATCGAGCAGCTGGAATAGCAGTTATCTGAATTTGATCTAAGTTGACGTCAGGGGGCTGTGAATGCTCAAGGCGCTCCTGCATTCTGCCTCTTTGTGAAGCATTTTGATGGGAGTGGGCTTGTCACTCCCTGAACGTGTTGGCTCTGATCTTATATGATTGGAAAGCATTTAGAAACTTCACCCTCTTGGATTTTCAAGCGAGGTACTTCTTCCAGGGAAACCATCCCACAATATGATTGCATACAGCAGCACAGTGAGCAAAAATACCCTTAGAACTGACCCAAAATAGAAGCCTGGATCCAAAGCATTGTTCCTGGGAAGAGAAGTTATGGTGTCAAACATTATTGGTAAAGAATAATATTAAAAGAAAATTAAGCCAGATTTTACATCCAAATCACAGTAATCTCCTGGGTATTTCTTTACAATGACAAGATATTTTCAGCATAGGTATGCAAGTAGGACTTGATGTTTCTGTGTTAATCATTCGTATGTGTTAATAAACAATGGTGGTATAAAGTGAAAAATAAATCCCAGGTGGCTATGGCATTGCATAAATTATGGGGTGCACCTCATAGTCATTCATTCATTTCTTGAATACTAACAGATGATAGAGTGTGCATTACTTATTTATCATTTGATCCAGTCACAAACACTACTGTGTTTGCCACAAGCCCTTTGCTAGTAGATGATTGGCTATGGAAAGCAGCCAGATGTTGCCAGATAGTCGTATAGTGCAACTGACTTTGATCTCTGGCATCTTCAGGAAATGTCTCCTAGTCTTTCCCAGGAGTCTCAAATTGCCAGAGAGTCTAGAAACTGTTGTTTAAAAGGAATCCAAAGCCAGGGTTAATTTTCTCATGCTGATTGCTTAGCTACTTGGTTTAATGGGTTGGTATCAATGGTAGTTATCACTCACTGTCAAATATGGTTGGTGACACATAAAAAACTAGAATACTCTAGAAGTTCAGTGCTCTTCCAGGTTACATTTCACAGGTGAGAAAACATGAAGCAAAAGACTAAATGGCTTCACCAGAATCAGGTAGTTTAGTGTCAGAATTGGGGGAAACTGCAGGCTACTTGCTTATCATGTGAGGGTCTTTCTAGTGTGTGTGTTACCTAATCTAAAAATGTAGTGAGAGACATTGGGAGGATTAAAAGTGAAGTGACATGGAAAGTACCAAATGGATGAAGATGTAGGAGCTCTGAGTTCATTGCTGTCTTTGACTGAGGCCGTGGTGAAGGAAAGGGCCCTGGTGTCATTAGCATGTCATTCTGTGCGTTTGTTCTAGATGGAACATGGGAGGGCACAGAAAAGAGGAAATAGCCTCGGGTGTCACCCAATGTCTCAGTGAGGTTTCTGATGCCTCTAAGCTTCCCTTGGATTACTCAAAGTGTATCCCCATAGGCACAGAATCTTGAATGGTAGGGCAGTTAGGTTAAGTGAAATGATTGACATTGTTTTAGGATCC
This sequence comes from Peromyscus maniculatus bairdii, assembly GCF_049852395.1. NCBI lineage: Eukaryota > Metazoa > Chordata > Mammalia > Rodentia > Cricetidae > Peromyscus > Peromyscus maniculatus. Next base: position 46,129,592 of record NC_134866.1, on the reverse strand, counting down.
GCCTAGAACAATAAATATGCTAAGTAGTTAGCCCAAGATGGTCATAGTCCACCACAGGTTGGGCATAAGAATGTAAGTGCTATTTCTTCTCCTGGTCTTATCCTACCACTTAGTGCTGGGATCCAGATGAAGACATTTTACGGTGATCATAAGCTGGGAAGTCCTGGAGAGCTGCTGCTTGCCCTTGCTTCCCTGGGGGCTACTGGGGATTCTAGTGGCATTTCCCAGTCACATTTTACAGGGCTGGTTTTCCCCATGGTTGGGAATGTGGGGAAGCATAACATAGGCAAGGCAGACAGAGAGCCGAAGATTATTTCCACTCCTTTAGGGAAAGAGGATCACATGGAAACTCTCCGATAACTGGCCCCAGACATCTGTAAGTTGTGTCCCGCTGGAATGCGGGGGCATTGTCCCTTGATAATCTTTGATACACGGATTCAGTTCATATTAAAGCCCCTGATCCTGTTCACTTCTGTAATGCTCAATTTCTTCGCCTGTAATAGAGAAAATGAGGGTGTATATTATCTTAGAAATACAAGCAGTAGCTTTGAAGGTGAGAGCAATGGAGGAATTTCATTGGAAAGCAATTGAAATCTAGGCACTGTGTAGATGTCCTTGCTTCCAACTAACAAGCCTCAAGACATCACAGATGTCTTTAAACTCTGTTTTCACTCACTCTGGCACCATTCAGAGTCCAGGTTTGGTCTTCTGCCTCAATCCTCTTTAGTGGCTGGTTGCAATGATTCTGTCAACACCAAGCTGCAAGGGCAAGGTTGATTGCTTTACTGTCAGCAATCTTGAAGAGTTCTGCTAGTAGCGTCTAGAAAAAAAAAAGGAAAAATATAAGGAAAATTAAATTGAATTGTAAAAGAGAGAAAAGGTGTTGCTCTACTTGACCTAACAGGTCCTTTGACTACAAATATTTTAATAAATTATGAGTACTCATTCTCTGAAATTCCAGAGCAAAGGGTGAAATGAATTTAAGTAGATGAGATACTATTTAAGTTTTCCATTCTCAGGTATAATAGGACTCCCCATTGCAGACCCTACATAATACATAGGAAAAAATTTATTATAAGCAATTTGCCCATACAGTTGGGGAGCATTAGAAGTCAGGATCTGTTCAGCAAGCTGGAGACCCCAAAGATGTCATGTGTGTAAATTCCAACATAGAAGTAGATATACTTGGTACCCAAGGCAAGCTGAGGCTTCATTAAGTAAGTCCCAAGGTAGACTGAGAGCTGATGCCCCACTTCCAGAAGCCAACAGGAAGAATCCTGACTGTTCTGTTCAGGCCTTCTTAATTGATCTACTAAGGGTCAACCAGTTTAGGAAGGGCAAACCAATACACCCAGTCTACCAATTCCAGTGTTCATCTCATGCAAAACACCCAGACATTCAGAACAGAGTACAACTAAATACGTGGACATCCATTGATCCATTCAAATTGACACATAAAATTAACCAACACATCTGGCAAATTTATTCATGTGTAAAACAGTGAGTTCACATGGGATATGGAAAATCAATGGTTATTATTAGAGATAAACAGGACAAGGTAATTTGTAACTACAAGAACATCTTTGTATCTCACTGTTGAAATTGGAAAGGTTTTGTACTGTCCTATAATGATGTATGCATGGCTCTAAAGAGTCCTTTCATCCTGGGGGAATCAGAGAAATTTCCATGAACTTGGTTTAAGAACACAGGAAGAATCACCATTCTTCCTTTCATTTTTTCCAATTCATGCTAATATATATTTATATATAATATATACTTTATAAATATTAAAATGTCTTCAGTTGCCAATGGCATATTCCTCTTTTATCACCCCAGGAATAATTTGGTCTCAATGTGTGAAATAACATTGCAAAATGACTTCTTTCACCACTGTAAGAGAGGGTGCTTTGAAAGGGGGCCCTTTAAAGAGCTTTATCAAAACAAATGGTTCCTCGCTTTAGCTTAAAGATCGTTCTCTAGAAAGAAGGAGGTCATGGACAGTGCTTGAATCAGCATGTGTCAACAATGCACCATCACTCAGTTATAACTGAAGCGATTTTCAAGGACTTCAACACATAGCACTGTAGGGCATGTAAGCCTCACACAAGTCCAACTGTATAAGAAAGGCTGTCATTTTGTTATCTGACAAGCTGGAAAGCCTGTGAATTAGGAGGATGTTGAAGATTAAAACTTACTCTGTCAAGTCTGAGAAACATAAAAGTGTGTGTGCATATGCATGTGTGTATATGAGGGAGTAGATGTTCCTTAAATAAATGAAGAGACAGTTATGCCTGCCATCTGCAGAATGGTGGCAATAGGAAGGTGCATGATTAATGATGACTGTTGTGAACACCAAAGTGACAAAGGGGCTTTCTCAAAACAAAAAAAAATGAATAATAATCATAGACTCCAAGTATCGGAAGAGATGACACAATTCAGGGATTCAGGAATGCCCAGGGGTTTTACAAAAGGGTCTTAGGACACTCTTTCCCTACCAGCATCTAACTGTATCCACAGAACAAAAAAGAGGGGCCTGTAAATATAAATATAAAATATTTGTGCCCAACAGCTTCAATAGGCATATTCAGCTCCCCTCAAAGTAAGGGGCAGCTAAGCCTCAGGCTATTGATGTATTCAGACACTTGGCTAGACTGTCATCCATTCTAGACAAAAAAAGAATCCCCTGATTCATGCTGCCCTAAATTGTAATATTATTATTACATATTATTCCTCCTTTCACCGCAGTGTGTGACCTCCAGGTGGGAGAGTTACCACAAGAAGTCCAATCAGAAAACATCTGTGTTCTTTCTCCTGCCATTCAAATGCAGTGGTGAGGAGATATCCAGCAAGCCACCAACCCTCAGAGGAAAGTCCCTTTTGACCTTCGCCTTTGACCTCTGTTTCCAGCTGCATGAGTGATGTCAGCTGAAGGTCAGAGTCACTTCACTGGGCAAGTCCTGGGAGATAATCTGGCAACTCCCACCGTTGAATCAGGTGACCTTGGTTGTTTTGTGCCCCCCCCCCCGGAATTCCAAGATGATAAGCCCCCAGGAAGCTCTTGCTTTGCAGGCTGTCACAGACACTTTGCATCTTGCCTATGGGGTGTTAGTTACCCCCGGTTACTCTGGAAACACTAAAGCCTGTAGCTGGAAGTTCGCCTGTGTCCCACCAGGTCCTGTAGCCTCTCAGACTCAAGTAAGCACACAGAGGCTTATATCAATTACGAATTGCATGGCCATGGACTGTGGCTCAATTTTCTTGCTACCTAGCTCTTATATCTTAAAGTAACCATTTCCATTAATCTATATGTCACCACATGTTTCGTGGCTTTACCTGTGTGCTATTACATGCTGCTCCCTTTACGGCTGGGTGGTGTCCCCCTGCCTCTCCTTTCTCCTCTATCTCCCCTGAATTTTTCCACCTGGCTCCATTCTGCCCTGCTATAGATAGGCCAATGAAGCTTTATCAACCAATCAAAGCAACACATATTCACAGCATACAGAAAGATATCCTATAGCAAAAGCCTCTGTGTGTCTTGACTTTAAGCCCTTGTCAAGGAAGAAGAATAAGAAGTTTTTTGTTTTTGTTTTTGGGGTTTTTTTTGGGGGGGGGGCGGGGGGCGCACAGGTTTCAAGACAGGGTTTCTCCATGTAGTTTTGGTGCCTGTCCTAGATCTTGCTCTGTAGACCAGGCTGGCCTGGAACTCACAGAGATCTGCCTGGTTCTGCCTCCTGAGTGCTGGGATTAAAGGTGTGCACCACCGCCTGGCTAGGAAAGTTGTTTGAATCAGGCAGGTTTGGTTGTAAGGAAGGGGATTCCACCAAGGCAGAAACGACTCTTGAATTCAGATTATTGCTACCTGTCTGGCATACAGGAGACACTCAGTAAGTGAGTAAGTAAAGGAAATGTATTAAAATTAGTTCAGGTAAAAAGAGATTTCTTGAAAGACTATTAAAGTATTTAAGTGGCATGAAAACTGGAAAAGAAGGCTATGCTTTGCAGAGGACTCTCATCTGGGCATGATTCCCCATTGGCCTTCCTGATGATGAATCTTAGTGATCACAGCATAGGTCATGCTACTCAGCTTCCATGCCTATCATGAACAAAGAAAAGCAACAACAATCTCAAGTGACCCAGACTGGTCCAGAATCTGGATGGTGGGTGATTGTGTGGGGGAAGAAGATAGTGGAAGTATCCCATGACATTGACAGATCAATGCTTTAAATTGTAGACCATTCAGAAAACATGTGGGAGAGTCATTCCATAGTTACATTACACAATCATCTTGGGGAAGAAAAGCTTTTCAAAGAAAAACACATGATTTCTCTGTATACAGATAATAACAAATATTGATATTGACCAAAACAAATATTGTTTTCTTGGGTGTAAATTATTCCATTCTTTATAGATTTGCAAAGGTAAAGCCATCCTTGAATAGCTTAATTTTTTTAAATCACAATCTAAGACTTATAGTATTATTGAATAAAATATTGAAAAATTCCTCCCTTTTTAAATTATTGTTCAGACCTGTAAACATTTTCTGTATTGAAAAAAAAAAAAAAAGACAGGGATGTGCCTCAGTGGTAGAGCGCAGAGATGGGACTCAGTGGTAGAACACTTGCCTCCAATGTGTGAAGCCCTAGACTCAATCCCAAGCATTGGAAGAAAGAAAGAAAGCTACCAAAGGATTCCTGTAAGTAGGAAGATGAATCTATACACCATAAGATATTAATGAAGCATTTTGAAGAAGCCAAGAAAATTCTTAACAGAAGAAATTAGGTGTTAATTTGCACAATTGCACTGCAGTAAGCATGTCCAGGATATATGCTGGGTTTGCTTCATAATATAGCTCAGGCCAGTCTAGAACTTCGTCTTCTGAGAGCTGGCCTTTATAGGCATGTGCCATCATACCCACTGTATGATGAGATTTTTCTATTAGTTCAGTGTTGCTTTCATTGAAATTGTGACTAACTGAAGTCCTATGTTTTGTGACATCACAGACAATTTAAAAGTTTTCTGACAGTGGAAAAGCTTGAGCCCCTGGAATTAGCTGAGAATGCCACAGTGAAGGGTAGAAACACATTTAGTTTTCTTTAGAGACTGTGTTTATACACATATGCATGTGTACATGCACCTGAGTCCAGAGTTTCATAAAACCCCGCTTTCTACGTATAGTGATTTTTAATATATTTTCGTCTGCTAGTTTACATTTTAATAGTGAAAATAAATTTATTGTACCACCCTCCCAAATGGATTTGAATCCAGTTTCAAAAATGTTGTTAAAAATCTAAATGGGAAATTTAGAGTTCTTATCAAGGATGTAAAGAGTTAGTCAACAGAGAGTTTGTAAATTTTTTTTTTTTTGCCACTATTTTCCACAAGGTAAATAGTCCTAAATGTAGTTAATTAATTAGCTGGATTTTTTTAGACTTAGCCATGAGTAGCTAGAGAGCACTTATGATGAATTTATAGTTTAGAATATGACCTAGCTGCCATAGAATCAGTGTCCCAGTCATCACAGGGTTCTGGAGTCCTCTGAGGTGTGCTGTGCATGCTGCAGGAGTAAAAACAAACACAAACCAGAGAACGGTATGAGCATTTCTGAGCATTCTGGGCTTGAGAAAATCATGGTTTTAAAGGTACTTCTTAGGTTACTCTAACATGAAGCTGACGTCTAAATCATCACCAGGCACCCCGAAGTGATGTCAGACCAGGTTCACTGAATGCTTTTGTCACACCGCCAGCAGTTTTTATACTGTGGTTAAAGGCATGTTATGTTCATTACCCAGGAGAAAGGGGATATTAAATAAATAACTAAGATTACCTTGAGGAAACAGCACATTAGTGAACCACTTCAGGACAGTTATTACTATAGTACCACATCTACAATATATTTGTTAAAAGTTTTACAAAGAGAGGGGAAGGAAAGATGGATTCAGTTACAAGTGTATACAGTGCTTGCAGAGGACCCCAGTTCAGTTCCCAGCACTCAGGTAAGATGGCTCACACCTGCCTATAACTTCAGCTCCAGGGGATCTAATGAGTTTTTCTGGCCTTACTAGGCAGTTGCCTCTTACACATACACACACACACACACACACACACACACATGCACGCACTCACACACATAGTAACTAAAAATTTAAAATAAGTCTTTCTTTGAAAATTTATAAAGCCAGGAGGAGGTGGCACAAGCCTTTAATTCCAGCATTCAGGAGGCAGAGTCAGCAGATCTCTGTGAGTCTGAGGCTAGCCTGGGCTACAGAGAAAGATCCAGGACAGGCACCAAAACTACACAGAGAAGCCCTAAAAAAAATAAAATAAAATAGAAAAAAATTATAGAGTCCATTGAGATGATCAGGTTACGTGTTAAACACTATTTTATTAACTGAATGTAGACCCAGAACTATTTAATTACTAAGTCAAATAGATAGTTTTTAACAGACACATAACTTTACAATATCCTTTGTCTTCACTATATATTACCTTTAAAAAAATTTTATCCTATAATTTTATCATGATTTTTGCCATATATTCTAATCATTTACATGCAATATGTGATATGGAATTGCTGGGCTGTTTTCCAAGTATGTCTAAAGCTTTCTGTAAACTAATTTAGATATTTAAAATATTGGCAAGCCTCACACTTTCCTGTACCCTGTTTAGCAAGACAATAGGAAGAGTTGCATTTAGGATATCCATTTTTCATATGTAAACGATTTCCCCTGAAACTTTAAAACAAGTTGTTCTCTTAAATAATTTCAACATTTCCTCTGCAATCTTACTTCTAAATTAGTTGAGATGCTTAATCTGTATTAATATATATATGTATATATATATGTAAAGTATTGTACCTGTAAACCTAAATTCTGTGCTGATGCTGGCAGCGGGGATTTCAAGTAACTGATACCCAGACAAAAATAACTTCTCCTTGAAAGACTATCATGTGGATGTTTGGTGATGGTGACGATGACGAAGACGACGACGACGGGATACATCAACTGAAGGCACACTTCTGAAATCCTTCAAGATGTTACCTGACCCTCGCCAACCTATTTCTGTTCATCTCATGAAATTAAACCTACTTCAATTTTAACCTTCACAGATTTGTTTCAGTGGATATGGAAGCAAACGTATTTCTTTCCCAGATCCCTTAAAATGCTTTTATAATATTAAAAATTGTCCCTTTGATCTTTTGAAGATAAATTTGAAATATCATAAGCGTGTGATCTTGTAAGATTGTTTTATAATGGCCATCACCATTTAATCTGATAAATTAAGCTGGTTATGGAAACATTTGTCTCAGTATCAGCTAAGTCCTTTTTTTTTTTCAAATGCAGAATAGTTTCCTTTTAAAGTTCTATATATGTATTTTACAGCTGCCTGTAAAAAGTTTCCTCATCAGTTGCAAAGAGCTTCCTCAACTGATAATTATGTACTTTCTGTGTTCCCTAGCTCATATTTATAGACTAATGGACCTATTGTTCTTTTTCATGCGTCACTATTACCTCTGAGTAGCGTTGACACATTGTTATAACTTATTGTGTGATTTAATTCAATTACCTTCTATAATGACATGGTGTTCCATGTGATTGTGCCAGTAAGCATTTTTTTCCTTAGACTTCTTTTTTTTTATTAAGAAATTGTTTTATTCATTTTACATACTAATCACAGATCCTCCCAGCTCCCCCCCCTCAACCCACCCCTCATTCCCTCCTATGAAAAGGTAAGGCCTACCTAGGGGGCATCTGCAGAGCCTGGTACATTCAGTAGAGGTAGGTCCAAGCCCCTCTCCCTGTATCAAGGCTGTGCAAGGTGTCCCTCCATAGGTAATGGGCTCCAAAAAGCCAGCTTATACACCAAGGATGGACCCTGAGCCATAGAGCCCCTTAAGTAGATCAAGCTAAGAGAGGGAAGAGGGATTGTATGATCCAGGGACATCAAGATTATGATGGGGTAACTTACAGAGACAACCAAGTGAGACAGTTGTGTAGCCAGTAAGCATTTTTAATAGATAAATGGGCTACTGAAATTTAACCTATATAAAGAAAATGACTTGAACTTAGGTATCAAGCTTGAAGTATTCTGAAAACTGAACCCATCTATCTGGATAGGGTTTCTATTGCTTTGACAAAATGCCATGACCAAAAAGCAAGTTGGAGAAGAATGGGTTTATCAGGCTTACACTTATATTTTGCTGTTCATCATTGAAGGAAGTCAGGACATGAACCCAAACAGGGCAGGAACCTGGAGGCAGGAGCTGAAGCAAAGGCCATGGAGGAGTGCTATTAAGTGGCCTGCTTCCTCTGGCTTGCTCAGCCTGCTTTCTTATAAAAACCCAGGACCACCAGCCTAGAGAAGGCACCACCCACAATGGGCTGAGCCCTGTCCCTTACAACTGGATCTCATAGAGGCATTCCTTCAACTGAAGCACCTGCCTTTCTAATGACTCTAGCTCATGTCAAGTTGACACAAAACCAGCCAGTACACTGTCTAAGCAGCCAGAGCAACAGATACATCCTTAACCAAGCCCCTATGCCCAGGAGGAGCCCAGGTGCCACACTTCAATCATAATCCACTCTCACATGAGATCTGATTCTATCTGGGCTTTCAGATTGCTTGGTTTTGTTTTTGTTGTTTTGGTTTGCTTTTGTGTTCCTAATAGGAGGCTTGGTTTTTCCTAAACTGTTTCATTGGTCATTGTATCAGTTAAGTTTTAATGTAGCTTTTTTTTTCTTTTTTCTTTTTTTAATGGAAAGGAAGAGCAGGAGGATGGGCTGACAGGGGAAACTTCTGCTTTTCAGTTTTTGCCTGCATTAGAATCCATGGAACCATGCTTGCAAAACTTGGCTTTATGTTTCTTTTGTGATTTGGTGCAATAGCTTTAAAACAAACAAGCAAGCAAGCAAGCAAATAAAAAAAATGTGTAGTTTGGGTTCTTCACGCGTTCATTGTATAGCTTTATTTTATATGGTTTTAATAATAAAATGAAAAAAAAGGTGTAAAGAATGTTTTTGAATGGCCTTCCTTTCCTTCCCTTTGAGAAATCCATAGTTAATGGGGAAACCATGGGTGTTTGGGGATACTGGGGAGCAGAACAGCTAGCAAGCCTGAGCCTTCTGCCAGGAAAGTTTGGAAATCTTCGATTCTGACAGCCTGCAATATCACTGTGCCAGAAAGTACAGTGTGGGCAGCCAAGCTCACCTTTCTGTGTTAGCCTTTCCAGGGAGGAGAAAAAGAACAGGCCCGAGGAATAGGATAGAAAAGGCAACCCCAGCCCCTGTAAAATACTGTTTCCCAGCCTTTTGAAGTCAACTATAATTACCATGCTGGTTAGAATTCAAGTTAGAGTTTCTGCTTTGCCAACTTAATTAGTAGTTTAAGCAGGCAGAAGTAAAATACCGTGCCATGCAGCACAGCAATTGGAAGGTGGAAAGAAAATATGGACATGCTGTTCCCGAAGGAGCTGGGGAAGAAAATCTGACATTATGCTTGTGTGCCCCTGTTTTTTCCTGTGGTTTCTCTAAGGCAACAGTTTAGAGCCTTTCTTTGGCTCTCTGAGAATCGGAGTAAAGGCACCGTGTCTCCTCTTACAATAGTGCGCACCCAAGAGCAAGTTTCTGTTAGGTCAGTATGACTCCACCTGTTCACTAAGACAGCTCACAAACATGCTTACTCTAACCCATGAATTTCTTTTGAAATCCCCAGATCTTCTTCTAAAGTCCTTTTTCTAAATTGTACAGTTCCCCCCAAGAAAACCAGACTGGCAGTTATGGAGGTATGTCCTTCATTGTGGTCATCTCAGAAAGGACTCTCTGCATTGACCTGTTCTGGCCTTCATCCTATTCATTCCTGACTTGAAGATCTTTTATTTCCTCTTATTCCAACCCTAAATTATCCCAGTCCAAGTTTGCATCCTCTTGTTAAACAGAAAGATATCTCTTTGAGAAAGGTTAAGAAAAATAAACAAGCTTTTGTTTTTGTGCTGGATGATAGTAATTAAGTCAATTCTTAGTTGTGCCTCGTTCTTTGAACTTACAAACATTCTGTGTATAATTAACGTTTTGTGCATGAACTTCCTTATAGCTACAGTTGTTAATATTTTATTGTTTTTGGTTACTCCTTTTCCAAACCAGGGTAGACAACGCTCTTCTTCAGTGGTCTGAAGTCTAAATGACTTAATCTGGCAGAGGTTTACTTCATACTCTTCTATGTCCTGGATAATGGGCCAAAGTCCATGATGGGAGAGAGCCATTGATGCTTCATCTCGATCTAGACTTTGTTACTAGGGGAAAGAATCTAATAGATTTGTCACAGCCATAAGTCTGTGCCCAGAAGTGATACTTTTGACTTTAGTTCAAATTCACTGGACAAAATATATCACAGGACCAAGGCTGTCATCTGACGGGAGGGTGAAGGCAGTGTTATCATAGGCCCCAAAAGGAATGAAGTCAAAGTATTGGATAAGCATTCAGTTAATCACTGTTTGCTTTTCTAGACTCCCCTCCAATGTCTCCTAACATTTGGGAATCTGGTTGAAGTTAATCAGAGCAAAAAGGGGCCTGTGGTCTTATTTTTTGTAGAAAAAAATATACTCCCAGGTTAATTGTATCACATATTGTAATTGATTTAATATAAATAAAACACATAGCAAAAATTAAATAAGGACCAGGAAGAAATTGCAAAGGAAAAGGACCTTAGTTCTGCTATATTAGTGTTAAGCCAGCCTAACTTACCTAGCCCTTAAAATAATGTGTGCATCGTCATTTCAACTTCATAGGATCAAGTCTTTCTCTGTGACCTTCAACATTCTTAGTCCAGGCTAATCCTTTTGGCAAAGATGAACTGAGTGAATACAGTACCCCACACACCACCTGGTCCAGCTGCAAGGCTGAAGATACGTCTTCAAAGAGCAAGATCAAAAGGACAATTGCAGTGTTGCTCCGCTTCTTTTCTCAGTTGTCCTGACTCCTGTTATCCTACTTAGAGTGATGTGTGAAGTGACAAAGAGGCTGCCTTATCTCCCCTGTCACATTAGCCTAACAGTTGACTTTAGGGCAGCTTTAGTGCTCTCCGTCATTCTTCTAAGCTTGGCTGTTTGCTTGAGGGTGATGGGGAGCGATGGTGGCAGGTGAAATGAATTCTAGCTTCACCAATTTCTTAAACGCATCTGAAATAAATGCAGATCCCTTGTCAGGAATAATCACATCTGCAGATCTGGACATGGAAAATCACTGGTCAGAGCCATTATCACTGAAGCAAGGCTGCTACTGTACGGCGTGTTTAGAGAAGGTAGCCAAAATAAGAAAGATTCTATTCTTTGCTGAGTAAGTGGGTATTTTTTAACCAAATCTTCTGGACAGTTTCCCAAAGGAATGTAAGATGTCTTTGGTGGATTATATGAATGAATTTGACAGTGGCTACAGACTTCTCAGTAGCACAAATAATTATAACTTTGTATCTATAATACCCAGGGCATATATATATCACTAAATAATTCCTAGGTGAACATTGTGCATTTTAGTGGCAATATGATTACCATATGATATTTCTACATTGTCTACTAGAAATTTAGGGTGAGAACTTTGATTAGAAAGTAGAGTCTTCCCAAAATGATCAAGCCAATCAACTGTCTCACCTATTCAGAGGACCTGATCCAGCTGTGGGCCCCTCAGCCTTTGGTTCATAGTTTATGTGTTTCCATTCATTTGGCTATTTTTTTTTCAATAATTGAGTAAAACCGAAATTTATTATAAGCCACAGTCGTCCTAGGGACCTCCATGCTATATATATAGCCTCCATGGTTCTATGGGTTGTGGTCTGATTGTTCTTTATTTTATATCTAGAATCCACTTATGAGTGAGTACATACCATGACTCAAGTTGATTGGCTTGATCAGTTTGGGAGGCAACTAGGCAGTGGGACCAAGTCCTGTGCTCATTGCATGAGCTGGCTGTTTGAAACCTGGAGTTTATGCAGGGACACTTGGCTCAGTCTGGGAGGAAGGAACTGGACCTGCCTGGACTGAGTCTACCAGGTTGATCACAGTCCTCGGGGGAGAATTTGCCCTGGAGGAGGTGGGAATAGGGGGTGGGTTGGGGGTAGGGGGAGGGGGTGGGAGGGGGGAAAATAGGGGAACCCGTGGCTGATATGTAGAACTGAATGTTATTGTAAATTAAAATAAAATAAATTTAAAAAAGCAAAAAAAAAGAAAGAAAGAAAGTAGAGTCTTGGGCCAATGGGATAGCTCAGCACATAAAGTGCTTGCAACACTATCCTGACAACCTGAGTTTAATTCCCCCAAACATCTGTAAGGATAAAAAGAAAAAACAGACTCAATAAGATTGTCTTCTGCCCTCTATACATACACTATGGTATGCACCTATACACTATATATATATATATATATATATATATATATATATATATATATATATATATATATATACAAAATGAAAAATTGAAGAAATTAGAGCCCACCTGTACGAAAAATCATACACATAGTTTAAACTGTGGAAGTGAGTTAGCCTATTAAGCTCCATCACATGAAATAACAAAAGACTCAAAAAGTCTTTCATTGAGGATGTGCCACATCCTGGGCTTTCTTCTAAGTCAAGATCTTTTGTATTTCCATGAGAAATTAAAAAATTCAAATAAGGTATTACTACATTAAAGGTCATGAACCTCTTTTTTCAGACATCAAAAACCATGTTCTTATTACTGGGTTGAACTTCCCTCTAGTTACAGTGTCCAATGGGATTGAGAAAGGCAAATCTGTAAGAAAGCAATAATTTTCCTCTTCTCTTCTTTCAGCCCCTTATTTCCTCCATGTCAGGAGCATTTCTGCTCATGGGTCTCTGTTTCAGGCCATTGTCAAGTAGGATGGAGTCTAGCATTTGAATTCCCCTGTGTCATATTAGCCCTCTAATGGACCCACTAAGCAAAGCAGGCAGCATGGGTTTTACGGAGACATTAGTATGATAATATGGAACTGGCCTATCATTTTAAGTTCAAAGCATTTAGCAAGGCAAGTTCTACATATATTGTCAAGAGATTAACGTGACCTGCCAAGTCCATTCGTAGAACTCCCATTTTGAAGGGGAAGTTAAAAGTCAAGGTGATAGAGAGGTTACATTCGTGCAGTTGCTGATGAACAGCCTAGAAGGTCTGTCACGGAAAGCTGATGGGAAAACTAGGTGATCACAGATGGCTCTGTAAATAGGCATGTCTACTGTAGATTTGGATTCACTTACTCTGTGTGATTTTAAATAGTTGAATACAGACTAAGTCTGCTGAATTTTGTTCTAATGAATTGGGAGAAGAGAGGGTTCAGTATGCCTCTGTGTCACCCTGGCTAGTCTGAATTCTTGGGGCCAAATGAACTTCCGTTTTTACCCTTCCAAGTACCTGGAATTACAGGCACACATTGCTGTGTGTGACTAACTTGGTCTTAATAAAGTATGCTTTCAGAGACATTACATGGAATTAAAAGAATAAATGATTTCTCTTTTGGAAAAGCATATATATATTATATATATATATTTTTTTTTCCCATTCCCGGGGCTTGCTCCTCCTACACCCTATTTTGATATCATGTGTTTTCTGGTTTGCTTGTGATGGGGAATTTATATTACCTTTCTTGAAGTGAATCTTTTTTGTTGTTTTGTATTTTTTTACTTTTTGAAATTATAAGATAATTAATTACATGATTTCCCCCTCCCTTCCATTTCTTTTCTCCAACCTCTCCTGTGTACCCCCTTGCCCTCTCTGAAATCAATGGCCTCTTTTCTTTTAATTGTTGTTGATATATATATATATATATATATATATACATATATATATATAATGTACATAGATATGTATATGGATATATATAATGTTTATAGATATCTAAAACGTACAAGAATGACCTGCTTAGTCTGTATAAGACTACTGTATAAGACTACATTAGCCGCACTCGGGAGGCAGAGCCAGGCGGATCTCTGTGAGTTCGAGGCCAGCCTGGTCTACCAAGTGAGTTCCAGGAAAGGTGCAAAGCTACACAGAGAAACCCTGTCTTGAAAAACCAAAAAAAAAAAAAAAAAAAAAGACTGCATTAGCCTACTGCATGCATAGGACCTCAGGGCTGACCACTCAGTATTGGATAACCAGCTGGGGACTCTTCTCTGTGGCAGACCATTTCTCCTGGTCTCAGATGACCTCAGTATTCCCCCAGTTGTCTCATTTCTCTGTCTAGGGTCGTGGCCCCTAGTTTCTGCTTTCCCATTAGGATTCCCATGGGCGTCCTGGTTGGTCAGGTCTTGTTTAGGCAGCCATGTTGATAAGACCTCATGGGTGGAGCCTCTCTCACATTTCCCAAGGACACACTCTCACAGCAAGCTTTTGAAAACCGCTTTGAATGCAAAATGAAGAATCATACTTTCTTGAAACTTAAAATTAAAAAAATAAATGAATCCATCCTATAAACAAGTTCTCTTAATCACAGAGCCACTACTAATGAAGGCTTGGCTAGGTATACTTTCCTTTATTCTCCCCACCCCACCCCACCCTCCCCCGCCCCGCAACTAGAGAACATAAAAATATAATGCTCCATGTGCTGCAAGTCAGAGAGAACACACCGAGAGAGAGCCTGGCTGCTCGTCACTTCACCTTAAGCCGCCTTTTAGCCTCCCTCCTCTGGGATGGTGTGTTTTGTAGCTGTTATCACTTGTGTGGTTGGAAGGGACCGGGAAAATGAATAGGATCTGAAGGTGTGTAGAAAGATGTGAGCCTTGCCATGATCCTTGGGATTTGCAGAAGCCTTTCCAGTTCTTTGTGCCGCCATGTGCCCGGCCTCAGTTAATATTTCATCTCTGCTCTGCTTTTAGTTTCTACACGACAGATGTTTTAAACATCAGTGTAGGGTTCTTCTCCCCCCCCCCCACCTCTCTCCCCACATCTCCAAGCACTGGACCAACCCTGTTAGCTCCTTTGATTTCATCTTCACAGCTCTGTGCTCACTGGAGAGGCAGGAAATGGATGCTCATAGAACAAGACAGACACTTAGAGAAGTCTTTTTTAAATGACAGCACGGGGTTGCTTGCAAATAGGAGATAAAAAGGCATTTCTTCCTCACTTCTGATGACCATAAATATTAACATTAAGGTCAGTTCACAGTTTGCCAATGTTATATTTTAAAGTTATATTTCACTTAAGGTAAAAATACTTTGCCTGAAGAAGATATCTTTGTATGTAATATGAAATTTTGTACAGTTCCGTAAATCATGTTTCTTTCCTTAAAAAAAAAAAAAAAGGAATAGATTCTTCTCTCATACAGTACATTCTGACCCCAGTTTCTGATCCTCCACTCCTCCCAGCTCCAGCACCTCCCCTTCTCCCCCATATCTACTCCCTCTCCGTTTCTTCAGAAAAAGAGCAGGCTTCCAAGAGACAAAGGTAAAACAGGACAAAACAATATAAAATAAGACGAGGCAAAAGCCCTCATATCAAGGCTGGGTGAGGCAACCCAATGGGATGAAGAGCCCCAAGAACAGGCAAAAAGAGTCGGAGATATGCCCACTCCCGCCCTTCGGAGTCCCACCGAAACACCAAGCTAACAGCCATCACATACACACCAAAGACCTGGTGCAGGCCCGTACAGGTCCTCATGCTTGCCGCTTCAGTCTCTGTGAGCCCATGTGAGCCTTGCTTAGTGGATTTGGTGGGCCGTGTTCTCTTGGTGTCCTCCAACCCCTCTGATTCCTACAATCTAAACCACCCCCACCCCCCTTACACGGGGGGGGGGGTTCCCTGATCTTCTAGGGGAGGGACCTGATGGAGACCTCCAACTTAGACTCTTTATCCATATTATGTTTGGCTGTGGGTCTTTGTGCCTGCTCCCATCTGCTGCCGGAGGAAGCCTCTCTGATGATGACTGGACAAGGCACTGATCTATGAATATTGCAGAATATCATTAGGGATCATTATATTGGTTTGGGGTTTTTCCTTTATTTTTTGTTTGTCTGTTTGTTTGTTTTCCCTGTCGTGTTTGGTTCTACCCTAGGTCTCTGGGCTATCCAGTCTCCAGTTCCTGGCCATCTAAGCAATATAGGGCATGGGCTCCCTCTGGTGGCATGGGCCTCAAGTTAAACCAAATTGGTTGGCCACTCCCACAAGTTCTGTGGACAAATTGTAGGTCAAGGGTTTTGTGGCTGAGATTGGTGTCCAGGTTTATGACTATCCTTTAAAGCTGTATCTTACTTAACAAGGAAAATACTTTGCTCAAAGAAGATACCTTTGTATGTAATATTAAATTTTATACAGTCCTGCAAACCACTTTTCTACAAGAAGTTTAATGAACATTTATTCATGGGCAAGGTAACAAAATGTTAGAGTATAATCAAAGCAATTTTTTGAAGAACATAAAAATTTAATTTCTCACCACGTATTACTCAGATAAAAATAGTTCAGGCAATGGATATGCCAAAAATTAAAGTCAGTCCAGGTTCATGAGCATTTGTCCCAAGGAAATGTTACTATATACTCTGTCATGTTCCAGTCATTTGTGGGCTGAATTCACTGATACAGTGACGAATGGGTATTTGTTTTTTACCAAGTGCCTGAAGTGGAATGAACAAGAAATTAGTGCCCTCTATGAGTGGAAATACAGAATACATCTTTTAAATAAGAATGTATTCTAAAACTGGAAAATGGTGTTTACTGATGGCATGGCCCAATTAAATGAGATGTTTAATGCAAGATTGTCTTCCTTATAAGCAGTTTGCTGATGAATAAAAACAAAGAGGAGAAAACATGCATTTCCTAGTTTGTCATTAAATTGTGTCTCATTAAGAACTGACATCATGGTGGAGCACAAACCCTCAGAGAATACTCTCTGACAAGCATCACATGAAAGGGGAGGACCCGTGCCTCCTAGCACATGGTCCCTAAATCAGGATGTGTCCAGTGGGGCTGGGTGATGCATAAACTTACCAGCAGTTCTTATTAATTTTACCTCATCAGCAATCTCACCTCTAACGACACTGATGAACCAATCACGTTTGTTCCAAGTAGCCCAGGGGACCACTGCATGCACTGACTTGCTAAGCTTCTGCTTTCTCAGCCTTCCCCACACCAAGCAGTTCTATACTGTTGCCTCCATGAAAATGTAAGAGGGAGTCTCTCATCCTGCTCTCTCTGAAGTCCCATTTCCCTTTGGCGTCTTTCTGTTGTTTTGCTCTGGTCTGTCAAGGTTGAACTGAGGAAATCATGTTTGGAAGGAGCATTGACTTTGGCTTTGGACAACTGGCAGATTTCACCATTTGGCACTCCGAAGGCTTCTACCATCCATTCCAGAATTGTCACTCCCCACAACTATGCTAAGGCCATTTCTGCCTTCCCTGTGCAGATAGTGGGGGTTTCTGTGATTAGCAGGCCAATACCAAAGCCAAAGATACCAAAGCCCATATTCAGTTGACATACTAATGACAGCCACGGACATCTGTCACTTACAATGTCAACATAGCTGTTTTTGAATGTGTATAGAATCACTTTTCTCCGTTTTGTGCTGTTTCTATTGTGCAGGCTAGCTCTGATAGCATCTGTGTCTGTCGTGCCCCATGTCTCAGAGAGTGAACCATTCATTCGTCAACAGGCAGTGTCTCCCACTCGGGAAGATGACATAATCGAAGTCTTTGTTTCTCTCATAACCCAACTGTGTGTGGCACGTCACTAGCCACACTCCATGCTATTGTGGACACACAAACCTTAAGCTGTGATTTGGGTATTGAATTAAGGTCTTCTGGCTTATAATGACGGACACATTACCACAGGCAGTTAGCAAAACTTGTTAAAGTTCCAAGGAAGATGATAAATTAGACTTTCAGGATGGAGTCAGATAGTTTAGAAAACCAGAAAGAGAGGAGGAAAAGCAAAACTTTGCCTATTTCAAGTCTTGCCCTTTGCTCCTTTGGATTTCAGAGAAGTATTTTTCAAAAAATGTGCATTCATCCGTATGTTCTGTTTGCATATGTCATGGTGCCTTTAGGTGCTATTGGTCATTTTTATCTCTATCTCGGAGCTTTGTCAAATGCTCAAATATGGCCAAGACTTGACTCTAACCTTTCTCTTTTTGTGTTTTGTCTTTTAGGTAAGTATTTTGATATCCTTCCTTATCAATGCTGAAAGAAAATCTACCTGCCTGATGCAGAACCAATGGCTTTAAAAAAGTAAGATAGAAACTGTTGTGGATGGTAAAGAGTGTCCCTCCCCTGCTGCTGGTAAGAATGTAAGCGGCATTCAGAGAAGTTGGCTTTTCCTAAGGGAAGGGACTGACAGCCTGGGAAGATGGGGAATAGGTGGCGTGGATTGTTGCTGTGCAAGTACAGAGAGGATTCTAAAGAATGTTCATGAAATATTCATCCACATCTGCTTACTGGCTGGATAAATGGTCCTCACCACTGAGCTGGCTCACCACTCCTAGGCTGGAAATTGTTCTCTTAAATACTACTCTCACACCTTTCCCAGATGGAAGCAAATGTGGCAGTGTTACAGATAATTTGCTTTCTGGTCTTTGTCTTTAAAAGGGAGCTAAAGTAAAGGAAATATTTTTTACGATTTCATTTTAATTTATACAGCTTTGCTAAAATTTAAAACATGTGTAACATGTGATCATGAATATGTAGATAAGCCCCATCCAGATTCTGGGTATGTTGGAGAAATGCCAGTGCTCTCGAATGATGTTTTCCTTTGTTCTTTTCTCATTTTATACATGGCAACTCCTGTGTATAAATACATCAAATAATATGCAAAATACAAATATAGTGATTCAGTGTTATTTTGCTCATACCTGTAGTCATTTTTATGGTTATCTATTTCAAGATTTTAAAACATCTGTGTTAAATATTGTGTTCATGATGGTGCCAGGATACTACTTCTGCTACTAATGCCACATTTAATATAAACTAAAATGATCCTATGAGAATGACAGCTGTATTATTGGAAATAAGTTTAACATTGATGACAAACTAATCGCAAATGCTGAAATACTTCTGAGGCAGGGCCCAGTGACTAAATATTGTCCTTTCCCAGATTACATGGGCCTAGTCAAACTTTCTGCTCTCCTGGTACCATTTGCCTTTCCATCATCTAGCTGTCGCTCATTCAGATGCTAATGCCTGGTCCAAATCCTTCCACAAGAGTTCTAACATACACTGGCTTGTGAGGCCCCACAAAGGTTTCTTAGTGAGATCTGAGCTTGCTTTACACAGCAGGGGCTGCATTAGGGGATGGCTTGACCATGGGCACGGTGGTCAAGTGGTTGGGATGGTCTACACTTGGCTGTGCTTTGTGGAGGTCTTTTGCTCCACTCCTTGGCATTCTTTAAAAAGCCCTTTAGTAGAAACAGAAGGGGCTGGTGGGTTTTGACCCAGACCTTCCCGAGGCTATCCTGTGTTTTCTAATGTTCTCTCTCTCTCCTCTGTATTTCTATCTACATATTCCTTAATTCTTCCTGCTCAAGAGTACCCTGGATGGGGGGAGGGAGCTGGTCCCCCTCACTGGCTTATCCTTATCCTGAAATCATTCAGCAATAGAGGCCATGCATTATTTTGCTATAGTTGCTATAACAAACGACCATAGACTGATGATTTAAATGGCAGCCATTTATTTCCTTACAGTTCTGAAGGTTAGGAGTCTGAGATTAAAATATCTTTAAGGTTGGTTTCTATGCAGGTCTCATCCTTGGAAAACAGCTGAATGTCTTCTCCCTGAACCTCAGGGTATCTGTGTCCAGATTTCTCTTAATGTAAATATGAATTCTTCTGTGTTAGATGCTAATGACCTCATTTTAACTAAATGACCTCTTTAAAGCACTTCTCTCTAAACACAGTCAGATGACATGTAACCATGTTTCAGTCCAGGGCTAAGAGTGCACAGTGGTTGTTTGTGAAATTGTATCACCAAGTGATTTCTTAATTTCTCTAGGTATGATACACGCACAATAACAAAATTTCCTAACAATGCTTTTCTTATGTTCTATCTCCATCACTAAGTGTATAGACATACTCTGAGGTTCAAAGGGTATGGACTTGGTTATGGAAGTATGCAGTTTACTCTGTGATAGTACACATATGGTTTCTTGCCTAATTCTTGTCAAGTCATTACATGGGTACATTTATTATACCTTCCCTAGTTAGAATATGGGCCTATCAAAAAAAAAAAGACTGATCATATTTTGATTGCTATTACTTCATTCAAAATACACAGAGGGCTGAGGCATGTGATGTCTAACATTACACACACATTATCTGAAAATATGGAAACTGTTAGCATGAGGGGAGGCCAGATGAGTGTCTTCTACTTACTTCTAGATGACTTCTGATCCCTTATTTTCACACAGAAAAACAAACAAACAAACAAACAAAACCAAAAAACAAACAAACAAAAAAACCCAGAAGTCTTAGATCAGGCAGTGTTCCAATGAATTATCTCTAATCCATTCCTGGGAACCCATCAGCCTTCAGTCGGCAGAGATGATCTGACGAAAAGAAACACTGACCTCTGCCCCTGGGTCAAAGAGTCGAGGGCTCTGAACCCAGGTGCATGCCGCAGAAAACAATTTGGGCTGGTAGAAAGTAATTACCTAATTCAGAGACATTTAAATGTCAGGTAGAGTTTTGGAAGGGAAAACTGTGAACTTATTTGCAATCCTGAGGTAGGAGATGGAATGTTCTGGAATTCAAATTCAAGTCCTGGAAAGCATGTCTTAAGTCCTTACTTAAATCATGTCTAACACTCTGCTAAGTCTAGTTTCACACTTTCACACACTCTAGTGCAAACACAAGATAATTATTTTAACTAAAATTTCATCACTAAACCATTGGTTCAGTTTATATTGACCATATTTAGTTGTATTCTATTATTAATTATCCCTAGAGCCAGCATTCAAAAATATTTTCTATGCTTTAAAGCAGGGTCACCCTAGAATCATATCATACTGATGCTTGTTTAATTAAATTATAAGTATGGTTCAACAAGTTTATAGAAAAATCTCAAGATAATATGAATCCACAGAACTTCAGGATGGTTATCAAATACAGATTACTGGATGTGTTTTAGAACTAGTTTTTATACCTGCACAATCTGAGATTCTCCATCTGGAAAATATAGAAACAAAGTATCTACTGAGTACTTTCTGGTATTGAAGCACACAAAAACTTTAACCCAGTCCTGGCAAAAGACTAGAAAGGGGTAAACATTTGATCTATGTGTTGTTTCATTCCTTTCCCCCTTTGAAGATGTTAGCATTAGTTCCATTCTGATCATATTGCATGCTACGGGTCAGACAAATAATGGGAAGAAGCAATGTTCTAACCTACAGAAGGAGATGGGCATCAACTCAAAGTTAAAAAGTTAAATGTCAGATTCACACAATTAAGTGTTATAAATCAAAATACATGCAGGTGCTAGAAGATGTAGTAACATGGAGACAAGTTTTTGTGTTGTTACTTGATGAAGGTAGTTGTTTTTTGTTTTTACTTTGTGTGTGTTTGTGTATGTATGTGTTTTGTTTGGTTTTGCTTTGCTTTGCTTTTAACCAGGTTTTTGTTTTCTTTATTTGTTTGTTTGTTTTTTTGGTAGCCCTGTCGGGCATGGGACTCACTATCTAGACCACAGTAGTGTCAAACTCACCTAGAGGTCTGCCCGCCTCTCATTTTAGGATTAAAAGATACAGTATTATCTCATGATGGGCGTACAGAAAAACCTTTTGGTTCCTAGACTGTAAGATGCCATCATTTATAAGATTCTACTAGGAGAGCCAGGTGCCCTGACACCTCAGGACACCTGGGGAGAAAAAGACCCTTCAGCCAGGAAAACGGAAGCATTTGGGGAAGGCATCCCTAACATGGAGAAAGAGGGACGCGGCCAACAGTTGTCTCTCTGTCCAGACAGCTCAGCATGAGCTAGCTAGGTCATTTTGGGGTGGTTCCACTGGATGTGCACCTCTGGGTAAACACGACTCATGGGTAAACTTCAATAGTAACAGTCCTAATATCTTGGCATCACCTGGCTGCTTGGTGAACCCAATTTCCTAGCACAGTAGGCGACTGCCAATTCTTATTCCAGATAATTTTGTTGTCTTATCCTGCTGTCTTCTGTAAAGACAAGATAATGAAAAACATAGCTTTAATTAATGTCTCTGTATATTTTAATTTGTTGAGAAATTTTGTTATAATTTCATTAAGAGAATGTTGCAATGAAATTTAATCCATTTCCTATTTTTTTAATATTTGTATTTCTTTGCAATTCATATCCACTTAGGGTATGTGATTTTTATTCCTTATGATTTTCACTTAGGCTGCCATGCTAAATGCTTTCTAATTCTTCTCCATTTGTCATACTCCACATGCAATGCTTTCTTGACATTATATTGTGTGTATGTATGTGTGTGTGTATAATTATACATAAGGCATCATCTGTTGAAAGGACTTCTGGTGAGGAGGTGATGTTTGCTTGCTTGTGTTCTTGATTTTAGTTTTGTGCCTCAGCAGGGAATCACTTCCTTGTGTCTTAGGGAAAAAGATAGCTGGCATCACCCAGCCTGGGAACACTGAAATTGCACACAAAAATGACACACAACATTCAGCACGCTGATGAGTGAGCCCTTAGTTTGTCAGGTAAGAATACTAGAACCTACCCCAATAAGTTAGTAATGCTAGGGTTGCGTGGGGATTTGACTCATGTTTAACCCAGTGGCTCCATTGCATAGAGTTGTTTGGAAAGCAGGCAGAGGACCACTTAAAAGAACGTTGCGAATGGTGATATTGATGTGGAGCAGAATGATGGCACAGGTAGAGGAGGAGAGAGCTGATGGATGAGATAGAAGAATGCAGTGGAGCCTGGGTGTCTCAGCACTTGACAGTACTTGACTAGGGAACAAGACTGAGAAGGAAGTTAGGGGTTTTCCCAGGATGCAAAAGAAGATAACTGGATGGACAGAATGCAGCAAGAAAGACTGGGCTGAGGAAGAGTTCCCTGGTTGAGCTTGAACCGTTTGGGGGCTTCTCTAGTGGAGCTCTCTGTGTGCTCAGTGTGTCTAGAGTTCAGAAAAGAAAAGGAGCCTGTGAGCCTGCCTGTGAGCTGCCCGTCACAGGAAGCCCAGGGAAGTCATTCAAGTCAACATGATCTTTGGTGAGATGAGGAAGGCGGGCACACAGGAGCTCTAGGCACGCCAGCAATTGAAAGGGGGAGCAATGGAAGAGACTGAGTGTGAAACAAAATAGAGTGAAGATATAAAGAAAATCCAGTGCTATGGAAACCAAGAGGAAGGAGGATTGCAGAAAGGAGGCCACACCGCAGGGTGAGAAGTGTTCCCTGGGTTCAGAGAAGCCCAAGTCAGTTGGTGAGGGAGATTCCTACACGGGCAGGAACAGGAAACAGATTGAGGCTGGTGGGGGTGTGAGCAAGAGGGGAAACAGAGACAGTGATGTAAGCAAGATTAATAGTGCAAGAAGTGAGGCTTATTGGGAAGAGGTGGTAGTAAGTTTTTAAACAGAGAAATTGGAAATGAGGGCTTTTTCTTTTAAGAAAAAAAAATTCAGAATAATCAACACCGTTTTTAGCTTTATGGGTAGAATTTGACAATAAAGAAAAGAACAGGGGTAAAAGTTGAGGCTGTCTTTCAGATGTTGTTAAAGAGATCAGATCCAAACCATCAAGGAAGGATTTACCTAAAGAGGTAAATGGCCTGTATATGTATGTGTGTGTGTGTGTGTGAGAGAGAGAGAGAGAGAGAGAGAGAGAGAGAGAGAGAGAGAGTGTGTGTGCATGTGTGTGTGTGTGTGTGTGTGTGTGTGTGTGTGTGTGTGTGTGTGATGGAAACGATGAACGTGAGTGTACATGAGTTCTTGTCACATTGGTAACTACACAGAGAATGCTTCTTTTGTTTGCCATTCTTTTCTCTTTAGTAGGACTGTCATCTTCTGTGTGCAGGAAGTGGGAATTTAAGGATTTGAGAAGAAGAAAGAGCATTTGCTGTGATCCTTGGGGAGACTAGGAGATAGGGCTGCTTAATCGTTTCCAGAATTTAAAAATATGCATGGGATTGGGCTGCAGTGTAGAAAAGGTTGGCTGGCAGTCCTGGCCTGATTCTCCTCAGCCTTTCTTGATTACACGATCAGCCCGTGGCCACTAGGTGGAAACAGTGCGCCCTGTGTTAAAATGCTTTTGTTACAAGTTGACACTGACAGATTGACATGTGGAGTGGCGAATTTCTTGATATGAATGGAGATGACGTCTTAAAGTGAAAAAAAAATCCTAACACATCTCTCAGATTTCGGTACAGCTTCCAGAGCTGAGAAAGACTGTGGCACCACCTAATGAGAACTGGCTTCCACACCAAGTGGGATGCTCTTAGCACACCATCGCTTCCAAACCTTTGCTTCAGAAATGCTAATGAGTTGGCACTAAGAGATCATTTGCATCGTCAGAGAGAGCTTCTGGCTTTGCATTTTATCTCAAAATAAATCAGAAGTTACATTGCTCTAGAAATCAGCCTGATAGATAGAACAGAATGCTGGAAAAATAAACCACTAAATGGCAAGGAGTACATAGCAGCTGAGTTCTGTTACCCAGCTGTCATTTAGTAAAGGTGTGCATGTCCTTCAGTAGCTGAAGGGATAGATTCCAATCTCAATCTGGTTTTTTTTTCTTTATTTATGAATTTCCAGAAATAACATGATATAAGATGAAGTGATTTGAGGAAATCAGCCATGCTCTGGAGTTCCCCACTACTTCCTTGTTCAGATTGAGAATGGTATGCCAGTATAAGGGCGTGGTGTGAGTGGTGTCTTCCCACCACAGCACCACCAGCTTCCATGACAACCAATAATTCCATCAGAAAACAGCAGTAAACCTAGCAACATTGCTAAGCAGATCCATCCGAGGTGTCTCAGTTACTGCTTTATTGTTGCAAATAACCAAGGCAGACAATAGTTCCTGGGAAGGTTTAGAGGGAGGAGAGGAGGGGAGAAATGTTGCAATTTTATTATCATCTCAAAAAAAAAATAAGTATTTAATCAGGGACTTCCTTACAGTTTCAGTGGGTGAATCCATGGCCATTATGAAAGGGTGCTTGGTAGCAGGTAGACAGGCATGGCGCTGGAGCATTAGCTGAGAGCTGGGTTCTGATCCACAAACCGGAGGCAGGAGAAACTCCTGGCTTGGGCATTTGAAACCTCAAAGCCCACCTCCAGTGACACACATCCTCCAAAAAGGCCACACCTCCTAACCCCTCCCAGACAATTCCACCCACCAGGGACCAAACATTCACACATGCATATCTACAGGCCCTTCTCATTCAAACCACCATAATTAGAAGGAAATGGGAGTAAAAAAGAAATCAAGCAACATTGCATGGCCAATCTGTCCCAGGTAAACTAGGGAAATGCTGGTGCTAGTGTAGTTCAATGAGTTAAGGCTGTTTGGTTTTGAGCATGAACTACATCCAATATCAGCATCTAGGTGTCTGTACACTGCCAGCATTGCTTTCCAATTGGTAGTTTTTGCTATTGGTAATCTTTCCTGTTGGTAATCTTTCCTGTTGATAAAGCAGAACCTATGGACCTGAGTTGTTTTGGGTCAACAGAAGCATATAGAAGAGAAAGGTGGAGGCTTACGCCGTGTGCACCCAGGGAAAAGGCTTTTTGTTGTTGGCATTTGCAAACTACAGCATCCTTCCGTGTTCCCTGTGTTGATCCAAAGGAAACACCTTTTAAGCTCAGCACTGTAAAGATTGTTCTCTCAACTGCAGATGACATGGCATATGCTGGGAATTTTAAAGTGTTACTGGTACAAGGGTAACAATACCCTGATGGGTAGTAAGACCCTGATGTACTGAAAATGCAAGGAACTTCATAGCCAGCCCATCCAGCACCCCCTTCAGCACTGTTTAGCAGTGAGGGAACACTAGGGTAGAGAGAGTGGGGAGATCAAAGCCTAGAGCACAGGGAAGGAGGCATTGGAGAAAGGAAATTGGAAAAGAAACCAAACCCCTCATCACTGTGATTAGGGAGTACTGGGCATGGCACAGAAATCCCTGCCTTGGCCAACAGTCAGAGAATCTTCTTAAAGCGAATTGTCAAAACCTTGCAAGAAGCCAGAGGAGATGCCATCTTATTTTCTAAAATGCCTTCTGCTCTCCTCCATTCTTCGTCACAGCACAGGATCAAGGTGAAAAGGAGAGGTCCATGCAGAAAATTCACATCCGCAAGCCCTGCCTCAGTGTCTGTGTGGTGGAGAATGGAGACAGGCTGACTTGGGCAGCTCAAGTGTTAGAGCAGCTCTCAGGCTAGACATCTATATTTTTCAAAGCTAGATACACTGCCATGTCTCTTGGCATCAAGAGAAATGGGGGAAAATGCTGTTCTCTGCACACTAAGTGGAGCCAAGGCAGAAGAAATCCTGGAGAAAGGTCTGGAGATGCGGGAATATGAGTTATAGAAAAATAACTTCTCAGATACTGGAGATGTTGTTTGGGGGATTCAAGAACACTTTGGTCTGGGCATCACGTATGGCCCAAGCATTGGGATCTATGTCCTGGACTTTGGTGAGGTTTCAGCATCACAGACAAGAAGCACACGACAGAATCAGCAAAGTGGAGGCCACACACTGGTTCCAACAGAAATTTGACAGGATTGTCCTTCCTGGCAAGTCAATTCTACCGAAAATACCAGTAAACTTTCCTTAGAGATATATACAGAGAGAAAACAAAACAAAATTAAACAAACAAAATAACAACAACAACAACAACCAAAAAAACCCAGTGCCTTCATGCTTTCTGAGTCAAATCCCTCAGGGAGCTTGTTCTAAGTGAAGATACTACAAAGGCTTCTCAAACTCAACCCCTGACTACAGAGAAAGACTATTTCAGTCTGTTTGGAGTACTGCTAACAAGTGGTACTGATTCTTCAGTGGCTACAGCCATACTTGGATTCCTCTATACAGCACACCCGTACCTGATTCATATTGCTTTGTTCTTTAACCTTTTCATTCTGGACCCAAGGATAAAGACAGAAATAAAGGAATAACCCATCCTAAGAAGACTAAAGAAATGCTTTATGGGGTAGTGGGGCGTGGACCACATAGTAACTTTTAAAATTTCAGCTCATAAATATTGCAACTGCTCTTCAGTTGCTTGTTGGGTCACGTGATGGAGTTGAGGTGGTGGGCCAAGAAGCCTGGATAGATTTTGTACAGAATAAGTTCAAAAAACTCAATGGATAGTTCAAAAATAAGACAATCTATGACATTTTCTGAACTAAATTTTTAATTGATTAAATACATTCGGTATACTGACACCAATACTAGTCCTGATATTATTCCTTATTCTTATATTATTCGTCATTTTATTTTCCTAGCTCAGCTTTTCACCTTACACATCTTCCCACTAGTATTTTACACAGTGTGCTGTCCTTAGTTTATTTGTCTCTGTCACTCAACGTAGGGTTTTGGAGGACAGGAGAAATATGGCATCCGTCTATGTGGTTGGCACCAAAAAGATAGCCTAAAACATTTATTGACTGTTGGTGAGTTAGTAGATAAGGGAGAGACAATTGGTTTTGTCTTTCCTGTGTGCATTTCTTCTTCTACTCTAGGCAATCTTGTAAGAGGGGTAGAAACCACTAGGGCATCTTAAAGAGTGATTGGGGGGCTATACAATAGGAAACTTTGAGTAGGCAAATCCATAGACGGAGGATACAGTAGATTCAAGTGGAATGTTCTAGGTGACTGAAGAAAGGATTTTTCTGTCCTGAATATGAGAATCCATGTAACTTCAAGTCCAGCCACCACCAGCTGTGGCACTCATCTCATAGAAATAGATAACTGGGGCAATACATTTTTAATTAATTAAGTACATTTGGTATACTGGCACCCATACTAGCCATGATATTACTTGCCACCGCACAGTCTGGTGTTTGCCCTGTATCAAGCCCCACCCACCAAAATAAACCAGATCCTTATCACATTGGCACAGATGATTTCAAGTCACTAGAGGAATTTGTGAGCCAATAACTAGTTCTCTGTTTCTAATTTGACATTTTGTTGTGTGTGTATTTTTTAATTAAATAAATGAATTCAAGTCTCCATCACCAAAAAGTCTCAGTAGAGTATCAATATCTAACTTTACAAATTAAAAGGTTTTACTATTTTTTTTTCAAATGCATAGGGCAGAAGAGAAGGAGGAGAAGGGGGAGGAGAGAAACAAGAGACCAGAGAGAGTGAAATGGGGCCGGAGCTCTAATGCATACCATGTCTTCCACATTGCTGTAAATCTTAGACCTGGCAGCATCACACTAGCAGGAACTTCCAGAGATGCTGCTGTCTGTTGTCTGATGTCTCAGGAATTCCCCCTGTGGGCTTCCTTTCAGAGCCTTGTTACATGTTTTGTTCTAATTCCTTGATGGCGTATCTCCATCTGCTGAAGGTAGATATGGTTCTCCGAGGCTGCCAAAAGTTCTTTGGCAATAAATCTGTGCTTAATGCTGCTTAATGCGGATGATCCAGTTAGCTAATGCCATTTAGGGTCAACATGGAAAGTGACTATCAAGAGGCTGTCTTCTTTTGCACACTATAAGTAGACGGTAATGATAGTTCCCCTAAAACAGGCCCCATGACTTTAATCCTAGCATCATTCATTTTCACTCAACAAACAGAATCTCTTTATCCATTGAAGTAAATCATTCAGGAAATACGAGTTTGAATTTGTAATGCAGCATAAAGATTTTGAAAATTTTTCATACTATTTTATGGAGATTTTACTTAAATGAATATAGATAAAATAGCCTGTAGATTATATGTATTGTCTGTATAATATTTCCAACAAGGTATTATATTTTATATAATAACATGCATGTAGCACAATGTTAAAATTAAATTTTTTATTGCTCTTTTCCATGGAAAGTTTCCTGTTAAAAAAATGCCCCTGTCATATTAAAAATCCAAACTGTCACAATGTACTAGGTCAGTCTTTTAGTTATTGGAGCTATCTTTGAGCCAACACTGGGGATCCTTTATAGCTAGTGTGTTAGTTTCTTTTCTGTTGCTGTGGTAAAATACTGTGTCAAAGAACAACTTAGAGAGCAAAGGGTTAATCTTGCCACACAATTCCAGGAGAATAGAGGTTATGCCCTGGCAGAGAAGCAGCCACAGTGGCAGGCAGGCAAAGCCTGACACCAGAGCAGGATGCTGGCTGATCACAATTTATGTGTATTCAGGAAAGAGAGAAGTAAGGCGAGGCTCTAACCCTGGCCTCTCTCTGCTCGTATGGGGGTTGGAAATTCCATCCATGTCTTAGACTTTATGAGTGCTTGAAAGAAACCACATTTCATCTTTTATGTGGCACTTTCCATGGTCATTAAATGCCATATCAAAAGGCATAGTTAAGATTGCGTTGGGTGTATGTTAATCTCTGTGCAGGAGTATAGACCTGGTAGTCCGTCAGTGACAGGAACCAGTTTGCCCAGCCCTCTCTGTCCTTCTTTCATCAGCTACCCTTTGTTTCCCTTCTATGATGACATCACTTCCAGTTGATTGACAGCTAGGCATGTTGAGATGCATGTGTTGGAAGTTTGGTACTATCAGCAACAGTATGTCCTTTTACAGGTGGATCTTAGAAAAGGTTGATTTATCATTGGGATGCTTCCCTCTAAAGAATCAATGCTGGACCCCAGAGTCCAGCATCTCTCTTTCTCATAAGGCCAGGATTTTATAAAATGCAGTTCTGTTCCTCTTTGTTCTCTGGCTTTGTCTCTCATATTATTTCATTACACATTTATGTCATTGTGATGACATCCTGCATAAGATGCCTATCTGAACTGGGAAGATGCCATTGAGTCTCCAAAACTAATAAGCTTCTTTCCTTTTAAAAAAAGCACCTAGCTTTGTTTATTCTTTCATAGCAGTAGAAATGAACGGATAATGCTGATGGAGACTGTCCAAAGTCAATAGCCAAGATGTGAGCTTGCAGCTGATAGGCTGGATTTGATTACTGCATACCACCGTGAGTTGAAATGTCACATTCAACCCCGTTAATATACATAGTTAATATATGCTGATAAAAATAAAATGAAAGAAAAATTACCAAAACTTCCCAAAGGGCTGTCTTATTTATCTTATTATTGTAACTGGTCTTTCTTTCTTTTTCTTCCTTTTTTTTGTTTTTTTTTTTTAAGACAGGGTTTCTCTGTGTAGTTTTAGTGCCTATCCTGGATCTCACTCTGTAGTCCAGGCAGGCCTCAAACTCACAGAGATCCACCTGCCTCTGTCTCCCAAGTACTGGGATTAAAGGAGTGCGCCACCACGCCCACTATAACTGGTCTTTTCTTTGGACCACCTGCTCCTGAATAATGACATGGAAACTCATTATTAAGTATGAAAGTTTGGCCTTAGCTTAGGCTTGTTCCCAGCTAGCTCTTAAAACTTAAGTTAACCCATTTATATTAATCTACATTCTGCCATGTGGCTTGTTACCTCTCCATACTGTATGTCCCACTTCCTCTGTGTCTGGCTGGTGAATTCTCTGCCTCTCGGATTCTTCTCCAGTTTCTTTTCTCTCTCTCCCTGAAAGTCCTGCCTATCCTCTCCTGCCTAGCTATTGGCCATTCAACTCTTTATTAAACCAATCAAAAGGTACCTTAGGAAGGTAAAGTAAAACAGAGACATCCTCATAGAATGTGATCAAATATCTTACAACACATTATATTGTAATAATAAATGTTATACATCAATGCTAAGAGACAGCCTCCCTTGTCTATTATGGGGTTCCAAGCAGCATGGCACTTGTGATATCATATGTTCCATATGAAGAGGGTGTCACTCCACAAAGGCAGTAGAGAGTGGGCTTGGCCATTTTGCTCCATGGTGCCAATACTTTAGCCTTAATTGCCTATCAAAGAAAAGACATTTCCCCTCTGCACTACTCAGGGAAGTTTGTCTATTTTCTTTTCTTCTTGTGTATTTCTTTTAGTACACAAACGCAGCTGGGTGATTTTTTTTCTCCCATTCCTTGTTTTCTATATAGTTATATACAAAACATCAGGAGGAGGGAAAATGGTCACTTCTTAGTAGAGTGGAATTATTTAATTAGAATATGTAGTGACAAAATGTAAGCAGAGGTCAAATGCTCAATGTATCAAGTCTGCTCATCAACATTGGTGGTTTAGAAACACCCTTCATTGAATGATTTAAAACATAATTGTGCCATCTGTTCTCCTGAGGTTTAGTACTATCTGTGATAGAAAAATAATCACCTTAAACAAATTCAAGATATAGGACTCTGCTGTTCATACAGGGGAAGACATTGGTAATTCAGATGACCTCACCTCTTTTTCCACGCAATGACACTATTGATTTCCCTGTATTTGAAAGGAGAACGACAGAGGCCATCCTTTTTCCTAAGTGGAACACACAGTTCAGTAATTCTGACATTTCTTTTAGAGGAATAAAACAATTTAAAAAAGTGTACACCATCTGCTGTGAAGGTGACATTATATAAGCTTTGAGGATGATACGAGGCTGTCCACAGACATCTTCATATCAGGTCTATGAGAAATGATCAGAATGGCATTCGTATTCCAGAAGCCATGTGATAGATTTTGTCTTAGTCTGTTTTGTGCCAGGAATGATAGAGTATGAGAATATCTGTACCACCGAATGTTTGTAACACTTTGTTTCTGAGTCACAAACGACATACTGTTTTACATTAACTGAAAATTTATTTATGTATTGAAACCCTTCATTCCTCCTCAAAAATACTGTACACTTTGTAAGAATAACAGCTGTTTTATTCTCCTTTTGTTGGGTTTAGTAATAAAAATTAATGATTAAATGGATTGATTTTCAATAGTACAAACCAGTGGCCCAATGTCAGGCTCTTACCATGTGTAATTCACACATGTAGGTCCACTGTCCTTAACCTGGCCTGTTCCTGTGTGAAGTTCTCTGGCAAGACGGGATCAAGGGTAGCTATTGAGCATATTTTGAAGGTTTCTCCCAGTGAGTTCCTAGGGCTGTTCATGTTTGTCCTCCCAATCAGGCTTCATTGACGATTACATATATCCCATCTGCTTCTTTTATTTTAACTGCAATTAAAACACAAATCTTCCTGAGAGACGATAGAAGTCAGTAGACATCATTATTCTTTGTAAAAAGTCTCTGGAACAGGTCATTAAATCACCCTGTCTTCTCATCTCCAGGCAAATAGTGCCATTTATCTAAACGTTCTTCCCGGTCACATTGAGTACTCCTTTGAATTTTCTCTGAATGTCAGTCACTCTTGCCCTGGATTGTGCTCCCGTTTACCAAAGGAGCCTATAGCTGAATGAACTCAAAGACCTAGATGTTGTAATTTGTCCTTTGTTTTATATTAAGCTGAACTGTAGACACTTGCTGGTGGCCAATTATGTACATGTATTTGGGGAGACACTTGGGGGTTGAGTCTAGAGCCTAGGGAATGCTAGGCAAACATTCTACCACTAAGATATATCCCCTTACCAAGCTACATTTCAGGATGTGATGGCATATGCCATCCATATATGATCTAGTACTTAGAAGGTGGAGGGAGACATGGAGCCCAAACATCATGGCTGTTGTTGGTTACAAAGCAAGCAAGTTTAAAGCTAGCTTGGCATACATGAGACCCTGTTTAAATATATATATATATAATTTAAAGACACACACACATATATGTGTGTGTATACATATATATTCTATTTAACATATAATATATAATATAATAATATAAAATATATATTCTATTTAGTAAGAAAAATATAAAAACCCTGAGTGATGAAATAATTAGAGTTTCAAATATAAAGAATTTCAAGTATTAGACTATGTGGCCCAGAACAGAGAACACAATCTCTGTTTAGACAACGCAGGGCTCTAAGGTCTAGGATTAAGGAAAAAGTAAAGTAAATTTTCAGTAGTGAGCTCTGTACGAAGATGTGCCTGATGCTCCATGCAGCAGTTGGTTGCCGTGCCAGGCATGGATGCTGTCTTCTCTTCTGGAGCCTTGGCACCTTGGCAGAAGGCAGCAAATCTCCAACAGGGAGAATCCATCGTGTGAAAAATCCTTAGTATAGCATTTGACAATTCCAAGCAAACACTCAGTAGACATTTTAGCTATAAAAATTCTTGAGGTGACTGCCCATGAATTTGTAAGTTGCCTTTGGTCTGGTGAGGATCAGGAAAGATGTTTAAATTTTCAAAACCTATTTGAAAGTTTAGAACTGGCTTTTGTCACTAAATAATTAAGGTGGATAATAACATCTTATGCTAATCAGTACTGATTTAGTCTTAATTTCCATTTTCTATTATTGCCCTTACATTCTCTCCTACCTTAGATTTGGGATTCATTCATCTAATTTAACAGGAAATCTGTGGGTTTGCTAAATCTCAATTGCTTACATTAAATCATCTAGTAACTAACACAGAGATAGTTCATCCCCAAAGGAATGGAGCATGACCCACCCACCCCACATGAAAAAATGATAAAATGATGATGTCTGAGTTTAGAGACTTGTAAAGTCTAAGTAATGGGTAATTTCTAAGTCATTGACTTCTTCCCCTTTGTGTAAGAGATTTGCTCTCTCACCATTTCACCTGCTGCATGTTGAAGGCATCTGTTCTACTTCCTTTGTCATATAAGAAAAAATTGCTCCAAGCACTGCACATTCTCATACTTCCTTTCATGCCTCTCTATCCTCTTTATTCCTTTTTGGATCAGTCATCATGGAAAACCCGAAATCCTTGGGTTCAGGGCAGTGAGGCAGTCTCCGTTCTTGTCCCTGTCACTGAAATCCTGGGACCATTCCTTGCTGCTTTCTTTCTATAAGGTATCATGCCCCATGGGCTTTACCTAGTGATAGTCCCGTCTCACTGCCTCTGCTGAGTCAGTTCTGTTATGTTTGCTTCGGAGTTCCTAATCTCCAAAGAAGGAACTTGACAAATGTTTGTGGAATCAGTAAATAAAGCTTAAGTATCATGGGAACAAACGTTGGAAGGGCACTATTTCTCCCCTATGGCTATCTAAGCCTTCTATGGCAGTGCAGGGTTGTGAACTAAATTCACTTGGCCCATGAAACCCACAACCTCACTCATGACCTCTTTTTCCACCACAAATAACTCAGGAATTGTGTTGAATGAATTTTTGATAAGAATGACATGCCATGGCTATATGGATTTCATTGCAAGGAGATGCTTTTTGTGTGATCTAAACTCAAGAGGGGATCCGTGTCAGTATTTGTCCGAATAATCTCTGTGAAGATCCCTCTTTCTTCTCTAGATTTGGTCCATCTATTAGTTTACCATGAGTTTTTCTGTTATCTGTCGTGTTTCCTGGAGTCATCAGGATTTGAAGAAGAAATGATGAGTAACACTCCGTGTTTGCTTTTGTACTGCTTTCATCCACATGGCTAAGGCAACTGTGTAAATGTCCCCTTCCCAAGTCAGATGACATCTAAGTAATTTATAAGCCACATAATGCTTCTGAGAGTGAGAGGGAACACTTATTTAATAACTTCCAATACGTCAGCTGTGTACTATTCAGGCAAACTGGAGAACAATGTCCTCTATTTTAAAAAGTTGAGAATAAACTATATGCACATGTTATAGAATATTAGTTAGAGATGTGTCACATTTGTTTATACTATGGAATATTTAGTGTTGCAAAGGTGTGTTGCATTCTTTTATGTTGCATTTGTTTAACTCTGTGAAGCTGTGTTACTGTGCCTGTCTAAAACATCTGATTGGTCTAATAAAGAGCTGAACAGCCAATAGCAAGGCAGGGCTGGCAGGCAGAGAGAATAAATAGGATGAGAAATCTAGGGAAAGATCAAGGAGTGATAGAGGAAAAAGAAGGACACCGGGGGTCATCCACCCAGCCACACAGTCAGACATGGATTAAGAAGTAAAGATATACAGAAATAGAAAAAGGTAAAAGCCCAGAGGCAAAAGGTAAATAGCCTAATTTAAGAAAAACTGGCTAGAAAAAAAGGCAAGCTAAGGCCAGATATTCATAAGAAAGAATAAGTTTCCATGCGTATGATTTATTTGGGAGCTGGGTGGCATGCCCCCAAGGAATAACAAGTACAATAAAATAACAGGTATGTGTCTTTTGTTTTCTTTAAACAAACATCTACTGGACACCAGCATTGTGCAGAGAAACATATTAAACACTGTAGAACCACGTGTATAGCAATCATTAGGCATCATGGAGAATTCAAAGACAAATATGCTATTAGCCTGCCTACCAGGTGTTTCATAGTCTACTCCAGGAAAAAAAAATAAAGACCATTAAAATTACAGTGTAAGGAAAAGATGATGGAATAGGTTCAGTACACGCCTAAGAATATTATCCTTCAAATAGGTTCTTGTGCTGTAGCACATTTCTTCTTCCCTCATAGTATCAGTTGGAATTAGTTCTCTCCTGAAGCATTCAACTGGACATGAAAGAAATTATTTATAAACATGTATATATTTTTCTTTAATAGACATCACATCATCTACTACTATGTATACAAAATGCATGTTCAGATAATGTAGCAGAATGAATTAAGAGATTTTTTAAGGGACAGGGGCAAAAAGAGCTTTTAAAAAGCCATCTGGCAAACAAATATAGAGTTGTGCTTGCCAAAGACACCCTCTCTTCTCAAACAGCTTGTCGACAAAGAATGAACTTACAAGATGATTATTTTTCATCATGTGCGTCTATAATGATACAAGACATTTGATTATTTGGAAACAAGTTTAAAAGCATTTTAATTCTTTCCACTGGCTCCTACTGTTGGAAATTCATTAACAAATGAACATTGGCAACATTTTGCCTCTTGGCGAATGTTGTGCTTTTTATGTATGAAAGTGTGGGAAGGAGTGTAGGATATCTGTCAAAGGAATCGTGTTCTCAGATCCTGTTGTGTATATTAAACCCACTTGTTTCCACTTCTATACACTCTGAAGCAAAATGTCTCTCCATTGAACATTTAGATAGCTGGTAGCAGACAAGAAGATCTGAATCATGTGGGCCTGCTTGAAACATTTATGGGAAAGCACTATTTTCTTCAGCAAATTGTGCTGCTACTTTAGTTCAGCCAAAACTTCAGATTCATCCATCATAGTGTGTCAAGACTAGACTATTGGCACACAATTCCACCTCTCTATTCTTTTTAACTGGAAAATTAAATCACATCACCAGAATTCCCAAGAACTTACTAACATCTAGGATGTTAACATTCCTTACCAGAAGTGGTCCAGTTACTTCCATCTGTGATGATTCTAATTTGGATAAAAGTTTTCAACTTTCATGGGGAAAATATCAAGGGTAATTACCCAACATCATCATTTTGATAGATGCATGATGATGTTCACACTGACACAGTTTTTGTTGTTTTTTGTTTTGTTTTGTTTGTTTTCCCCCAGTGGGAAATAAAGCAACCTAGATCTTTTTTACTAGTGAAAACAACTTCCATGGCTGTTAACTCTTTATCTGTACTTTTGGTATTTCTGATTGTGACCATTGTGTACAGGACTTTGTGAGGTTTTAAAAACTCTATTTACAGAATAGATTACCAGAAAATTTTAGTGCCTGACCATAGATGGATGACCATTCATAGAAAATTTGCTAACTAATTAATAAAATTTTAGTTCTTAATGCACTTCCAAACACAGCAGGATTCAATGTTTATTGAAATGGTTGACTACCTAGTTGGCTAATTTTTATTTATTGAGCTGAAACTGTGAACAGCAAGGCAAGTATTTATCATCTACCACTAAAGTCCATACACCCTCAGCTCCCTGAGAAAAGATGTTTGATTTTGCATTTCAATGGACCCTTTGGAGAAGAGAATCCTATTTGCTCACAAATGCTTAATATATACTACCCATATGTCTCAGTAGGTAACATTTTTAGCTCTGTAGAGTAGTTGAGAAGCAAGTTAAGGGAAGAGTTGAGCAGGTTTTTGGAACACAAGCATTCTACAGCTTCAGTTGCCTTATTTAATGTGCTAGGCAAGAAACCATAACACTGACAAAGCAAGTGCAATGTATACACAAGGCAAAATGTATGGTCTGATCTGATGTCTGCACCAAATTAACTGTTATCTCTTACTCTATCGCCTAACATTCATTGTGGCTTAAAATGTGTATCTAAATCCTTTGTGAAAAACAAGCATGGCAATATTGCCCAAACTCACATGACTATGATAATTACATGGGCTGTTTCATTCCAGATAAACTCTAGAATCTAAGAAACACCTGGTCAATGTTAGCCATCTTCCATTACTGTTGTTGGTATTAATGATGTTCGTGTCTATAGCACTCGAGGCCCCATTATCAATGGTTAGATAGTTACGTGAATGGTGATAGTCCTGGAAAACACAAGGGTGGGTTGGGGCATGGAGAGAGAGGAAATGTAGAGGGAAAAGAATAGATAGGAATCAAAATATAAATGCTGAATGAGGCATTCATGGGCTTCCAAGTGGAATTTTCTCAGCAGTAGTTCATGTTAAAAGGCAGAAAGGTATGGACTCTGAATAAAGATATATTTGTTTGGGTTTTGGTTTTGGATTTTTGTTTGTTATTTTTCAACATACAAGGGGTATTAGAAACCTCTCTTTAGATGCATTGACCAGAAAATGTAGGTTGCAGAATGAGCAACAGCCCAGAAAGTTGAAGGGAAATTTGATCTCCAGCTCCCCTTGGTAGAAGGGAATCTGGGCAGCCTACTCTACTCAAGTTACAAACCCTAACAAATTACTGAGTTGATGTTTGTGCCCTGGTATGGGCATGGACAAGTGATGTCCTGCTGTCCTAAAGAAGTTCCCCCAGATTCTCCAATTGCCAAATTCAAGCCAGACTAAAAGCCAAATGAATCTTCTTTTGTAAATACTCCTGTATTCAGAATGTGGTAAATCCTGAGGCCTGAAATTGCTACTTGTTGGCTCCTGTGTTAGTTGCTATGCTGGACATTTCCAGCATCAGAGCTAATATGCTGCAGAAAATTGATGTTTCATGTACTGCTGTGTTACATCTGCCCTTGTCTGAATGTTCTCAAGAGTTCAGGCTAGTGATGTGATGAATAGGATTTATGCTGGGCTCCATGCTTGTCACCAGTGAATCAGAGTGTGCAAAGCCACGTAAAATAGATGGGTCAGCTTTGTTATTCTTAGTAAGAGTTTAGCTCTGTTTTTTGCTGCAAACCTGTACAGACTAAGGTTCTCACCTCTCAATGAGACTCAGTCCTCTGGGATGTTTTCATTTTCTCAAAGGTTAAGTGTCCAGCTACTCGGTCTAGTCCTACAGCCAGGAAGTTGTCGAAAACAGGAACATTCTGTTTTCCCTACCAGGCTACTTCCTTCATACAGGCCAGAATTCTCAACGACTCTGGACTCTTGGCAGGTTGAATCTTCACAGTAATCCCTTCTCATCCCCATTTAAGTACAGTTAATCCCCGGGAGTTCCTGCCAGGATTTTGGTAAACCATTGCACAGGTACAGGCAAAACTGTCCCTGCTAAGAATTTTACCCCCATGAGGACTCATAATTCCCTTTGGGAGAAATTTTCATGTAAAACGTACTTTCTGCTACTGTACAAAATCCCTGAATTATCTTGCTCTCTTGAGCTGTTGTTTCTAATATTCTGGAATGGAGGAGGAAGTCCAAAGGCCCCCTTAGACCCAAGAGCTGTGCGTTAAACTGTCATGGATGTCAAGGTTGGCAGTCATTAGGTCCCACCCCCATATGATAAAATTGGGGATACTGCCCCAGTTATACAATATTGTTCTTCTATAATCCGTTTCTTTGTAACCTGGTAGCCTAAGAAGGCTACCCTTACCTTTATAGGCCCTAATAAGAGCTTCACTGTAACAAGGAACTCTGGGCAATCACTCTGTATTATTGAGATTAATTGCCTCATGTTTCATGTTATGTGCATTTTATCACCTTCATGTATATGTCAGCATTTTATATGTGAGATTTCATATGTCCTGTGTGCCCGTGTGTATAGAGGCCAGAAGTCAGCCTCATCCATCATTTCTTGTGAGACATCTATTTTGTTTTCCGAGACTTCATTTCTTATTGGTAAGCATTAAGAAAGAATGCAATTAATGTGAATAAAAAAAGACAAGTTTGTTTATATATTTCTGTGTAATGTGATATGTTAAAATGAGTATGGCCTATTTCTAGTCCCTACAATGTGGAAGTTGAGATAGGTGAATTACCAGAGTCTATAATTAGTGGCCATCCTGGGCACAAAGAGAGGTACAGCATGTTTTAAATAATCCTATATCATCATATAAAATAAAATGATTGGATAAAAATATTCATTTTCAAATGGAAAAAGATCATCTACATTTGTAAACTTTCTGAACTTAAATTGTACCTATTTTCTCAACTAGTATCTGAATTTAGCCACTACCGTAAAAGCAATGCAACTTTCTTTTGATGTATTTGATCACACTGGTTCCAAGACTCTGTTGTTTTTCTTGAGACACAGTCTCACTACATAGCCTTGGTTGACCTGGACCTAGCTGACTTGGAACACATAGACATCTGCCTGCCTCTGCCTCCTGGGTGCTGAAATTAAAAGTGTGCACCACTCATATCCATGACTGTTTTTTGTTTTGGTTTTGGTTTTTGTTTTTTTTTTGTTTTGGTTTTGTTTTTGTTTTTTTGAGACAGGGTTTCTCTGTGTAGCTTTGCACCTTTCCTGGAACTCACTCTGTAGCCCAGGCTGGCCTTTAACTCACAGAGATCTGCCTGCCTCTGCCTCCTGAGTGCTGGGATTAAAGGCGTGTGCCACCACCGCCCGGCTACATCCATGACTCTTAAATGAATTTTTGATGTATAGTAGCAGACAAGACAGTTAAGATGGTTCAGTGGATTAAAGTGCTTGTTGTGAATGAATGACAACCTGAGTTCAAGCCCCAGGTCTTACTGAGAAAATAGAGAACTGACTCCCAATAGTTGGATGTTTTCTGACTTCCATATACATGCCATGGCACATATACCCCTCTACAAACACACACACACACACACATACACACACCATACATACACACATATTTATCATACATATACCCACATCATACATATAACACACACACTGTACATACACATCATATACACACACATGCACACACACATACTTCATACATACATGCACATATGCATACACACATGCATATACACATATATACACACCATACATACAGATATACCATACCTACATACACATATTATACATGTATACACACACTATACATTCACACACATGCACAAATGTCATACATAAACATACATCATAAATATACACATACTAGACATACACACACAAACACACACATTATATATATATGCATACACTAATAATTGAACTTTTACAGAATTTTAGATTTGTTTATATATATTCAGATCCTAAGAATTGGTATTCTTGGAACTGTCTTCTATGTCACTGAAGCTAACATCAAACTCATAGTCCTCTACCTCAGCTTCTGAAGGATGGTCTTTCAAGTGTTCACCACCACCCTTAGCATGACATCATTTTTCAACTGACAAAATTGTCGAGTACTCTACATACCCATTGTCTAGAGTCACACACATAAGGGAAGGGAAAATGGATGAAGGGTCTTGAAAACTGGGGGCTTATAAGGCTGTAACTTCATCCTGAGACCAAAGAATTGGACAGAATTATTTGCAATCCTTTGTAATTTCTCCAACTTGCCTTTCATTGTTTTAAATTAGTAAAGGCATTGCTTCTAGTTTTCCCAATAGTTCTTCACCCTCAAAGCAGGGAAAATGTGCATTTCTGAATGTTGCTAATAATGGGAGAAATCGGTAATCAGTTAGTGTTGTCACACATGTACCTTGGTTTGTAATTTTTCTGCCCCCAAGAGGCTGAGTTCACTGCCAATGTGAATAGTAATTTATGAAGGAGAACCCACACGGTGTTATCCTGAGAATTGGAAAGCAACCATCATCACTTCCAGGTGCCCATCCCATTTTCTAAGTCCTAATAGTCGGTTAGGAAGATAGGGCAATAATGGATTCTGCTCTGCCTATCACATGCATGCTTGCTATATAGGCAAACAACGGGCTGTTCAACTACTATTACATTAGGTTGTCATCCTCTTAGCCCTTAGATGAAAACAGATTAAAACCTGCTGCCTCCTCTGGGTGGAAACAGGCTTTTGTGGAGCTACAGAATTTCTCCTTCGTCTGCTCAGCCAATAACTGGCTGGAGCACAACTCTGATTAGAAACAAGCAACAAGCGTCCGTATCTATGAACAGCAAACAAGGTAGAGCATGTAGCCTCCGAGGGACATGCGTTTACTCATGAAGAAAAGCAGCACCCAGCGACCAGAGCAGCATATGGCTGCCATCCATTATCTGACACGCTCTTTCCAGCCTTCCCAGGAATGCTGAGCTGGCCACTAAGATTTGCTTTTACTTCCTGATTTTGGATACAATGAGTCTGCCAACCAGCTGTGAGCACCTCAGCCTGGGGAAGGTGGCTAGATTCCGGAGCGCTTATGTTCATGGATCGCCTTATGCAATCAACAAGCCAATTGATATTAAGCCACAGAGGAGACGGTAACTGCTTTCCTTTCTCAGTTTGTCAGTAAACGTGTGTTTGCTCCCTTTTGGTAACT
This sequence comes from Peromyscus maniculatus bairdii, assembly GCF_049852395.1. Taxonomy (NCBI): domain Eukaryota; kingdom Metazoa; phylum Chordata; class Mammalia; order Rodentia; family Cricetidae; genus Peromyscus; species Peromyscus maniculatus. The sequence goes on along the minus strand of NC_134866.1, from coordinate 46,087,911 downwards.
GCTGTGGAGATCTGCTGAACTGGGAGGGTCGGGGAGCAGGCTTAGTTGTTCAATTCAGCATACTGGGGGAGTTGGGAAAAAATTAACCCGAGAGAAAAGCTGACAAATATTCTTAGTTTAGTTTAGTTTGGCAAAACCTAATCCAGGTTCAAGGTCTGTGGATTTTCAGAATCCGGGAAGTTGTTAATGTCAGTGTTACCACCACAATCATCCGAGATGATAATTGGAAATGGGATTTAGCAAAATAACAGACTTGTTTATTAGCAACACTTATTTCCAGATACTCAAGAAGCCAGACTTTCTCCTTAATGGCTACATCCAGTAACAAATGTGTGATACTTCCATGGGAAGCATACCTCGCCATGTGGTCACTCCAGAAGAGACCAGTGGGTTTTGTTTTCTATCGAGAAGTTGTAATTTCCAGATCTGTTCTGGAGCATTCTGCTAACTCATGTTCCCCACCCCTCCCCAGCCTGCTCCCGCCCAGCCACACAGGCAAACTTGCGCTCTGCGATTGCAAAATTGAGCTCAGCAGTTTCAGAGCAAGGGGCTGTCTGCTAAAGGGCCCCTTTCTCTTCGCACAGTTTCAGTGCAGCGGCGGAATAGAGGTGCATGTGACTAACATGTCTGGAACTCATCCCTCAGTGCTATTTTAAATAAAATTGTCATTTTATTCGGCATTTAACAATGAGCTGGAAGGATTGATAAAGATGTTGCATTTCCCTGTGAACAGCAGTACTCCCAATTTTATGAATTCCCAGGATTAAAAAGAAAAAATGAACTTTGGTGGAAGGCATTAGATATTACCTCAATTGTCATTGTCTTACCTTTCCCTTGTTGTTTTTCTGATATTATACACACATAGACATAAATGCATATATGTGTGACTCGCCAAACATGCACTTGGCCGGATTTGACCTTAATATAAATATTATAAACATGGAGGAAGATTTAGGTTGTAACTTGTCCTTGATGGAAATGAACTTTTCTACTTCAGGAAAGATTACTATGTTCCCCAGAATATCAAGTCTTTCCCACTCAGCTCTGTCACTCTGTAAATTCATGGTGAGTTAGCACCTAAGATCTCTTATCTAAACTTCATTGCACTAACTGTATCCCAAGCCCCCAGCATGGCATGGTCGCTGTCAGTTGCCTCACACCTCTCCTATTGGGTGAAAACTCAAACCAGCTGCCAAAGTCAAGTGTAAATGTATTCGACTGCCCCACCCCATCTTCTTTTTTTTTTTTTTTCTTAAAAGTAATCATCTTTTCATTATGTGAGCTTATATTTCAGGTAAGTGTGTGTGTGTGTGTGTGTGTGTGTGTGTGTGTGTGTGTGTGTGTGTACACTCAGGAAAGTTCAGACTAGTCTCAACTAATTTTACTTTTTAATTTAAAAATCTAACACATATTTGTTCAGCAACAAAGATACAGTTTAGAATTATAATACTCAATTAAAAAAAAACAGCAACAACAAAAACCTTGATGAATTGTCTCTGAATCCACACATATCAGGAATTTGAAAACATTAGGAAACCCTATTTGTTTGGCTGGTTTTCATTGTGTGTTATAGTTTTAAAATTAAACGCCACAATGTATTCTGCCAGAATGTAGTTTTAAAAGCACCTAATAATAATCAATAATCAATGACATAGACCTTGGAATTTGAATGAAAAAAATACCAGTTCCATCTTTTAGAATCAATTAAATGCTTTCTTCTTTAGCAGATAACTAACGAAATCTTTCTCTTTCACAACTCTGTCCCATGGGACTGTGATATAAGTCTTTATAGAGAGCAGTAGCTGGGCAGGATGCCTGAGTGAATGAAAGAACATCCAGATCCCAATTCTTTTTATTCTATAGCTAATTTTTCCCAAGTTATAAGGTTTTAAGTCTCTGATTTAAAAAGAACATCATGGAGAATTATATTAAAAATCTCAAAAATAAAAGAAATATTTTAAAAGATTTTAGAAAAACTAATATGCCTGCAAAGGTGGTGCTCCATGACCCTGGGTTCACCAAAATCTACCTAAAATATTTGGTCACCTTTCAGGACGCTTGCCTGAACTCAGCTACGATTAGTAAACAGAATCTATGCATTTATGTTTAAGGCTTGTGTTTTTGGCAAATAGGAAATTGCTTTTCTGACTTAAAAATGTGGGGAGGAAGGAAAGGAGAATGTGGAAGGAAGCAGGGTTTAAAGAAAGAAAGAAAGAAAGAAAAGTCTCCCAAGGAAAAAGTGCTCCCAGCATAGTGGCACATGCTTGTAACCCAGCACTTGGGATGTGGAAGTAAGAGGATCAGGAGTTCAAGGCCAACCTTAGCTACATGGTGAATTTGAAGACAATTTAGGCTACATTTGACCCTGTATCAAAAAAAGTAAAAGCAGGCAGGGCTGTGGTGGTGCATGCCTCTAACCATAGCACTCAGGAGGCAGAGGCAGGTGGATTTCTATGAGTTTGAGGCCAGTCTGGTCTACAGAGCAAGTTCCAGGACAGCCAGGGATACACAAAGAAATCCTGCCTCAATAAAACCAGATAGATAGATAGATAGATAGATAGATAGATAGATAGATAGATAGATAGATAGATAGACAGATGGTAAAAATGCCAGATGTGAGAGTTTACTCATATAATTCCAGCACTTGGGAGGCTGAGACAGGAGGATTGCAAGAAGATTGAGGTCAGCCTGGGCTTCATAATGAGTTGGAGGTCGTCCATGACTAAATAATAAGACCCCATCTCACAAACCAACACAATGGCCAGAAGCACAGCAAGAAAAAGGAGAGAGGCAAAGAGAGGAAGGGAGAGAGGGGGAGAGAAGGAAACGGAGGAGGAGAGAAATAAAAAGCAGCCATATGTTGTTTCACTCTACCCAATGAAGCATCATATTGAGTTGATAAAAAGAAATCTGGCTTTTTAGTGAAACCCATGGTGGGAATGAAGTAGGGAATCTAATAGACTGGTGGCTGTGGGGCACCCATGGGACTGGACTAGGCCCTCTGGATAGGGAAGACGGTTGTTTGGCTTGAATTGTTTGGGGGGCACCCAGGCGGGGGGGGGGGGGGATCAGGATCCGTCCCTGGTGCATGGGCAGGCTTTTAGGAATCTGGTACCTGTGGTGTGATGTCTTCCACAGCCTTGGTGCAGTGGGAAGGGGCTTGGACCTGTCTAGGCTCAGTGTGCTGGGCTCTGCTGACTCCCCATGGGAGACCTTGATTTGAGGGAATGTGGGGATGTAGGGTGGCTTGGGAGGAAGGGCTGGGGGATGGGAGGAGGTGGGATTTGAGGGTGGCATGTAGAGTAAGTAGAAAATTTCTTATGAAATTTCAGCTCAAATCCTCCAAGTTTCAGCTTTATGAAAAAAAATTTCAAAATACAGTTCCATTTAAATCCAGGTATATCCTTTTAAATAGGGCTTAGTGAAGGAAGAGTGTGTTAGAACACAGAATAATCATGTCCACCTTAACAATCAGCTACATGAGAGGTACAGCCATGCGGTCACTCAATAGTTACCCATTTTTATCTCAAGTGGAAATGAAGACATTAGCAAAACAGCAAAAACACTAAGTCTTAATTAAGCTCAGTGTTGAAGAGAATGACAGCTCTGCCATCTGGAATTACCCCGATTCGCTGTATTTGTCATTTCTGAAATATTTAAGCTTTTTTATTATAATCTCCACAAACTCCAGAGCACTGTGTGTAACTGACAAAAATAGAACTTTTTTAAAATTTATGAAAGTTTGTTATTTCAGTCTTAATACATAGAGGTAAGAAGATCAGTTATCTTGGATCTTCTTCCCCTGGAGTTTTTATATTTGTGAGATTTTCCCCATCCACACTGGCATGTCAATTGGTTTTGTCCATTGTTCAACTCTTGAGTAGGTAGCGATGTTGTTGAGATTTCATGGGTACCGCTTTTGTGGGTCACAATCTCACAGCAGCTCTCCTGATCCTCTGGCTCTTACATCTTTTTCTTGCCTCTTCCATGATGCTCCCTGAGCCTCAGGTGTACAGGTTGTATTGTAAATGTGTCAGCTGGGGCTGAGTATCCCAAGGTCAGTTGTTTTCTGCATTTTTACCAGGTGTGGATATTTATAATAGACTCTGTCAACTGCAAAAAGAAACATCTTTGATAAGAGATAAGAGCTATACTTATTTGACTAAGGATAAGTATTTACAATACAGTTAGACATTATACTAATTTAGGAAAGTGTCATTAGTAGGTTCCCCTCTAATCCACAGGTAGTTAGGTAGGTTCATAGTATCAGGACTGAATCCCTGTCTATTGAGCAAGACTTGAGTCCAATTAGACAGCTGTTGACTATCCCCAGGAAGTAAATGCCACTATTGCACCTTTGGTGGTGTCTTGCTGTGCTGCTGGCCATTTTGTTGGTTTGTAGGCATCACAGTTGGGTAGGACTATTGATTGTTCTTCTCTCTTGGCAGCTTACATAGCACCTTGCCATGCTAAGAGTCTCAGAAAGGAGACTTCCTGGTCTGTTTCAGCTCAATTCCTCCAAGTTTCAGCTCCAAAGTATGCAGTCTATGTGGTATCTTCAGCAACAGGGACTTACCTTCAAATTCTAGGAAATAGCCAAGAGCAGTTTCATTACCCTATAATGTTTTGAGGGTCTCTTGGACTCCCCCAACCAACAACTCAAAAGGAAGTTTCTTGTGCCTGGTACTGGGGTTTTAGTTAGATAGTCTATGTCTCTCGAGGGGAGCATTATCACTCCAACTGATGTAATTTCACTTAGAAATGTATATACTCCCCACATTATGCACCAAAAGAAAACATGTACACATTGTAAACAACAAATCTTCACCAATCAGAAATTTAATTTAGACTCTATAACTGCTCTGACAACAGATCAGCCTTTGATTACCATTTCCTTCTGTGTAGTACTTTTGTGAGTGGGGGGCGTTAAATTAATTATGCATCTGCCTCATTCTTCTTAAGTGGGATCACTTTATTCCCCTCCAACCCAAGGACATTTGGAAAGTCTGGGAACATATTTGATTTCCATGACTTAGGGTGTGATTGCTTGGTTAATGATAGCGAGTATAAAAGGACAGGACTCTCTTGTGATAACCGGACAAGCTTCCTACAATAAATAAATACTGAGCTGTCAATAAGATGAACTGGGTGTGCCTCAGAGTTCTCTGAAGACCTACATCAAGACACTTCATATATTTTATGAATTCGTAAAAGCAGCCCTTCTCATCTTTTGTGTGATTATAGTGGAGTCATTGATATCTTATTCTGGATAAAAAATGGGAAATGACTCTGGTTTTTCAATAGTCTAAAATATTCAGTAATCTGAGCTGTCTTGTCTTCGGGTTCATCTAAGTTAGCAGCTTTATTGCATTTGCAGGGCCTGCTGTTCCTTCAGTAGAGGTTCTACTAAGATCTCATTAAAGAAAGCTGGATAAATGATCTAATACACACTGTGGCTCTAGGCTAGGAGCCAGACAGTGAGCCACCTTTCAAAGAGAAGTGAAAAATTCTAGGCAGAATTGTGCAGGAGATAATGGAGATTCAACTGTGTAGCTTGGCTGAAGTCTTGACACCTGTTCCCATGTCTGGATGTATGGTCCTCATGACTATCACCGTGTGAGCCATGTGGGTTTTCATCATGACCAGTTTACTCTAACAGCAAAAAGGAAGGAACTTTCAAGAGACAAGAGCAGAGTCTTTCTTTGATGTATGGCCCTTCCTTCCTCTTTAAGTAAAACTTCTGAAAACCATCGGAGTTCTTTCCAGTCCTTCCTGTATCGGGAGGTAAGTTATTGGTGGAAACCATTTCAGTTAAAAGATGCATCTCTAGTTTCCCGTTCTGTCCTTAGTGTTCAAGCTGAGTATCCAACTGCCTAGTATCAAATGGTCCCTAGCAGTTTCAGACTCCATCTATTTGTAACTAAAATCTCCCAGGGACATTAACTGTTTCCTATGTCCTCAGTCATCCATGCCACAGACTCTGGAGGCCTCCAAGGTGCTTCCTACCCTCAGCTTCACCACTCACCACCACCCAGCCTCTCTTGCCATTGCCTCTCCTATTGCTGCCATCCATGCTGTGTCACGATGCTCCGATGTTTGTACTAATAGCGTGCTCAAAACAACCAGGATGTAGTCTCCTAGAATTCTTTTGTAAATTGCCTTGGTCATTGATACACACCCTGCACTCTAAGTGTAAGGAACTACTTGCTGTTCCCATTTATTTTCGGCCTAGAGCTTCCCTCTCCTTGTCTTTTTTTTTTTAGTTCATGCTATAAACCATTTCCATTAAAACTTTTCCTACGTCCCAATTTTGAAATTGAGGTACTACTTTTAGTTAACTTTTTTTTCTTATATGGCTATTCTATCATTATCATAATGAATCTCAATTGTGTGTGCATTTTCTGTCTTTTCAATTTAAGATTAGTATGATGGAAACTGTTGTTTTAGAGAGATGAATTTGGCAAGAGTACACAACCTAAGTTGGAATGGAACAGATCCCTAGAAGCAAGCAATGTGAAATCCTAATGAGTACTTCATTAAAAAAAGAATGCAAAGCCAGATATTTGATAGAAATTTTCAGGCTTGCTAAAAAAATAAAAACAAAAACAAAAACAGGGACCCAACACACACACACACACACACACACACACATACACACACACACACACACACACACACTACTTAACACAGTTACTCTAGGGATGTCCTGAGGATGAGTAATAACATGGTACACTGTAACTCTATAAATGAAGCCATGATACAAATGTTCAGCTAAAGGATATGATGTGTTGATAAAGGATGGAGGACAAGAAAAACAAAATGGAATGGGCAGACAGAGGGTATTGCTCTCCTAAAATAATGGAATGATTCAAGCATTTCATTTTGGAGAGGCATTAGGTGATAATCTGATTTATTAGTGTCTTCATCAGAACTATAATTTAAAGCATAGTCTTTGTGTATTGCACAATTATTTCAATGTTTTAAAGTACATAGTAGGTAATATTTTTCAACTGAACTTACAAGAGAGGTCAAATTTCTAATCTATTCCTAACAACTGGGATTAATAACAAGTCATAAATGGCAACCTTTGTACCGCTTCCACTCAGCATTCACCCATCACCCAGCTGCATAAAGTCTGCATGGCTGAGAGCAGAGCAATGGGCCAGAAGAGATTGCCTAGAATGCCTGTTGCCAGAGGTATTGAAAAGAAAGTCTACATAAAAGTGACCTCCCCCATGCCGGGCGGTGGTGGCACACGCCTTTAATCCCAGCACTCGGGAGGCAGAGCCAGGCGGATCTCTGTGAGTTCGAGGCCAGCCTGGGCTACCAAGTGAGTTCCAGGAAAGGCGCAAAGCTACACAGAGAAACTCTGTCTCAGAAAAAAAAAAAAAAAAGACCTCCCCATGTTAAACCAATTAGATGCTAATTTACTTAACCTCCTTTGAAACTTTAGGTTTTTCATAGCTTTGCTTCTATATCAAACAAAATTATTACATGAAGTTGAACTATAAAGGGAAGAGTCTGCTGTCAGCCTTCCTTTGCCCACTGGGATAAATGAAACAGTGAATAATGAAGTATATGGAGCTACTATAGTGCCTTGCTGTCCTGCAGAGTGTTCGTGTAGAAGGTCTGGAGGTAAAGGTAAACAGAAACATGCCAATTCCATCCCAGCTCCCTTTCTATATGTCTATGTATATTTTTAGGAAGCTTCTACGATAGTAAGTTTCCACATGACTTTGTCAAAAGTCTTTACTCTCAGTTATCCCACTTCATACTCCTCCCTCTACCTCCCCTTCCTTCCCACACACCATTTAATACCTCACATCCCATTATTCCCCTTTCCCTCTTTGTACCACTTGGGTTTCACCTCTATTATCTTGAAATGCTTCCATGACCCCTTACTAAGTTTCCTGACTTCCTTGAGTATTCCAAATGAAACACAAATATGACATATCTAAAGACTCCAAGTTAGTATCCACGTATGACAGAAAATTCATGACATTTGTCTATCTGGGCTTGGGTTACCTTATCCAGGATGATTATTGATAGTTCCATTCATGTAATTATGAATTTCATTCCATTTTTCTTTACAAAGGAATAATGGTCTACAGTGTATATACACCATGTTTTCATTATCCATTCAACAGTGACAAGAGCACCAATGAACATAGATGAGCAAACATCTCTGTGGTAAGATTTAGAATCTTAGAGAATATGCCCAGGAGTAATATAGTTAAGATCATATGTTACATCTATTTCTGACTTTTTGGGGAGCCTTTATGCTGGTTTTCATAGTGGATACACTAGTCTGCACTCCTACCAGCAATGTACAGGATTCCTCTTTCTATGTCCATGACATAATTTGTTTTTATTTTTTCTAGTCTTACCCATGATTACTGGGTTGAAATGAAATCTCAGAGCAATTTTAATTTGCATTTACCTGATGGGGTTTAAATAGAGTTACTCTATAATGGGAGGACAGAGCCTCTTGCATACACAATAGACAATTAAAAAAATCCAAGTACCAACAATGGGTTATCTCCTTTCAGTTATTGGTCAGTAGGATCTCCCAGAACCCCCAAACATTACAAGCTATTACTATTGCTCTTGGTTACTCTCTAGAACTTAATGGTAAGACCCTGTTCCTGAAAACACCACATACATGAGTCATAAGACTGAAAAAACAACCTGGTACATACCTTGAAGCCTTCACCCAGTTTGCTAGCTTTCCTAGTGATGGAAAGTGCTGTTCACACTACTGGGGAAAAAATAAACAACAATCTCAGTCTACTGTGAACCCTGCCAGCTACAAAATCCACTGCCCTAGCAAGATATGCCCATTGGGGTGATAGTGACACAAATGTTATAGAAGTAATTAATCACTTTCTGAGTGAATGTACAGCCCACTCTATAAGAAATAACTTGGAACTGGTGCTATAAACTGAGCCATAGACTCATGATTGGCTAGGTTGTATGCCTCAGAGAAGAACCTAATACTATCATCTTGCTAAATGAGCATAGTAATCAACTACCCTCTGAATTCCTGTCATTATACCTGTAGATTGCTGTGTCTCTCAACCCTCATTAGGGAACTCTTTTATTTTAGTAGATGAGGATTAATACAGAAACCCACAATTAGTCAATAGGAAAAGAATAAAATAACTAACTTTGTGCTCGGCTCTAAATGGGATATCTGTATCATATACTTTCCTCACAGGCTTTAGAATGCCATGGAAGAGGGGGTAGAAAGACTGAAAGAGCTGGAGGTAGCAGATGTCTACCGTTAAACAGAGTTTTTCAGGCAGGGTAGGGCCATTGCACACAAGAACTCACAGTAGCTGTGACTCTATTTACAACACCTGGACCAGATCAAGCTTGTTATAACCCCAGCATGGATAAGGGATTGGGGGGAGGGGCTAATGCAGTCCCACCCCTAGCTGAGGAGCTATTGCTAATTGATGGCTGTGGGGGGATGAAGGAACAGTTTTCTTCAAGGGTATAGCCATTGAGAAGGAACTAATGCTACAGTAGATGGCCCTACACCCATGCATACACAAGTAGCACTAGGTGGACTCAGTAGGTTTGGTTTTTGTTTTGTTTTTAAGATGGGTGGGAAAAGTATTGTTGATGGAATAAAAGGTAAATAAGAGTGGAGGGAATAGGGGTAGATTTGATCAAATTATATGCATGTATGGAATCCTCAAAAAATGCTAAGTCAATAATGAACAGTGGGCAATCATTCTGCTGGTAGTCTCTGAAACTGGAGGTATAGAGTTGCACTTGATATTGCCTTTTGTGTGACCCTAAGAGAAAGGTTGATCTGTCAAAGGAGATGGTTTTGCCAATGGTGACAAAGAGAAGGACCCCAAAGAGAAAGAATTTGTAGAGGAGGGTACTATAGGACAGATAAGACCACCTATAATTCCACCTATAATTCAGAGAAGATGGAATGTGTTCTCAATATGAAAAGACAGTCAGGGCTTCCTTTACAGGGCTCTCAAGGGCAGTGATAGTACTCATCCCCAGGCCTCATGGTCCCTGGGGAGACATTCCCCAAATACTCAGACTAGGCGAGGTGCCTATTTATATCCTCTTTGGGGGCTGTTGGGCAGTTCTCACTATTGTATTAACATATGCCTGTATTTTGCGGCTCTTAATCTCTTCCCATATCCAATCTTGGGATCCTGAGAAGAGAGGAGAAGTCTGTGCTCCGAAACCACATTTTATCCCATACTTCATAAACGGCCTGAGACACAGCAGCCAACCCACAAATTCCTAGGTTTTTGTTTCCTAGTTAGGAATGTAAAAGTAATCAGGAGAGGTAAATAAATCTATATTCTTTTGGAGATATGTATTAAATTCACCATGAATTTGCTTGATCTTTTTATAGTTAAAAAACTCAAAATTCTCTTGAAATTTCCTGAAATCTAATCCTATAATTCTATGGGAGTTTACAGGAATGCAGCTCATGGCATATGGCCGACAGTTTCCCATAATCCATGGGGGATAGTAGAAGGATGTGGCATTTAGTTATTGATTTTTTATTTCTGGCAAAAGTTGGAAATGTGTATGCACAGAGAAGTCTCAGATCTGTAGGACAATAAAACATTATTCAGCTGATATGTACAACAAATGTATAGTTTTCCTAAGTTTGCAATTACGTTTTTGCTTCCGCCTCTCTGAAAAACTAAAATATGTGGTTTAGTGTCTCCTGGGATTTCTGAACACTGTATGCTGCTATCCTGTAGAAGATGTGACACTCAGTTACCACAGTAATCCATTCTGATTATAACAAGAATATTATGAATGGCACCCGTTTTCTACTCTCTGAGAGTTTCTAGCTTTTTCTCTCTTGCCTGTTTGAGTGTCAGGGTTCCAGTGGCCATGACAGGAAGCGTGGCGATCAGATTCTCTGCTTCTGTCCCATGAGTAGGACTCAGCTCTCCCTTCAAGGGAGTTCTTGGGCATTTTGCCTTGCAGGAGATTTTGCTGACGCTCAGTTTTTCTCCTTGTTGGTGAAATCTTCTTCTCTCCAGGGGAAAATGCTCTATGCATCCTGAGGCTGATAGATCCCTGAATGGCGTGCGACGAACCCAGAGGAAGCAGGTCATCTCAACCTTGAGATGGCCCTTGTCTGACTCCACTATGCATTTAAAATAACCTCAAAGTGGAATGGGAGGGTGACAGTTAACCTTCATATTGTTGACAGTTTTTAAAGCTAAATTGACGTTTTAACTCTGCTACTCTAGACTGTCTCTGTTGGTCTAGAATTTAACTTACTATGAAGGTGATTAGAGCTAAGTCATTCAGAGAATAATGAGGTTTCTAAGACTCATTAATCTTTCTAGGCTATTAAAGGATTTTACATATGCTGTGACAAAGGAGGCCCTAACTGGCCCTGTGAAAGGACAATTCATTAGAGTGACACCATCCATGCACTTAAGAATGCAAATTCAAATGCATATTCTAGGCAAATTAGGGGGACAGAAAGTAGAAATTTACATAGAGCAACTGTACTTCTTCCACCTGCCTCTCCTTGTGGTGGATCTACATTCACTCCTAAGCATGAAGTACAAAATGTGAATCAGCAGCTCTTCGAATCTGAGTTCCCACTTGGTCTGTCATAGGGCCAGCACCAAGCCTTGTAGTCTGATGACTTAAGTGACTGTCTATGGTAAGATACACCATTCTATACTTATGTCTAAATAAGACCCACCAATAAACTTTTTACTAATATACCATCAAAACAGACACTTTTAAATTCAATTTAAGATGGCATTCTTATTGTGACAGTAAATGTAATTCAGCTCATTCACAAAGTTTAAGGTATTATGATTGTATGCACTTCTAGGAAGCACAGTCTTCTACAAAAGCTCTGTGTGCAGGAGAACTCCACTGTATAACCCATGTTAGCTATATTTCTATCAATCATTCAGCCCTATCATGCACAGAAAATTATAAGGATAAAAATGAGGATCCCACTCTAAAGAAAATTGGAAAATACTGAGTATCTACTACAAGATCCAGATGTCAGTATAATCATTCATGTTTCCTTTCCCTTAGGCATTTATTTGTTCAACAAAAATGTACCAAATAGGACCTGAGATCAAAGATCTCTGTTAAGAATGCAAAACTGAGAAAGACAAATTCTAAGCCTTTAAAAAGTATAACTATGTAGACAAAAAATAGAAGAAAAAATTAAATTATAATCACATAAAGATTTTCATAATCTTCTAGGAGCACACAGAGTCAAAGTCATCACTTGGGTTCCTCATAATAGATGTAGTGAGTTAAATTCTGAGAAAAGATGAAGCATTCTTCTGAGGAGTGCTGGCCTTGTTGCAATGTTGATTTTCTTTTTTTCTTTTTTTTTTTTTTTCTTTTTTTTTTTTTCCGAGACAGGGTTTCTCTGTGTAGCTTTGTGCCTTTCCTGGAACTTGCTTTGGAGACCAGGCTGGCCTTGAACTCACAGAGATCCACCTGCCTCTGCCTCCCAAGTGCTGGGATTAAAGGTGTGCGCCACCACCACCCGGCCGCAATGTAGATTTTCATCTATTGTCTTTAGCAATCTTTCATCTACTTGTCTTTAGCATCAACTAATGAAAAACTGAGGTTATGGGGATCTGTAAATCATGTTCCAGGATATAAGGTTAGTTAGGGGCTAGAACTGGGGCCAATTTGTTGGTCTGTGAATTTTGTTTCCTGTATTACTTTAAGCACCAGGAAGAAGCAGAAGCCATTGTTTTTGTAGTTCTGAGAAAGTTTGGACTTCTAACCGGAGGGGTATTGTCAAATGCTCCATGGGCAAAGTGAGGTTTGTACTCAGTTACACTAACATGAAGAGTGTGTGTGTGTGTGTGTGTGTGTGTGTGTGTGTGTGTGTGTGTGTTAACACCCATCCCTGGGAGAAATCTGTCAAGGTTATAGATATGTCTGAATAAATTAACATTTACAGGGACAAATTACGTGTGGTCAGAGTTTAAGAGGTTTGAGAAGCAATCATAGAGGATGATTTGAAAAGGGAGAGGGGACTGTACTTTTAGGGTCATGACATTGAAGCTAATATTTCCTATGACAAGGTGATGCTTGAAGGTGTTTGAACATAGAAATGATCATAACTGCTTAAGAAACGATCAAGTGGCATCTGTGAAGATAAATACTAATCTGCCTGATTCATAAAGTATATTTTAAGATTGGATGTACTCCTAGGAAGATGTGTCTTATGGGAAAGCACAGTGTATATGCTACCAAAAACAGAATATTGCAGGAGAAGATCCAATGTGAAGGCACACAGCAATAATCTCTTCTAGATGAAAAACTATGCCAACTAAGAAAAAAAAAATGGCAGGTGACAGGTTATAGCAAACCCTTTATTTTTGTTCTCTATATTTTCCATAATGTTTATGTGAAAATATATACAAAGCAATGACATTTGTGTTTGTTTCTGAGAGAGCAAGTAACTGTGTATGGTAAGAATGCCTTTAGGAGAGAATGTTGGCTGCAGACACTGAAGAAGAATTAGCAAGACTTCACAGTATGCTTAAGGAAGGAGACAGTGCTAGATCCACATTGATTACTGGGTCCCTAATAAACCCCAAATGACCTGTAGAAGATTTTTTTTAAATGAACAGAAATAGAGATCCAGCACAGGCACAGTTTTTGCAGTGAGCTGCGTTATGACTCACTGACGGAGAGGCAGATTTTGGAGAATGTGAATGAACAATTTGGAAGAGATAAATACATACATATCAGAGAACAAAGGGTTGAGTCAAAGATATGAAAATAGAAGAGAGCCAGCGGAGGTTCAGGGGAAATATATGCACTTGTAGCAGTCAATCAAGGTTCAGTGATTTTTCAGAGCCATAGTGATTGTTGTCCATTCATTGTTTGCTTTTCTCCAATACAGAACAGCACTTCCGCCCTGTGCATATTGTATAGATCTTTCCAGGCATATTGCACAAAAGACTATTGGCTTTATAACTTCACAATGCATGCCTTTATTTCTAAATATTTTATTGCTGTGATCACTCCGATCTTGGCTAAATAGCAAGCTCCCTAAATGGCAAGTGCTCCACAATGTTGAATTTTCTTTACAACTGAGTTCTACTTTTTAATTCAAAAACAAAAATCAAGTCATCATCAATCTTTATATTAAATGAGCTTAACCAACAAGTATTTATAATAGAAAGTTACAATTAATCTCAAGGTGTAGATGGCCCAGGCCTGATCTCCACTCTGACATCTTTCTATAGGACGGTGTGAGTGGTATGGTTGCCAGAAATCAGTAGAAACCTGCATAATGATTATAATGTGTTGATAGTGATAAAGCTATACAATGTTAGAATTATAGAGGACAGAGAATAAACCATCAACAGAAAGTGCTATTACCCAGTCACTGGTAAAATGGATGCTTGTGTCTGCACAGGGAAAATTAGCCCGAGATCAAGTGTTCTATCATTTTCTATTATGTGGCTTGATTTTGTTTTTAAGTAATAAGTTAAAAAAATAGCTTTTTCAGTTCAGCTTACTGGAAGTTGAATAGTCACAGGGTTGTCTTGTTTAGCCAGAAGTAGACATTTCTGCTACTCCTGTTCAATGATTCAGAAAGCAGTTTCATCAGTAGTTAGATACATTGCTTTCCTAGGAACTTGAGTATTTATTGAGGCTGTTTCAAATGTATTTAGTATCTTCTCTAATGGATTTGTTTATTCTTTCCCTGCTTCTGTGAGCCAAGGATGCTACTTCTCATTTGCCTTTAAGACATGGTCACCCCACTACTAAAACCTATACAAAATGGCACTTTAATATACCATATATAATTCGGTTGTGTTATATATGATAATCTATAAATACAGATCTGTACCTAACCTATTGCTCAAGATTACTTTTATAAAGAATTATATAAAGGATATATAATCTATACTTTAATGAGATTTCATAGACTAAGGTAGGTCACTGTGTCTTGTACACTATAATTTCACATATAATATTCATAAAATTTGGGGTATCTTATGAAGGATGAACTATTTCACAATATATAACCGCACACATATAGTTTTACTGACATCTGACTATAAATGCAGTGTCTCAGTTACACAGTGAATAGAGGCTAAGTCTGTCAAGACAGCTGGTGCAGAGAAAGGAGCACTACTCTCTAACAGTAAGGGAATGAAATTTGGGGGGGGACTTTGATGGATATGGGATTAATAACATGTTTACTCCTGCCAATTGAAAACAGCTGGTGGTGGAGGCCAGGACATATCTTAGTGGAACATTTACCTAGCCTGTGTGAGGCCCTGTATTCAAAATACAACAATGAAGGGGGAAAAAGATACATCTAAATGAGTCCATTTTTGACATACTGCCTGTATATACAGAGTGCCTGAAGATTGATAGAATTTTATTTTTTCCTTGATCAGTGATCAGTTTTTGTAATACCTAAAAATTTTCAAATGCTGAACTATCACT